>NW_024412428.1:4950478-5117114 GCF_014898765.1 Herpailurus yagouaroundi
GAGTTGGAGGGCGGGGCGATGTGTCTCACAGTGAGTGTCTGCATGTTACGGGTTTTCTGTTGGACGAATTTGCATTTCTTTCTTTTCAGGTTCCCTCCATCAGTGCCTGCCAAGTTGTCAGCCATTTCTGCTCCCAACTTTACCCTGCCATCCTCCTCGCTTGCTTCTTGGGGGGAAACGGCATAGGTGTGTACATTGTCCTTCAACCTCAGTTTGCTTGCTGTGGTGAATGGGACAAGGGACCTCAGCCGTGACTTGTCCCTGCCTGTAGATTTCTCCCTTGAACGTTTTCTTTTAATGTTTTGTTTATTTTTGAGAGCAAGAGAAACAGAGCGTGAGTGGGGGAGGGGCAGAGAGCGAGGGAGACGCAGAATCCGAAGCAGGCTCCAGGCTCTGAGCTGTCAGCATAGAGCCCGACGCGGGGTTCGAACCCATGAACTGTGAGATCATGACCTGAGTTGAAGTCGGATGCTTAACCGACCGAGCCACCCAGGGGCCCCTAGATTTCTCCCTTTAAATGAGAGTTGGTCAGCGATTTCTTGGATTGTTGCCCTGTTTCCTGGAAAATTTTTTACTCTGTAGGTATATTACTCTGCTGTTGGCAGTCCCCCTTGTTTGAGCCTATCTTGTATTATTTCTATGCTGTGTCATGTGTAGTTTTAATAAAGGCTATCCTATAGTTTCATTGAAAAGAGCTGATTCTGGGGTGCCTGGGTGGCTCAGCCAGTTAAGCGTCTGACTCTTGATTTCAGCTCAGGTCATGATCTCGCAGTTCTTGAGATCAAGGCCCGCATCAGGCTCTGTGCTGATAGCACAGAGCCTGCTTGGGATTCTCTCTCTCCCTCTCTCTCTCTTCCCTTCCCTCCCCAAAATAAATAAGTAAACATTAAAAAAAAATAGCCATTTGCTATTTTCAATTACTTTTGCTGTTTTCAGTTGATATTAGGAGAGGGGAGAGCGGTAGAAATATCACTACCTTCAACAAAAGAATATAAATCAACAGAATTAAGCAATATAATAATTAAGTGTTCATTAGATATTTATCAGTGTTTGCTCACTTATTTGAATAGGAGAATGTAAAAGTATAACACAATCTTGGGAAAATAAAGTGAAAACTCTTGAAACAGTTTACAAATATGCTTGAATCAGATGTGGACCCAGGCTCTCCTCTCACTAAAAGTTTGGCTGAACTATTGATTACCAAGGCCTCGAGTGATTGGAAAGCAGTGTGATTGGAATTGTTGTTTTAGGGACAGCTGATATTCGAACAGGTGTTGTAAAAATATTCTGAGTGCAGAACACAGCATAAACTTCTGATTCTTAGTTCCCTGTCAGTGTTTCTTGACAGAGAACAGCCAGGCCTCATGGGGGCCTCTTGGGAGACTGTTGGATTTAAGAGTGAATAAGCGTGTGGGAGGACTTTTGAGGGTCCGCAAGGTCAGCAAGCTTATCTTAGATTTAGGAGGGATCCCTAGCAGTTTTTTGAACTAGGGGATGAGATAATCAAAGCTATGCTTAAGAACACTTCATCTGGCAAGTGAATTGAGGTGTATTTCATTCGACCCTGTTGGGACTCGGTGAATCCTTTGTACTAGCTATCGCATTCCGTACAGTTGTGCAACATAGGCAACAGTTCCTTTCTCAAGAAGCTGATTTTGAAAAATCAGACTCGGCAAAATTTTCGTAGCAGAGTTGGTCTCGACTCTTATTATCATGGGGTAGCTCTTCTGTGTTGCCAGTGTATTTCTCCCATAATAATGGATTCAGTCTGTCATGATTTTATACCACTAAGGTGAATTCTGTGATTCCCGTGGGATGCCTTAAAGTCTAGCCCCAGATCACTGGAATCCTGTTGTATCCCATAAATTTACATGACTTTTGAAACAGCAGCATGTTGTATTCCGTTCTTCCATATTCGCTCCCTTCTAAATCAGGGTTTTGTCCATCCTCGCGATGGCTCACCCCTTTTCTGTTGCACTCTGATTGCTGCACATCTTCTCCTGGTTATGCCCGTCTGATGGCTTCTTCTCTAACATATTTTTATCCCCTGGTATTTTGCTCTGCAGTTGTTTTTATGTCAGTCTTGCTTAATCAATTAGAATTATAGTCTACTTGAAGACGTAAATAATCGTCTACATTTTATTTATTTATACACCCATGTTACTCAAGAAGATGATTTGAGCATGTTCCTTTTGTATTACTGTGTTTTGACCTTTGCTGAGGTGGTGGACGTTTGATTGAGGAGGGTCACTATTTTATGAGCTAAGAACATAAGTGACCAACAGAGGGTTTTTTGTTGTTTTTTTATTTATGGTTTTTATCTGTTTGAAAGTCCTACAAAGATAAATCACCTTTATCAAATCAACTCCATGGGGAAAAAGAACACGAATTCTGAGACTCTTCCAGTCAATGAGAAAGCGTTGCCACGAAACATATTCGACGTAAATGAAATAGAAGTTGCTTTTCTGTAAAGATGTACATATTACCTCTTAAAATTGATGTATGCGTTAAATATAAATTTTCCTTAAAATACCAGTACCCGTAATATCGGGAACTTGTTTTTTATGGAAGAACGACCACCACGTCCTGTGGCTCTTTATCCCTCAGCAGCTGTGTCCAGCTGGTGGTCCACATTCCCCCCACTCCTTCTTCAGTGAATGGAAACATTTAGGTCAATATTGATATAAAACTTCTTGAACTTTCTTCTCTTTCAGCTTTGGTTCGCCTTTGTTAATGGATTTTCTGGGCAGATTTTATTTGAACGCTGGTGCATCGGCTTGTACAATGTGGTAAGCATTCCCTATCTCTATCTGATAGCATGCGAAACTTCAGTGACATTCCTTTACTGTTTACGTCTGGGAAGTGTATCTAAGTCAATCATCTGTATACATAGCGGGCAGCACAAATACATCTTTAGAGCCTTTGTTGCTGCGACACATCCCGCAGAAGCCCGAGCTCTCCACACATGGTTTCAATCATAGCAGATCATTCTTGAATAACCCCATGAAATTATTAACCCATATATCTTGATAATAGACCCTTGTTACCTCCTGACTAAATGCCTGCACAACATTTCCTTGTTTTTAGCTCAAGTAAAAATTTCTGAGCTACATCTAAGCCTATTCCGCTTCGTAATTTTATTTCTGAATTCTTAAACATAGATAATGCATGTAGAGTATGTAACCCGGTGTCCATTTTGTCCTTCTTAGAAGAGTATCTGTCCTTGTGGGAGAATGTTGTCTTCCACAGCTAGTGCTGCAATAATGAACGTTGACTTCCAGCTCCCATGGGGAATGATAATCGGCTTGCTTGGCATTTTTCATGATTTTAGAGTTCTTTTTTCATTACCTCACTATAGTGGATTCAAACGCTAGAAAGAAATAGAAGCCATAAGCCCAAATGGCGAAGTATAGCTACTTAGCTGTTTGTTTTTCTGACAGGAAGAACCAGGGTGCTGTAGCCTGGTGCTCTAGAGACCCCGGTACGCAACATCGCGAGTTGTGCTTTCCCACTTCTTTTGGACGCTAACTCTGGCATCGCCTGCCCTGTGGGAGTTTATAGTCAGAAACAGCCATCTTAGGAAGCTACAGATGGAGCTTGCCAGACCTACAGTGTACATTGTGGGGCTATAAATATTTATACCTTGTGTATACATTTTTGGCTGGATGTTCTAGTCACCGGCTCACACAATCTTTTTTTTTTTTTTTTCTTCTTTTTCAGTAGCTACCATGCAAGGTTCCAGGTATAAAATGCTGCATTTGATAGGTCGCCCTAGCCCTGTGTAGCTTGACGGGATAAGAGGGTCAAATGGGTAGACTAAGCTGCCACTGGGCCTGAGTTCAGATCTTATCTTGGGTTTAAACAGTCTTGGTGAGTTAGTCGGTGTGCTGCTAGCTGCTAAGTATGCTGGCACATTTATCGCTAATACGTAGGCTCAAAAGGCAAAGGTGACAGGTGGTGAGAGTGGGGCCGAATCAATGCCCCTTTCTCACCTGTGCTGAAACAGCTGTTCTAACTCACCTACCACATGGATAGCGGCTCAAAGACCTCCCCTCGGACAGATTGCTAACTTTGCAGGACCTAAAACTGTTTGGGGCAGATGAAAATTAGCCTCTGCTCCATAATGATTTAGTGCTGGAAGGGGCCACATCCATACCCGCATACGGATTTATAAATAGGAAGCTGAGACCCGTGAGACTCTGCTTGAGAGCTAAGGACTGGTGTAGTGTCGCCTGGTTGGATGATGCGTGGAGGTCAGCCCCCCTTTTGTGTTCAGGCCTGAGAGCTGGATTCTTCACTTACCTGTGTGCAGCCGTGGACAATTCACATCAGTCCAACAAACTTGCTTTGAGGGCCTGCTATGCATAAGATGCTGATAGGCTTGGACAGTGTTGGTCAGAATGTGGTCCTCGCACCGCTTAACCAGGATTTGTGTGAAGATGCGGACGCCTGAGCCCCATCAGAGCTTCTCAGAGATAGAACACAAAAGTTTGAACACAGTTTTTTTAAGGATGGTTGTGCATATGAAAGGTTACGACCCACGGTGACCTTTGATCCCTAGGGCTGGGGATGTGTTGTGTGCTCTTTGTGTCCCCCAGACTATAGAAAGGAGGATATGGCACTAGAGAAGGAAATTTCAAGGTAAAATGGCCCTGCACGTCTGTCACTAAGACCACAGCACAGGTGTTGGAGGGAGCCACCATGCAGAGCTGGGACAGTCAAGGATCTGTGAAGTCAGAGGGGTTCTGGCCTCCAGAAGTCAGTCGTGCTGGAAGGGCCAAACCTTTTGAGAACATGGAAGTTTGTCTCCATAGAAATTGTTTTGGTAACTTTTAAAAAAAAAAAATTTTTTTTAATGTTTATTTTTGAGAGAGAGAGAGAGACAGAGCACTAGTGGGGGAGGGGCAGAGAGAGAGAGAGAGACACAGAATCCAAAGCAGGCTCCAGGCTCTGAGCTGTCAGCACAGAGCCCGACACGGGGCTCGAACTCACAGACCATGAGACCATGACCTGAGCCAAAGTTGGACGCCCAACCAGCTGAGCTACCCAGGCCCCCCTGTTCTGGTAATTTTTGTTTGAAATAAATGGAAACTAAGAGAAATATTGCAAAAAGAGTACAAAGAACTCCTGTATTCACATTCATCGATTATTACCATTTTGCCCTCATTTGCATTTCTCTCTCCTTACGCGTGCATATGTGCAAACGCCCGCCAAGGGCACGCATGCACACACCCACAAGCACGCATGTGCACGCACGCACCCCCACAGGCCCTCATGCATACGCACACACCAACACAATTATTTTTGAACCAGTTGAAAATAAGACATCAGGCTTCTTACTGCTTAATGCTTTGGAACACAGTTGCTAAGACCATTCTTTTATATAACCACAGTATAATGATCAAAATCTAAAATTTAGAATGGGTATGGTACTATTCTCTGATCCTTATTAGTTCATATTCCAATTTTGCCATTGTTGTTCCAATAATGTCCTAGTTAGCAGTTTTTTTTTTTTTTTTCTCCACTCCTGCCTCAGTGCCCAAAGACCCAGTACAAGGGTCTCTGAGTTTGGGACAGTTTGGGACGTCTGAGACATTCACGAGTGACCCCTATGTTGGGCTGGATTTCCTCTTTCCATTTTCTCCAAACAGCATTTCTGTCTTAATTTTTCTTCTTCTGTATATGCTCTTTAGATTTGATTCCCCGGGCCAGCTAAGGTAGTGAGTCATGGTTTGTCATAGCAGATTAAATAGCATAAAAACTGACCTGAAACTCTGAAATCTCTCCAAATAATGAATGAATGCCATCCATTGGATTCCCATCGTATCTGTAGTCAAATTTCTACGTCCTTTTATTTTATAGTGACAAGAACCACCATGGTCAGATGGATTTCAGCTAGGTTTCATCTCTTACTTTATTGAGGTAGCTCTTAATGTGCTTTAAACTGTTTGAAAAATTATCTTATTTAATCCTATCAAGCCAGCATCATTTGAAGGAAAAAACTATGGGCCAGCCTCATTTGTAAACAGAAATACAAAAATTCTAAATAAATTATCAGCAAATAGAGTTCAAGAGTGCATCAAAAGAGTAAAATATTTGACCAAGTAGGATTTATTTCAGGAATACAGGAGGTTCAAAATTTTTAAATCTTTCTAAATATCAACCAAAGAAAAAAGAAAAACATGATCCCATCAGTGGATGCGGAGACAGTATTCGAGGCAAGTCAGCTGCCACTCCCCAAATAAGGACTCTTAAGTAAAATGGGAAAGAAAGAAGCGAATCAACTATGATCCAGACTATTTATTAAAAAAAATAACACAGTAGCATATTACCATAAATGGTAAAATTCTTAAACTATTTCATTTTAAATAAGAAATTAGTCAGGGATGCCTGAAATCACTATATAATTCAGCACTCGTTTTGGAATTTTCAGCAATTGCCAGGAAAATTTAAAAACTATTACTAGAAAAAAAATGACTTCTGTGCTTATACAAATATGCACACAAAAAGTGGCCTTTTAAATGTGTTCACATATGGCTGTATATCTATAAAACCCCAAACATATCAATAAATACTAGAATTATAAGAGAATTCATAAGGTGACTAGATCCATAACCAATAACTTCTTTCTATCCTAACGATCGATAGCTTTTTTAACTCTAGCAAGGAGGCTTAGAAATGGAAAGGAGTAGTAATTCCTTTCATATACATTGTGTAGGAGTAATTTTTATAGTACCAAATAGAAAAAGAAATCCAAAACCTTACTGAAGTATACAAAATAGAGGAGAACAGCTAGCAAGGGATATTATTCTCTTGTATGAGAAGACAGTGTCATAAAAAAAAAACAAAACAAAACTCCTCTAAACTGATACATAAATATGTGTATTCCAAATAGAATCCCAGTGATTGGGGCCGGGGTGGGGGGGGGGGGGAAGTTGCTCAAAATGATATCGAAGTATAAGTGAAATTAACAAGTACTTGACAACAAATACGCAGAGTACAAAAAAGGAATCACAAGGGTCAACTTCTTGTCACTAAACATCAGACAATATTGGGGTGCCTGGGCAGCTCAGTTGGTTGAGTGACCGACTTTGGCTCAGGTCGTGATCTCATGGCTCATGAGTTCAAGCCCCGCATCAGGCTCAGTGCTGACAGCTCAGAGCCTGGAGCCTGCTTCGGATTCTGTGTCTCGCTCTCTCTCTGCCCCTCCCCCTCTCACTCTCTGTCTCTCTGTCTCTGTCTCTCTCAAAGAATAAATAAACATTAAAAAAAAATTTCTTTTTAAACTTCAGACAATTATAAACCTGTTGTAACCAAATCAATATGATCCTTACATGAAACTGCACCAATAAGAGAATCCAGAAGTAAATTCCAGTTTGGGATTCCAGATCTACAATATGTGAGAATTAAATAAACGTCAAAGGTGCTATTTTAGGAAGAGTTTGGATTAATTGTGTTCTGACAACTGGCTCTTTATTTGGAAAAAATAAAATAAAATTGGATGCCTATCTTATACCACATAGATAAATTCCAGATACGTTAAGACTTACATGTGGAAAGTGAAACTGTAAGATTTCTGCAAGAAATTCCTAAAAACTTTGATGACAATAATTGGGCACTCAAAGCTATTCTTGACCATAGAAAACTTAAGCGCTTTTATATGACAAGAGAAACCATAAAGAAAGCCAGGAGACAAAGAGTGCATCTGGATTAAAGACAGAGTTGGTATCTGTTATACTCCAAGTACTCTTAAAAAGTGGATAAACCACAAGTAGAAAATGGACAAAGGACCTGACTAGACCGTTCACAGAATTGCAAACCCGAATGTCCAACAAATATATAAAAACACGCTGACACGTGTTGGTAGTCAGGGAAATGTGAGTTTCCTTTTAGGTAAGAATTAATATCTTTAATTTTTTAGCCTGGAGGATATTAAATGTAACACCCAGTGCTGCTGGGGAAGCAGGGACAAGATTACTGTTGTCCTTCATGAAGGGAAAGGTAAATGATTGGAAACTTTTTTGGAAACCACTGAGCAAACGTCTTGTAAAATTTAACATGTATCTTTTTACCCTGCAACCCTATTTCTGGGAATCCTTCCCACAGAAATAAAAGATAAAGGTATCTTTGTTATGATACATTATGGACGTTTATTACGTAATGTGTGTGGAAACAAAGGAATACCTATCTGTAGGCGAATGGCTGAAAAAATACGGAGCCTCCGTATTATGAATCACTGTGTGGGGGGACAAATACTGCTTTAGTGTCAAACCCAGGGGACATGTGAAGCATCCCATGATGTATTGTTTTGCGAGAAAAATACGAAGAAAAATTTGTTTCTATAAAACAGAGAATGGGGGCGCCTGGGTGGCTCCCTCGGTTAAGCATCCGACTTGGTCTCAGGTCATGATCTCACAGTTTGTGAGTTGGAGCCTTGCATCGAGCCCTGTGCTGACAGCTCGGAGCCCGGAGCCTGCTTCAGATTCTGTGTCTCCCTCTCTCTCTGCCCCTCCCCTGCTCATGCGCGCTCTCTCTCTCTCTCTCTCTCTCTCTCTCTCTCTCAAAAATAAGTAAACATTAAAAAGAATTTAAAAAAACAACGACAACAAAGAATGATCTATGTGTGTGGTGTGTTAAAGCAGGGTGAGAATATGATAGGTCCTACTGGGGGGTTGGCCACTGGTGAAGGGGGGACGATGTGAAGTGGGTAGAAAGTCCCGTAAAAAAGGAAAAGAAGCAATAAAGACAGTAACATGAAGCACGCGTGAAAGCACATATAAGCGGAACAACGAGGGTGGGTGGACGTACAGCTGTGCACGGGTTCTGAGATGTTGGCTGGGAGCACCTCCCTTAAACAGATAACTTGTACTATTGTGAGAGGGCCGAGTGCCAGCCCTCTCGATCCTCTTATCCTTGCAATCTGGAGGAGGTTGAGATCCCCGGGGCCATTTTGCTTTCTGCTCCAGGGTGAACGGGGATCATGGGAGTTTTGTGGGCCTTATTCCACCACATCTCTGATTGTTTTATCCTAATAGATTTGGAAAAGGCTTATTTATCTGGACTCGGGCTCCGGGTAGCTGGTGACACAGAGCTCTCAGAGACACGCACCCAGTTCCCACGGGCCTGAGAGTTTGCTGGGTTTGTAGGCAGGGATTTGCTCGGTGCTGATGCTGAGCAGTGAGTGACCCGGCCTGTGACCTCTTCCCAGAACCACGTAAGAGAATGGCCTTCCTTTCCGGGCTGAAATGGCATGCTGAGTCCCAATTTCTTCTTTAGGATCTGGCTTTCTCTTTCCCAGACGCAGTCAGGAGCGTGCCAGTCCCCTGTAGATTACAGGTAAGGGTCGTGGTCTCAGCAGGCACCAGGAGCCCCGTTGTCGTGGCAGGTTGCTCTGTCTCCTTCCCAGCCTCGTCTTGTGCCACGTCCTCAGCCAGCCACCGTGCCGGAAGTCTCAGGAGTCCTCACCCCACCCCCGAACGTGCCACCTGTGTTCCTACCTGAAGCTTTGCGAGGGGTGCTCGTTTCACGGGAGTGTTCCCTTCTGCGCCCCTCTCCCCGGCCTCCCTCTTCATCCCGCCAAATCCTGTAGGTCCAGTACCTTACAGGTCAGGCACTCTTTGGTCCCGGAACCCTTTCCTGACTTTCCCTTCTCCTTCCCCATCATCTCCCCCATGAGTAGTTTCGCAGAGCACCGACTCGTAGGTGTTTATTTATACGCGGGCTGCCTGCCGCCCGTCTCCAGCCCTGCAGTAGACAGAGCTCCTGCGGGTCAGGGACCTGCTGCTTTTCCTCCTCCTTCTATACGTATTCCTGGTGCTTATCACGGCGTTTGGCCCATAATTCATTCCCAAGAAATGTCTGTCAGATGAATAAATGGGTGAAGTACTTCGTGCTTCCTGAAATTTGAGTATAAAATCAGGATGGGAAGTTGTAAAATCGTGCCTCGGCGACGCTAACAGGAAGGCACAGCACCCCACAAAGCCACCGAAACCACCGCTCGCTTGACAAAGGAAGGTAGTTGTTAATTGAACGTGGTCTCTTAGCTAATCAGATATTTATGGTGTTGTGTTTCGCGTCCAGTGCATTCGTTTTATGCTGATGGAGTAACAAGTAAAAACGGTCTCTCGTGTATTCTCTTTGTTTGGAGGGTGCCTGGGGAGCTGTGAATCACTGAGGCTCAGGTCTGGACTTGACTGAAAATTAAGTCATCGTTCCGTGGAAGCGAAACACTCGGGAAGGCCAATTTTAATGGCTCGTTGTTCTCCACACAGATTTTCACAGCGTTGCCACCCTTCACCCTGGGAATCTTCGAGAGGTCTTGCACCCAGGAGAGCATGCTCAGGTTCCCACAGCTCTACAAGATCACCCAGAACGCGGAAGGCTTCAACACAAAGGTAAATGACGCTCGCCCACAGTCGTCGCCTCAGAAGCGTGTAAGCGGCGCGCTTCGTCTTCCGGCTCTAGTTACCTGCCTGAGAGGTCAGAGAGAACATTTGAGAAGAGTTGAGGCCCCAGCCCTCTCCAAAGTATAGCCAGCCGGTGAATTCCAGATGCTGAGTCGGAAAGGAAGCTTCCGCGTTGCACGTTCAGTTCCTGTTTTCCAACTCCTTTGCTCTTGTCCCCGTGTGCCTTTGACATTGGTCTGGCCAGCGGCGCCCATGGCCCTGGGTCCTGTGGGATCAGAGACTCCCCTTCCCTTCATAAAGCCCCGCGATGAGGCCGGTGGGGAGCTTCCCTAACGGAGCCTTCTCGCCACCTGTGGCTTGGTTTTTCAGTTAAAAGAAAAGGTTTCTTTAGTCAGTGAGTAGAATTGGCCAGATGTCAACACGGGAATCAAGGCAGTGGTGGGTATTTCTTTTTCAGCCTGGAGAATCAACCAGAAGAGACAAGGCATCTAGACCTAAAAGATGCCTAAAAGGCATCTAGACCTAAGCAGTCCTGCAGAGGGCCGAGCGGAAGCTGGGTTAGGCTAGGTGTTGCCGGGATTCTGCCGTCAAGCCTGGCAAAGGGGACCTCCCAGGGTCTGCCAGTCACAGCTAAGCAGCCGGGTGGTTGAGTCTCACTGGCCAGAAAGGAAGACCTGTGCCTGGTTTGGTGCAGGATGCCTCCTTTGCCATGTTTCTGTCTTAGATTTTTGTGCAGAGGGGATTAGGGGGTTGAAACAGAGGTTCATTTTAACATTTTAACAGCGGTCATTTAAAATACAGGACGCTGGTTGTGTGCATGATTTGCTTGGGTAGCCACCGGGGCCTTGGTAAGGGTGACAGAGGGTGAGACTTATTTGCAGACACCTTGAAGATTTTTTTTTTTTTTCTTTTGAGGGGATAGGTGAGGAGGTCAGGGAAAAGGCAGGAAAAAAATGAACTTTTCAAATGGGAAAATCCCATTGTCTTATCATTTTTTTTTCATTATTGTCTGTCTCCCCACCACTACTTAGGATCAAACTATAGGACAGTCCCCGGTACAATCTGTAGATGTTTGAATAAACTCAAGCTGGTGTCAGTATGGTAGTTCGGTCATCTCAGTAGTTAAAGAGATCCTCGAAATGCATTTATGAAACTCTGGTTTGGAAGAAACTAAACTTTGCGTTCTCTTGTTTGACCTTCCAAGTGTTAAAGAGTTTTAAACGTGCATGATACTAACCAAACTCCTAGGAGTGAGCAAGTTGCACGGGAGGGATTTCAAAAAGCAAAACAAAACAGTGAGAGCGGGGTGTAGGAATTCACATTTAAGGTGTTTTCAGTGTTTTCAAAACATTTCTGTCTCTTGTTAACAATTTTGACCTAATACCCTTCTCTTTCTAGATGATTGTAAAATTGTGTTGTCTTTTTTATGATTACTTAAAAAAAGGATTATAATTCATTTTTTTGGATGTGGACAGATTGTATATTGCTCTATGTATATGGCCATATACATTCAGGTCTTTGTAGTAAGGTGATATTATCTGGAGATCGTCCAGTCATTTGTACGTAAAAATGAGGAAATAGGTATTTTTTTTTTTAACTTCAAGAATAATACGGTGCTTCTGCAGCGACACAGCACCCTGCCAGTATCCTTCACAATGAGCCGTCTGTTGAGTTGCACAGAGGTCAAGAGTTGTGGGCAGCTCCTGACTCCCTTGGTTTGTTTTCCCTTAGGTTTTCTGGGGTCACTGCATCAACGCCTTGGTCCACTCCCTCATCCTCTTCTGGTTTCCCATGAAGGCGCTGGAGCATGGTAACAGCTTCATGACCTCAACTGTCAGCAAGTAGCTCTGCGGTCCCCCTGGTGCCAGTTGTTCACGATTCCCCCCCCCCCCCCGGTTCTGCAGACCTAGAGATCACAAGAACACATTTTAGAAGAAAAACATACCTAAAATCTAATGAGAGCGAGGGCTCAGGTTTATAGCTTGTAGGTTTCATCCATTCTGGCTCCGAGAGCCCGTTTTCTTTCCAGTTGCCTGGAGAGTTTAAATGCTAGGAATTCTAAACTTTGTTTTTAATAACCGTTTGAGGCGAGGATCTCGAAGCAAAGCACGGCACTGTAATGAAACATCGATGCCTCCCGTCCACGAGTTGGACATTTTCGGTTAATTACTTGGGCTTTTGTTTTCCACCCTCACGGACCTATATGCAGAGTAACTCAAATCTCGTGAGAGCCTAACCTCACACCCCATTTCCCGAAGGAGTTGCCTTTCCTTGACATAGACGTTTCAAGCAAACTGTTAAGGTTTGAGGACTGATTCTCTCGACCGGGTTTAGTCCTCCCTCCAGCTGGAAGAGGGCATGTGAGAAATGCAGCTGACTCAATATATCCAAAATGTTTCCTCCTAAGGAGAGACACATCTTTTAGTCCCAGAAAAGGAAAATGTATCATGAGAATGCTTCTCTTTCATCCCTGTCAAATAGTAATAATCCCCCGGGGAAAAATTACTCCAAATGTTGACTAGACAAGGCCTTTTATTGTTCAGAGAACCAAAGAATATAAAGCCTACAAGCCTCTTTGTTTCTGTGTCAATGTGTGTTGTGCTTCAAACAGAAATGATTCATCCTCGCTGATAGTCTTTAGCCTATTAAATACTGACAGTTGGAGAAAATGCATGCACAGCCAATTTATTATACCCTATGACCTGTTCTCTGAGTCTCATCAGACCTCCTTGTCCTGGAAGGGTCCCTAAGTCTCCAGATCAGAAAATAAAATGTCCTGTTTCCAGACCCACCCCCACAAGGGACATTCTAGCAGAATCGTGGCCTTTTAACTCTAAAGCTTTCCTGTGATTCATTTTTACTCAGAGTAGATCTTCATGTATTTTGAATGAGCAGGGGTTCCAAAGAGTGCTGAATGTGGTTTGTTGTAGAAGCCCTGCCAATTTGGTGATAGAAGCAGCCATCACTGTGTCAGGACGGACTGGCAATGGGAAGCAATGGGAACAATTTTTTGGGGGGGGGCGCCTGGGTGGCTCAGTTGGTCAAGCATCCGACCCTTGATTTGGGCTCAGGTCATGACCTTGCGGTTTGTGAGATCGAGCCCCACGTCAGGCTCTGAACGGACAGCATGGGGCCTACTTGGGATTCCCTTCCTCCCTCCCTCCCTCTGCCCCTCCTCTCTCTCTCTCTCTCTCTCAAAATAAGTAAATAGTAAAAACAAACAAGCAAGCAATTTTGGCAGTTGTCCCCTTGGCCCACACGCAGGGAGACACAGGGAATGGTGTGGACAGAGCACAATGGCTGTCCCCAGGCCCCTTCCCCTTCTTATTGAGACGTGGCACTCTGGTCCTAACTCCAAAGTGCTTGCCTTGGGACTCTCAGAAGATCTGTAAGATGGTCATGTGCTTGTCTGCTCCCAAAAGAACTAATGTGGCCCATTCTGCGGTAGGGGCAGGGGTTTTCCAATCCTAGAGTTATGATTATGTGCTTTGAGCTTGTGGCTTGTGGTTTGTGGCAGAATTGTTACAGTCAAGCTATAGCCCATTATGTAGATCTATTCGTTCACCTCACGCAGCCTGTGTTGAAAAGCAGACAGACTCCTGAAAAGTTACTTTACCTGAGAGATAACACCAGATGAATTTCGGGTTCGTTTCTGCCGCCCTGTCTGCTTCCCTCAAATTTGGCAATTTGCCTAAGAGCCAGCCAATAACATGTTTTTTTCCAGTTTGTGTTATCATCACCAATGCCATTATTTCATTGTGTTCAGTAAGCCCGCAGCATGGGGTTTTCTTTTCATTGTGTTGTAAACGTTAACCTATTGAGTGAACCTGTGTAACACAAAATAAATTGCAAATATTAAGTATGTTTGGCAGAGAATTGTAGGAGGCCATTGGAGTTCTTGTTCATCAGTTGACTTCCTCTAACAAATGAATATTTTAGAATGAATTTCTTAATTCTCACGATTAATGGGTAGCAAAAATGGTTGTACTGTTGCTCTTTAACCTCATTGCCGTGATGCTGATGTCCAAGGCACTGTGGTGGATGATGAGGGTGACAGGTAAATAAATCAACGTGGGTCTTACCATCAAAGAGTTTGTAGTCTGATAAGGGAGACTGGATTCACACGTGGAAGCTTCTAGTACAAAGTAGAATATTATTGCCTCAAGTAAAATACACCTGGCGTGCTGTGGGATTTTAGAGGGCTGAGAGAGAAATGCCTTTCATTTGGAATTGCTAGTGACCTGTTTGAGAGGACAATATTTAGGTTTAGCCTCCAAGTCCAAGCAGGATCGAGACATACAGGCATGAAAGGAAGAGCCGGATACAGTGGGGAATTTCAGGGCTGATGCGGAAAGCTTCGAGGAGCTGATCCCTTCAAGGGTAGAAGACCGGAAAAGGTTTGAGAAGGTGGGTGAAAGCTGGACGGCACAGGGCTTTGCATGCGAGGTGAAGAAGTTGGGACTAAAGATGTTAAGGGAAGAGTCACGTAGAATTTAGATCAAGGAGAGTGTTATGATCAGAGCAATCTGGGGGGATGAACGTGTGCTGTCAGATAAGGTGAATGGTAGGAGGAAAACCACTTGTGTCTCCAGGCATCGCAGGGAGCGTTTCAGCAGAGTTAAACCCAGGAAATGGGAATGTGTTTAAGGAGGAGGGAGCATGTGTTGAGAACTTCTGTATTCAGCAGAACCATGGCGTCTCCCTGATGTGCACCCTGAGAGTGCGCAGATATGAATTCCGCCTCTCTTACCCTCTGGCGGCTTGCAGAAGGTGGGAGCCGACGACCAGCAAGCACGTATGGAACTGCTGAATGGCCAGAGTGCTGAGTGCTACGGGGACACAGCCTAGTCTAGTGGGTCGAGGAAAAGGCTTCTCCAAAGAAATGACATCTATGTTTTTGAAAGTTGAGGAGGGGGTGGCCAAGTGGGGCAGGGGAGGTGTGGGGGAAGGTGGGGAGAAAGAGCATCCCTGGCCCGACCAGGCAAGCACGTGAGCACCCGCACACGGCGTGGACAGTATTTACCGGTGTGGGAGCCGGGGAGGGGGTGGGGACCTGGACTGCAGACTCTGTTCAGCCTCCGATGAGCGTTTCAGGATGCTGGACAGGGAATGTCAGGAACCTCCCCTCCTTGTCTCCCAATCCTAATGCAACGATAATAAACCGAAGCACGTCGTCACGTATTTCCAGTGTTCCCTCCGGGGTCAGCAACAGCACCCACGGTCGAGACAGCTACAGCACAGAGGCGGCGGGAGTGGCTGGAAAGGAGGGCAGAGAGGTTGGGTGAGGGTCGCGTCCTGAAAACCCGGGTGGGCACTTTTCTCGGTGAGGGGTTGGAGGTGAGAGAACTGCTGTGTAGAAAAACACATGAGGGTTGGCAGGAAGACGAGGGTTTTCTTTGGGCGTGGGTGCGGGTAGGGAGAGGAGAGTCAGTGGTGGAGATTCAGAAAGGTTGCAAGTTTGAGAAGATAGGGACTCTTGCCGGGATTGCTGGTTCGTGTGTGCTGATTGGCAGTCTCAAATAGAAATGAGTTCTCGTGACACTTTGAATTTCCGCTTAGAGCAATGTTATCACCCAACCCCCAAAGACACCTGATCTGAGACAAAGTAAGGCACTTCCAAGGCAGCTCGGATCCTGATCTGACAGAGGAGTCCCTCCTTCACCCCCAGGTCCTGCCTGAAGCTGTTCCTTGGACTCCTCCCCACACCCAGGGCCTTAAAGGAGTTTTGCCTGACAGGCTAAGGTCCCTAGAGTATTTCGTTCCTGTCATTGACGCATGCTTCGTGGATTATGTCACAAAGACAGTGGATTTTACTAGGGAGTTCTCTGTCCACCATCCATGAAGAGAGGCACAGGTACATACCAGTGTTGTTCACTTGGGGCACGTAGTTGTTGGGAAGGAGTATTTTTGAGAAGGTGTGAGCACGCCATTCATTCCTTAGAAAGGTTCCAGGAATTTTGCTTTGCTTATGTTTGCGTGGTTTTGGATAGACCTTTCAAAGCACTCCTTTGCTGATGGAGTTTGTGAGGACTCATTTCAAGTTTCAAAATAAAATTTTCCACTCCGGCAATTCAGCAAATCCGATTTCTTCCGACCATCACAGCCTTACGCTCAGTCCCGTGGCCCATCTGCAGCTCCCACGCTTTGATGTGAAAAGCGATTCTAGGTTAAAACCAGAGATGTCACCTTTGCAGGGACTGAAATTTATCAAGACCCTTGGTGTCAGGCCACACTCAGGTTTTCCATTGGTGGATCCAGTCTGCATATTTGAGCAATCCTCCTTGAAGTGGAATGTGGCTATTGGCGAAAGAAAGCAAAATCAGGTTTGACTTAGCGAAAGGAAATTTTCAGATTTTTCTTGATGAAATTTAAGAGGGGGGAGGGTGTGACGAGAAAGAGAATATACTTACCAGCCGAGAAAAATTCCTGAAACATTTCTCAATTCTTCACAGTCTACACCCTGTGTAGACTTTTCCAGAAGGAAAAGTACCACAGGGATACTTATTCCACTGGCATCATTAAGCAGCAAGGTCTTTTAAGATTTCTGGAAAAGGCTATTTTCTACTTTTTAATCAACGTGCTGCTGGAAGATCAGTTTTACAAACTGTGCACACGTATAGCATGAAACGTGACATACTTCTCTGTCTGTGGCATCATCGGGCCATTTTCGCTTGAACTATTTACGATCTACGCCCAGTACTGCAAAGTTGGCTCTGTCACGTAAATCCTAATGACTTGCCTTGCTTCCGCTTAAGCTGAGTGTGGGCAAGGCTGCCCTTGTTCTCTGGGCTCGCAACTTCTTAAACTCAATTATTCGTTCATTGAAAAGAAGGCGCTAAATGAGTCTGTTCTCTGTGCCAGGCCAGCACTGGTTTCTGGGCATCCCGTAGGGAGCCAATATTGCTCTAATGTTCCCCTAACCTACCTGATGGCACTACATCCTGGACCAGTCAGGAGGGTGTTGCTACTGCAGTTTATCCACAAAGTTTATCCACAAAATGCTGTATTTGCTTCTTTAAAAATTCTTTTAAAGTTTATTTGTTTATGAGAGAGGGAGAGAGGGGAGGAGTGGGGGAGGGTCAGAGAGAGAGGAAGAGAGAGAATCCCAAGCAGGCTCCACGCGGCCAGCACGGAGCCCCGTGCGGGGCTCAAACTCACATGCCTGAGCCAGAACCAAGAGTCTCGGACGCTCAGCCGACTGAGCCACCCGGGCACCCCCAAAACGCTGTATTTTCAAGTAAGGGATGTGAAACAAGAAGCCGATGTTTCGTTCCCCTTGAAGAATCACGACTGTGCTGCGCACAGGTTTTAAAAGATCTACGACACATGAGAAAGATCCAGGGATGAATGTCAGATGCTGAGTGGGACGGAAAGGGGACTGGTAACCCTCCATATGCCCTCTGCCACCTGGAAACTTCTGAGTGGCCAGGGTAGCGGAGGATGTTCATAAGACCCTGAAGCATGTACGTGAAGTGAATGGGCCTTGCTCACTAAAATCTAGAAAAATGGAATGTGTTGGGAGCTTTTTAGATGTTTATACAAATGAAACTACCACTTATAAATCTAAATAACTCATCACTAACCCAGTCATAATATACTGAAAATAAAACCAAGTCTCCAAATTCAAATTCAGAACTTTTTTTTTCCTGTTTGGGTTTGTTTTCAACCCAATGACCCATTGAGGGAAAGCTCAGACTTTGTCCTTTTATCTGTCGCACCGATGTTTGGAAACACAGAATTGGGCTGGAGGCTCATTGTTGTCATTCAGTTATATATTTCTTATGTTCTTAAATATTCGCTGTCTCTTTTTAAAACATATTTTTAAAGTTTTATTTATTTTGAGAGCGAGAGAGACAGCACAAGTGGGGGAGGGGCAGAGAGAGTGGAGAGAGGGAGAATCCCAAGCAGGCTCCACACTGACAGCATAGAGCCCCACGCAGAGCTCGAACCCACAAACTGCTAGGTCGTGACCTGAGCTGAAATCAAGAGTTGGACAATTAACCAACTAGGCCACTCAGGCGCCCCTCAGTGTCCCTTCTAATAAACCCTGTGTTACATGTATTGGAAACAGTTGGGTTTGGTGTAATGCTTGTAAGAAGCGTGAGCCAGAGTCCCAGATTTCACGAACCCTTATAACTTTATCAGGAAGTTGAATTGAAGTGCGTTAGCAAGGGTGGGAATAGACTGTAACAACCCCCAGATCTTAGAGGCGTAACCCATTAAAAGCTTATTTCTTAGTCGTGTCACCATCAAATGGAGGAGTGCATTGGGCATATTTTCTTTTCTTTGATTTTTTTGTTTATTTTTGAGGGAGAGGGAAAGTGTGCATGCACAAACAGGGGAGGGGCAGAGAGAGAGAGAGGGAGAGAGAGAGAGAGGATCTGAAGTGGGCTCTGTGCTGACAGCAGAGGTCCTGATGCAGGGCTCGGGTTCTGGAACCATGAGGTCATGACCTGAGCCGAAGTCAGGCGCTTAACCAACTGAGCCACCCAGGCACGCTGAGCATATTTTCTCATTTTCCATGTTTTTGATGCTCTGATGACTGGGGCCTTGATCCTGAAGAGACCATCCTTCCCAGGGCTACCTAATTCCTAGAGAGAGCAAAGGACTCCCTTGCAACAATGTCTCTGATACTCAGATCAACTAGTTCGGAGCCGACACCCCCAACCATCTAATCTATTAACTTTCACATACCAAGCAATATTCTCCCTGCCCTGAATCACCCCGGGGCCAGATACTAGGGATCACCCCTATAACCCAGAGTCTGCTGAAATTATTCACACCATCCAGTCCTAAGCTTACACAGCATACCTGCTCTGCCTTGCCCATTCCATCCCCCCAAAACCCCAGTAAAGGCTCTGGACCATGCTCTCCCCTTTTGTCGCCTTCCTCCTGACTGACCCTGGTGCTTCCCCGTGTGGCCCTGCGTGGCATCCACGGCTCCTGTTTCTAGGGCTCTGTAAGCATGAACTTCCTTCACGACATCGTTTCCATGTCTGCATAGCTTACCATACCTCATTAAAACAAATTCTGGGTGCGTTTCAATGCAAGGGGGCAAGGGGACTCCACATCGTGACCCCTGAGTTCACCCTCAGCCTTAACATCGGCAGGGCAGAGAGCCAGGAGAGGGAGTGGTTTCTCCTGAGCATCTCTGGCATCTCCTGCTCATGTGTGATTGGCACAGGCTAGTCGCAGGGCCCTCCCTAGGTATGAGGGGCTAGGGAGTGCTATTTAGCTGTGCACCCGAGAATAAGGCACAAGTCTGTGGCCTTTGACTTTGACATTCAAGTTTACTTTCCATCGTTTTTACCACCTTTTTTTTTTTCTTAACTACCTTTTTGAAATCCATTTTTAGTAAACAGTGAAAAACACATTAAAATTTGAGTTTCATCCTTAACTTTCTCCGTCAGTAACGGCAGTAGAGAGGAGAAAATCCAGCAAAAGGCTTATATAACCAGGAACTCAACCAAGCACTGGTTATGAATGTAATTATAATCACTAACACTTGTATAAACTCTACCTTCTGTAAACTCTTTCCAATATTTTATACCACTCTTTACCGAGAAAGGAAAAAATAAATTTTCTCTTCACGAATACATAGCATTGGAAGCAGAAAAGAATACTTTCAGTCACAGAGCCGGCAGTCAAGGTATTTGAGCAGGGTGAGTTCTGAAAGTTTGTAAATTAGTGAGTTGACATTTGAGATACATCTTCACTTTCAATACTGTACTAATCTAGTAGTACCTGGTTGGGGAGTACCTCCTCGAAACATCTAGAGTCTTGAGAGGCCCAAAGAGCAAGATCGGGTAACGATACCCTGTTAATATTCTGGAATAAGGGCTCCTGGAAGTTCTGAAGCCAAAGGGCAGGGAGAGGGAAAGCAAGAGAAACTTGGCATCCGATCTTCAGCCACAATTCTTGGCAGGTGCCTTGTCGTCAAGGGAATGGTGCCCCCACCTCCGTTCTCCCTACTGAGTCATAATGTGCGTGAGGTGCCTGGGATTTCTAATTCAGGTGTTCCACAGATTCTAACGACATTAAAAATGCACATATAAATTCACCATCTGTTTTCTTGATTATTAAATCCTGTCTTCCCTGACTGTACGGGACCGTGCTATAACTTTGTCTTCAGATTTTGCTTTTTGTCAGAGCCATTTCTGGATACATTCTTGTGGTTTAATGATGTAATGCTTTTAACAAGCTTTTAATTGAAATGGCATCTTTATAAAATGTCACCAACCTAGCCCTTTGGAATACTCTGAAGTAAGTTCCTTGATCATTCTGTCTGCTTAGAAAATGAGACATACTTTCCTTACAAATCACGGGTTTTCCCACAAATATTTTCAAAGAGGTCCTTGCATGCAGCATTTCTGGGCTGTCGCTACTGATGTGGAGAGTCCGTGTGGTTTTGTCTCAACGGTCCACCATAGTCTGTTTTAGTGACTATTTCTAAACCACACTTGGCTGATCTTACACTACGTTGGCCCCTGGATCCGACCAGATATTGCAAATAATGTCAGTCTGGAAGAACAGTGTCACCCACTGCTGTGGGCCAGTGGATCCTGAAGCCCCAGTGTGATATCGGCCTTTAAGAGAATGGGCTAACTCTACCCGGGACAGTGTCTCCAACTCTGTCACTTATGTTTAACCCTTTTGATGCATATAGTAAACCCCATCGTTCTAGTAGGCTTTATGTCACATGTAGCCCCAGTAAAATCATTCTAAATCTTTCCTCTCCTTTTAGGTTCTCCACTCTATGGAAATCTTCCGATGGGTTTTGGGGAGAGGCGATGCTCTCCTCTCATTTCATCTCTCACCCGGGTGAATTTGATGCCCGGTTTGCAAAAGGCTGACTGGTCCCAGTTTAGTTACATGCCAGCTGTTCTGGTGCCGTAGGGAGCTGAATCCTTCTTGCTGCCACCCCTGCTCGGCTAAGCCTTTGTGTGCCGATAATGATGGCGTTCTGGTGGGAAGTGCACCGCCGTCCTGCTGGTGAAGATAGGGAAACAAAGGTTTGGGGAGATTACATCGCTCCGCGTGCACTCTTGACGGATCTCTCGTGTTAGGGACCTTTTGAGAGCCTTGCGTGGTTCGGGCCCTGCCCACCTCATCATTCCGGTGCACGCCATCATGGCCCCACGCCCACCCTGCACGGCTCACCCCTCACCCCCCTGGGCGGGGGTCTGCCTCCGTGCCCCTCTGCAGGCTCATTTCCTTTTGCCCTTTCCCCTCTCACCGCCCCCTTCCTCCCAAATAGCCATCCACCCCACCCCATGCTGCTCTGCATGAAGTGGTGTTCTCACCGCCATTTCCACAGACGGTGGCCAAGTGATGTTCTGAAGGCTGTCTTGGGGACCTCAACAACTCACCTGGGCTTGGGGGTTACTTTTCCCCTTAAAAAAATCATTGCAGATGTTAAATATCTGACTGAAATAAAAACAGCCAAACGACAGGAAAGATGTTTTCCTGAGTGGGTTGTTGGAGTCCTAACAGTGCTCTTCGGTTTCAGCAACGTGGGAAGAAATAGTTTGTCAGCAGCGTGCTTCAGGAATAAACCGGACAGTCGAAATGGGCTTTTCCACCCTCGAATTATCAGCAAGCCATAGCTTATTGATGCGTTCATTCGCAAATGATTTCTTAGGACTTCTCGTCTCTTCTTCAGTGCGTTATTGGCAAGATTTAACAAAGAACAATGCCCACAGGTATTTGCCTCTAACGCGGTTGAAATAAAACCCGGACGAGAACGATCCATTCCATGGGAATTTCCCCAGCAGGGTGTACAGAGCAGTGTCTTGTGACTTATCTAAAGGATGCTATCTTCTTTGAGGCTTTTGGCGTGTCCCAGAATTCTCCAGTCGGCTTAGGAGTTTCTCCTTCAAGGAATAAATTATTCCCAGATGGTAATCCATTTTGACCAAGGCAGGAGATACTGTTTCCTCGGAAAACGAAGATGCACGCTGACTTACCCTTCCAAACTAATGAACAGAAATAGAAGGTTTATCCTGTCTCGTCTAAAAGTCACTTTCAGTGTATTCAGATCACCTCAAGTATAAACATTTAATGCCAGGGAGCATTTCACTTTCTTGACGGTGGAAATTAATGCATCACCAGACTCTGGAAGCTACAGTTGGAAAATGTCTTTTAGTTTTCCCTCTTTTTCTCTCCGTGCCGCGTTGCCAGCAGAGCGTTGAGTAGTCCTAAGGGGCTCCATGGAGGCGCCGTCCTCGTACGTGAGCTCTCAGTCCTACAGGTAAACACAGTCCACCCCCGTTTAAAGGCCATCAGGGATCGGGTGTTGCATGCTTTGTGCGGAAGTCTCCCACTGTTTGTGCCCATCGGTCGGGGGAACAGTTGGGTGTCACTGCATTCTTTCCACAGTCTAACTGGAGAGAAGAGGGTTCTCCCAGGTGAGACACTGCTTCAGAGTCTATTCTGTATACTTCTGGGTATTTCCAGTTCCTCTTTTGCCTGACTTCCAACGCTGTGGTTCTCAGTCTGGGCGATTTTGTCCCCGGGGGACATTTGGCAACGGCTGGAGAAAGTTTCCGTTGTCAGCTAGTGACTGGGTGCTCCTGGCATCCAGGCAAGCCGCCAAACATCCTGCGATGCACAGGACAGTCCCGCGCAACAAAGAATTACCTGGAAAAACGTCAGTAGTGAGTGCCAAGGTTGAGAAACTTGGGACTGATGCAATGCGCACCCTAACTCAGGTTTCGGGGGTTTACTGCTGCTCCCCAGGTTTGCACATGCGTTTACTTCCATATGTGGCCCAGAATTCCTGTCCTAGGAATCTAATTTTCTGTCCTCCTCAATTCTCTCCTGAAAGTTCTTCCCGTTAGGTGCTGGTACTTCAAAGGAGTCCTTTGTAATGTTTTTCCCTCTTAAAATTGTTTCCTTTTATTCTCTGGGATCCATTTTTCTAGCTCAGTAAGGAAAACAAACTTATTTGCAGTTTGTTGCAAAGTGGGTGATCTTTTTCATGTCACTCGACTTCTCTTTGCTGCCCTAGTTTTCTCGTCTGAAACATGAAGGTAATGATATTATTTCCTACAGTTGTTAGAATATCGAAGGAATATCACGTATGTCAGTATTACATGTTAGTAACACTAATAATTATGCATTACTATTACGTATATCGGCAAGCGTACGAATATATGTAAAGTGCTCAAAACCGTGCCGGTCATATAGTGGGTAACATGTTCTCTCCTTTCATTGCAGAATTTCTTACCATGCTTTACAATGTTCTCTTTATGTCTATAAAATATGAAACACGTTCTAAGCCCTTCATGTTAGACCAATGCTTTGAATGTTTAATTTCTTTTAGTACATGAATCAGCCAACATTTGAAACACTAGTACTAAAAGGAAATTCAAAGAGTTGTCGAACCATAATTGTGAACTTTGATTGTCAGGTTGGTCTCACACCTCTTCTAACTTTTCCATCTGGTCGGCATGGACTCTGAACTCCGTTAGGGCTTAGTGTAGGTTGAACTTCAGGGAACTCGGGTCTTTGTTGGCCATTCATTTACCCGTAGACTGCGACAAGGAAATCCACCTTGACCTAAATTGAACAGGAAGAAGCTCTGAAACTCTCCAGTTTCCACCATTACCTACCTGGGGCTGATGTAGCACCTAAGAATGCAGACCTTATAGTCTTTGAATTTCTATCTTAGAGGAATCTGGGTGACAATTCAATCATCATCATCGGTATCTGGCATAAAATCCCTGGCTTATAGATGGGGAAACTGAGACTTAGAAGCTAACCTTTTGAAGAACATAAATAACAGCAGAGCTGGAACAAGAAAGCGGGGCTATATGGTCTTCTGATGCTCATTGCTGGGATTTTTTTTCCCACTAACCTTGACTCCCTTCTCACCACCTCATTTTTCTCAACATGGTTTTGTTTCTCCCTCAGTAGCATTATGTGTCTTTGCTATCTGTTCTTCCTATTGTGACTTTAAGATGTTGACCACTTGGAGGGGGTGGGGTGCGTGTCTGGGTGGCTCAGTCGGTTGAGCATCCACTTGTTGATTTTGGCTCAGGTCATGATCTAGCAGTTCGTGGGATTGAGCCGTGAGTCCCGTCTCTGTGCCGACAGCATGGAGCCTGCTTGGGATTCTCTCTCTCTCTCTCTCTCTCTCTCTACCCCTCCACTGCTTGCATTCTCTCTCTCTCAAAATAAATAAACATTTAAAAACAAAGGAAGGAAGGAAGGAGGGAAGGAAGGGGGAAAATACTGATCACTTGGTACCAAATTTTAATGTGTCACTCTTTTTATCAGTATTCCTACATTAATATGACCAGAACCAGTGTTCTCCATCTCAAGTAAATGATATCACCGTTGGCCTAGGTACTCAGGCAAAAACCTGAAATCACCCTTGATTCCTCATGTTTTTTTCCACCCCACCAAGTCCTAAATCCTGTCATTTATACCTTCAAAATATGTGCCAATTCCTATCGCTTCTTTCCACCTCCAACATAACCACTCTGGCCTGCAATGTCCAATAGAACTCTCTGGACAGTAGTGACGCTCTGTATTCCCTTCTGTCCGACATAGTAATCACTAGCCACCTGCGACCATTGAGCATCTGAAATGTAGCTAAGTGTATCCGAAGAACTGAATTGTTTTTAATGACAGCTTTTCAATACATAATTTACCTACAATTCACCCAAATGCTATGGTGTTTAATATATTCAAATAGTTGTGCAACTGTCACCTTAAGCAATGTTTGAGCATTTTAACCTCCCCCAAAAGAAACCCCATACCTGCGAGCAGTTACTTTTCATTTACCCCCCTAAAAAACCCACCTCCTGTCAGTCACTAATCGACTTTCTGTCCCTATAGACCGGCCCATTCTGAACAGCTCAGGAAGTACAATCCTACAATAGATGGCCTTTTGTGACTGGCTTCTTTCACTTAGCACGAGATTTTCAAGGTTCACCCGCGTTATAGCATATTTCAGTAGTTTATTCTTATTTATTGCCCAATAATGGAATAGTAGGTGTTTTGACATTTTTCCTTCCTTTTAATGAAATTCTGCCTAAGTTTTCAAGTCTCTCCCCTACGCTTCGAGATCATTCCTTTGTAAGTCTGTGGCCATCCCTCTGTGGATAACTCCTATGTTCCCCAACAGCCGTCCCTTAGTTTAGGTGTCTATAATGCAGCCCATAATGTCACTTTACAGTTCATCTTCCCTATATCCACAAATTTACCTATCTAGAATCAGGAGAAAGGCCGTGCCCTGGAGCTTGGTGTAGGGCCCCACGAGCCCCAGATTCTGCCTATGATGCTACTCAACCATTTTGGTGTTTTAGGAAACTGAACAGATCTTGAATCTTTCATGAGAGTCAGGTTCCTCAAAGCAGATGTGTAAATCAGCAAGCCCAAATATGTATGGCAGCCACTGGGCTGGAAATTTGAACACAAAAATCCCTGTGTACTTGGCCTGTAGGCCACAGATCTAAATTTGAGTATAGAAGGACATAAGAGGAGATTGGCAGTGGCATCCAAAGAAACCATTCCTGATGTTGAAACAGCCTTCAACCCCTCAGGATAATAACCAGACTTTTCACAGCAGGCAAGTTAGACAGTTCTATTAGAGTTCAGCCTCACTGATTGTTTTATCCATTGTGATAGTCGTCCCCGAAAAGAAAAAAAGTGGGAAAAGATTTTTAAAAAATTGAAGCTTCAAAACCCTGGTTGTATTTTCTAGATGTCTCTCGTTGGATTGTTCACATTCCTCCAATTGATAGACTTCACGTGGTTGCATACGAGAACATGAGTAGTGAATTCTGAGTTCAGTAATCATGAATTGATTTGTATTCATATAATTATCTTCCTTTATTGGCCTGTAATTCCAACTTAGCAAAAATTAAAAATGCAGAGTAAGAGAACACTCAAAAAAAAATCTAATGCTGGCGTTCAAAAAGATAGACTATTATGTCCTTACTCTTCCCTGTGTTTAACCCAACAAAGGGACATTTTAATCTTTATAAAAATGCAAATGTCAGTGCAGTTCAAGTGTTTGGTTCAGTATGTTGGAAACCTGATTTTGTTTGCTTCATTTGGGGAAAATACCAGATGAAAAAACTCACCGTTAGAAGTAGGAGGCATTAGAATCACAGATGATGCAATTTTTGAAATTCCCTTACGATTTAATAAATGTTTCCAAAGTTCTGTTTTTGTGTTCTGAACAAGACAGATTGCAGTGCTCTTCCCCAGAAGTTAGTAATAACTTCTTTGTTTTTCAGATACCCCGTTGGCCAGTGGCCAGGCCACAGACTATTTATTTGTTGGAAATATTGTTTACACGGTAAGTTTATCTCTGTTTACGGAACCGTTCTTAAGTGGCATATGTGTGGGCTTGGCCTCTGAAAACCCTTTATATAAGGCCTTCCTTCATGTTATTTGTTTCAAATCTTTAAACCACATAGTATAGATTCCTTAGAGTTCAAAACAGTTGTAAAATGCTTACCTCACTTTTTTAGTGGAGATTTGACAGAGTCGATTTCTGGACAGGTGACTAACAGATCACCCCATTCTTCAAATGACACTTTCACATCTACCTGTGAAAAAGGCAACGCCGAGAAAGGTTATTTTCCCTAAATCTTTCCAAGCTAAGAAAAGCACAAAAGTAACTCCAGCTGCCTCTGGAGGGGAGATTTGCGATTCTCCTAGAAAGTAAAAATAAGTCACCGAGGATAATACGTTTTCCCCAATTCCTTTGTTTTCACAGTATGTTGTTGTCACTGTGTGTCTGAAAGCTGGTTTGGAGACCACAGCTTGGACTAAAGTAAGTTTCTCTGGAATTGTTTCTCTATCCTTATAGGTATTTTGATGGCATGCGATCTTTTTAAGCCTTGGGAAAACAATCAACAATATTTGGTTTGCTCATTTAAATTTTGCACGTAAAAATTGTCTTTTTATCTTTATCAGGGCAAATTTGCAACCCAAACTTTTCTGATGATTCATTTGCTTAGCACTTAGTAACAGCTCTAAACTCTTAACACTTTTCTCATTTCAAATGTATATGCATGTTTTTAAAACAAAACAAATACACACAGAAAATACAGAAGGACAAAAAGGAGAATTTTTAACTTCCTTCACTTTACCACCAAGAGACAGTTGGTATTAACACTTTTCTGGATAACATTACAGACTTTGTTCCATGTGTATTTTTAACAGGAGAACGCATTACAGAGCATATAGATAGTTTGGTGATCTTTTTTCAGTTAAAAATATATCATGAACATTTTCCATACCTAAAAGTATACTTGCACAAAACCTTTCTTCATGATTAAAGAGTATTAAGTTTTATCGCTATCCAACATTTAATCATTCCCCAACTTCAGACGTTTTGGTGACTTGCCACGTTTCAGGATGATAACCCGTGTTTCATGTTTGTCTGTCACTGCTGTTTTCATAGGCTTCTGCTTCTGGGAAAGTGAGGGAGGAGGTTGGAGCTGGATGTGGAAGGAGGGAATCTATTAATAGACAATGGCAGTTAATCCAAATGAGAGGTGATGGTGGCTTGACCTGGGGTGCTACAGGAGGAGGTAGTGAGAAATGGCCAGATTCCAGATGTATTTTTTAAAAAAGCTAGCAGCCCTTGATGATGGATTATATCATGGGGTGCGGAAGAAAGGATGACATCGAGCATCGTCATATTAAGAGGACAGAGGAGAAAAAGCTAACAGCTCAGTAGGCACTTAAAGGATGGTTAAGACGTAATATCCATCCCAGATTTGTAAAAAGGTCTTTGGAAAATTAAGAGAACGGCCGAAATCTCAATAAGTAAGAACATCTTGTTCTTTTTGTCCATTCAGTGCTTTCTTACTGGATTAACGAGGCCTGGCTTTATGTAGCTCCACGTTGGAGCAGACGCTGGTGAGGACCAGCGGGGGGCCTACTAAAAGTACGGGATGGGTCTAGGAGAAGGTCAGCTGCGGCAGCAAAAGCACCTTGATCTTAGTTTGGGGCCACCGGTTACTTGAAATCATCGTTAAATATTCTGAGACAAGGCCATTAGAAGATGGAACTTTCCAATGACTAGTGATGGGTCAAAATGTTTCCCATAAGGAAGGGCGGCTTGGACACAGGGATTCTGCTGCAGGTGGGGTTCAGGTGGCTCTCCTGGGCCAGCGGACAAGCCCTGCCTGAGCGTGTGTTTCCTTTTGCAGTTCAGTCATCTGGCTGTCTGGGGAAGCATGCTGATCTGGCTGGTGTTTTTTGGCGTCTACTCAACCATCTGGCCCACCATTCCCATTGCTCCAGATATGAAAGGACAGGTCAGTGCTGCTAATTGCGAATGGGCTTTCCGTGTCCAATGTCCGATGGTGATGATGCTTTCCGTGTGTGGGCTTCTCGGGTCTCGTGACACTGATGAACTTCAGGAGAGGCTGGTATTTCCTGCTTCCATCAAAATTCAGAGGGAGGGAAATAAACCAGATCAGAGCACCTGGAAGAGGTGGTCTTGTCCACACCAACGGCATCTGAAATTTTAACTACTGTAAGTAGTCAGCTTAAATCCACTGACCTACCTGGCATGTCCTCATTTCCATAATGGAATGTGTGTTGATTACACACAGTTCTGATGTGTACAGGTAGTTTTTGGCCCTTGGAGAACTGGAGTTGTTTTGAGTCATTCACAATCCAATGATTATGCTGATGGTAGTTGTGAGGTTAAGTGTATTGTTATTCTCTGACTGATAGTCTCCTGTGCAAGATAAATCTAACACCTCTATGAACCAGATCATTAATTCACCAGAATATCTTCTTGTTCATCTCTTGAACTAGAGAGGCTGAGGTTGAAGACCTATACACTTGTTTGAATTGTTTTAATATTTTCTTTTCTTCTGTATTTGTCTGGTGTTTGAGATTGAGCCATCAACGGTGATGGATCTTAGAGTCCCACAGTATTGGTTCTTGAGAGGAGTTTGACAATCCTAGGTTCCAAACCACCCCAGGTTACCAATGAAGCCATGCAGGCCCTGACACTCCAGGCTGACTCTACAGACCCCATTTCGGGGTCTGCCCATAGCCAGAGCTGCCCAGAGACCCCCGGCAAGTGGCTGCCCCGGGCCCTGTGCTTTGGAGGCCTCCGTGATGGCTGTCCCTGGCTGGGTATGTTCCTCTTCGCAGGGTGAGGAGCCCATGGTACACAGAGCCAGAACCCCAACGTCTAGTCCCTTCCCTGGGTTCCTAGGACCCTGAGTTTCCTTCCCGAGCAGCCACAAAAGCCAGCTTCCCAGGCCTGCCTGGCCCTCTTCCCAGATCCAGACCTGTGTGAACACCCCTTGCCCCAAGGGGCAGCTAGGTGCCAGGTACGTGCTCTGGGCCAGCTGGGTGTTTGCATCTTTACACCCACCCCCATGTGCATGAGGCATGGGATGAGAAGAGAAGGCCTGGGGGTCAGGGGTTTCCACTCGTGTCCCTGCACCAGGAATACATATTTTAGGGACAGGCCTGTCTGTGGCACAGCCAACTGCTGTCTTAGCCTCACTTACTCTGCCAAAATAAGCCGAAACTCCTGGGTCTACCCAACGCGAGATACATGTGCAGCGGCCGTGTCGTGTGAGATAATCCGGGGGTGGCATTGCTTATCTTTTTTGCTTGGCGAATCAGTAGTCGGCGTCCCAGGGGGTCCGGGACCTCCCCTGAATGTGGGTGCTGAGCAGGGCAGACGTGTTCTTCAGGAGTAGGCTTGGATGTCTCCTGATGCATCTTTGCCATCCGTAAGCAACAAGGACAAACATACCTCTTCCAAATCTGAGTGACAGAGGAAATTCCAGAAGATGGTGTAGCAAGACAAGCATCTCCCGGCAAAGATACTTTGTACATTTAAAGAAATCAGTTCTACTTTAAAGCAATGGGGTCCATCCCCAAAACAAACCAAGTGCCTAGAATATCTGCTTCACATTCTCTTCCTTCTGGGCGAGGGCAGGTGTGGTCTCATGACTGTTTCTCTCGGGGAGTTTTTATGGTGCAGAGAACAGCTGATTGCTGAAGAGACTTTCTTATGTTAGAGAAAAGTGATGGCTGGCAGAATGGAATCCGTCCACGCGTGGCCGGCCAGCAAAAACTGCTAGTTTGGAAACCCCTCCCGGCATCTTCAACAAAGAGAAGCTCGCATGAACCCCCTCTGTACGCATTTGTAGCCGCAACTCCAGTCCAAATGTGCACAAGCTAGTCTGGTTTCCAACTCTCACTCCGATCAAGAGGTTACTTTCCACATTCAGAGAGGCCACGTTTGCCGGGCAGACCCTAACAGGCCACATTTTCACTATCCAAGTTGCTTCCTGTGTGAAGCCTCGACTGAAATTTCTGTCGTTGAGGACCTTTCAAACACATTTAACCAGGTAGTCCTACCACCCCAAAGCAAAGAAACGATAATATCAAACCACATTTCACTTTGGCATACACACGGTTTTATTTTTCACGTATATCCCGTCATTCTAACTTCTTTGTTGGTTGGTTTGCGTGAGGCAAAGGAAGTCTTGAAATCCAACATGGCTGGCCGGGACTGAGGTTCTTGCTAGACATTGAATGAGATGATTAATGTAGTTTTCATGTCACAGGATTTCTAAGTCAGTATTCTGCTGTCTGTGTTTAAAGAGCTGTTTATTATCTCTAGTCTTCGTCTGGGGGAGACCTCTTAGTGGGGGCAGGTGTCAGAGAACAATGTCAACGCTCTTTCACCTGCTGTCTGCTGCCCAGTGGTTTGTTCATCCTTTGAACACTTTTGAAGAAGCCCTTGCATGGAGAGTGGCCAACACTAGCCTGAGGTCTCCCAAAGACCTCCTGCTGACTCCGAAGGGATTTCAGGCTATCGTAAAGAAAGATGGGAGCTGGGCTCAGGTACAGGCAGAAACAGGGCTCCTTAGGGTTACTGTCGAAAATGTGCCCAAGCCGTGGTCATCCCTTTGGTTCTAGGTTGGTATTATGGACTCAGTGTTTGTGTCCCTAACCTCTGATTCACGTGGTAAAGCCCTAACCCTCAGTGTGATGGTATTTGGAGGTAGGGCCTTTGGGAAGTTATTAGGTCATCGAGGGGATTAGTGCCCATAGAAGAAGGGGCCAGAGAGCTAGCTTACTTGGTTTCTGCCACGTTGAAGCTGTGATGAAAAGTTAGATGTCTGCACCGGAAAGACCAGGCCGGCACCCTGATCTCAGACGTCCAGCCTCCAGAACCATGAGAAATAAATGTCTGGGGCTGATAAGCCACCCCATCTATGGTATTTCCTTATACTAGCCTGAGCTAAAACCATTGGTGAGTGCTTAGGAGTGAGGGGTACTCTGGGAGAAGACTGTTGTTGTTGTTGCTGTTACATGTTTTTAGTGACTTGTAGAAACCTTTTTTTGTAGTGTCCAAAGCGGTAGGATTTTGGCAAATGAAGATGGTTCTTTTGAACTTTGGAATTCAACTAGTGTAATGGCAAATGGCATTTCTCACTGAGGAGCCCAAGACAGACACCCTGCACAAAACATTCTGTCTATTCATAACATCCTAAACTGTTGAAAAGATGCATTGTTTCTGCTGGGGTTTCCTAACAGATTTAGTTCAATATTTCTTTCTTTGTCTCATCCATTATGTTTGGAGTTTTTCTCATGGCGGGGAGAAGGCAGGTTTTCCCTCGAGGGCAAAGGAGGAGAAGGCTCTAGATGAGAGTGATTTTCCACCGTCAAAGGGTCTTTATCTTCCCTCCAGTACCTCATGATATGGTACTCGAAACCCAGCCAGACAGTGAGCCAGGAAGTCTCAGTGGCAGTTTCTGAACTCAGAGAAGTCATCTGAAAATATGCAACATTTGTGGGATTTTTAAGGGACACCCTGTTTTTCTATTTTTCTAGGCCCATGCTAGATCGAAAGCGAATTAAAAACTCAAGTTGCGTCTATCCTGGTTACTGGCAAAGTCCCCTACCAGGGAAAATATGTGCTGATGTTTTCCCATAGAGGACCGTATGTTTTTCTTTCTCCCAGTAGCATAACCATGGGTTACAGGCATCTCCATAATGGGTCCCCAAAGCCAGTGCTTGAAGCTGGCTTAGCCCAGAGTTGCCTGCTGAAGGGAGAGCTTTCAGTTAGAGAGAGGAAGACTTTATCTAAAACTGGATCGGGAAACATATTTACATTTTCTTCACGTGTTTCTCAAGGCTTTTAACTTGGGGAGTATCTGAGGGGATATCATCTCATTTGACCTCTGTGTAAAAGTCAAGAGACCTACCCTAACTAGCTTTATAACCTTTGGTAAGTCCCTTAGTCCGCGTTAATTTCCTCATCGACAAAGTCAGTGTAATATTACACTAATTACCTCAGAGGCACATGGTACAGATATAACAAGAAAACCTGAGGGAGTTAGAAGACATGCCTGCTCTTTTTCCTGGAGTGACCAATTATTTTTGAACTTTTGCGAACAGAGATATTGTACACTCGGCTCCCAATTCTTTTGGCCAGAGGATTTTAACGTCTTATAGGTTCTAGATGTGATAGTTATCCGTAAGTTCAGGTGACTACCTGCATCTGAATCATCTGGGTTGCCTATTAAAAAACAACCTCCTCCCCACCCAGAAAATATGTTCTTCCAAGGCACGTGTGCGCGCGCACACACACACACACACACACACACACACACACACACACAATATCACAGTCCCTGGGTGTGTAGCCCCAACCTCTGAATTTTAATAAACCTTCAAGCTATTCCTCCCTTTAATGTTTGAGAACCACTGCTGTAAGACACCTAAAATATTACTCCATCAGTGTTCGAGTCATGCAGGGTGTTACAGGGAAAAGATGGTATGTTTAAAATATTCACAAACGATTTATGTCTCACGGGCAGTGCTTATGTAAGACATGGCGGGCATCGCCAGTGACTGCTTTAAGGCAGCTAGCTTTCCAAATAGAGAATTATACCAGAGGACATTACATCGTTCACCATGGAAAAATATTCCTCATCAACTTTGGTGCTTTTCCTTTAACGTTCTTTTCATTGCTAGTAAAAGAGGAGAAAAAAACCTTTCACTTCAAAGCTTATAAACCGCTAACTCTGTAGTGCCAAGCTCCAGGCTTCAGCCAGTTTCTGGCCTATGACAGGCTTTTTTTTTTTTTAATCCTAAATACAGGAATGGGTTTACGTTTGAGTTTTATACCCACACTCGTGTATACACAGTGCAAATCCCAACGGACTAACAGTCTACAGAATGGAGGTATCATTGCTGACCAGGGTTGGTCAAAGAGATCCACTACTCATCTTCCCTAACTGACTGCTTTCTCCTGGACTTGGCAACCTAGTAAGATCTCAGGCCCAGGTATTTTCCACACAGAATGTTAAAAGAGGGGTTTTTGGGGGCGCCTGGGTGGCGCAGTCGGTTAAGCGTCCGACTTCAGCCAGGTCACGACCTCGCGGTCCGTGAGTTCGAGCCCCGCGTCGGCCTCTGGGCTGATGGCTCAGAGCCTGGAGCCTGTTTCCGATTCTGTGTCTCCCTCTCTCTCTGCCCCTCCCCTGTTCATGCTCTGTCTCTCTCTGTCCCAAAAATAAATAAACGTTGAAAAAAAAAATTTAAAAAAAAAAAAAAAAAAAAAAAGAGGGGTTTTTGTTTCCAAGTGCCTCAGGGAGGCAAGCGAGGGAGAAGGGCAAAAGTCCCATCGGCCACCACCTTTGCTCAGCTGGGGTTCTAGAACATCTCTGCAGGACAAAGGCCCACCCAAGGGCCAGGAGGGGACTTGTGCCCGGGTTAAGTTTCCTGGCGTGGGACAATGTTGTTCACCCCCAGCATCCATCCTCCTCCACGCTTTCCCGAGGGGCCTGGTTCGTAGGCACATACAAGGCCATGTGCAAGAGGTCCAGCACCTTCGGGGACTCATTTCCGCCCCCCGACTCCTGGGGAGAGCTTGATCCCAGCCCCTGCTGTCGTAAGTGATTCAGAAACCCTACAGGGGACACAGGAGACATTCGCTGGGTGCTTCTGCGAGAGAAGCATGTTTGCTCCCAGGAGAAATCCATCAAAGAGATGGCTTTCTCCTGTGCGTGATGTGGTTGCTGCCGTGCCGGCCAGAGCTGTTCAACCATCAGGAGGGAAGCCCCTCCAGAATCCTTCTGCCACCATGAAAGATGTGATATAAAGACAGAAGACCACCAGAGTCTCTTGTGTGAGTGTTGAGCCACCAAATGAAGCCAGCCTTGTAGTGCCCCCACCCTGCACCCACGCCCACTCTCCAAGGAGCACCTCATGCATGTGCCACCCGTACTGTGTCAGTAGCAGGTGCATAGAAAAGGCACTTGACCCTCATGTCAGTGTTGGGACATTTCTTTTATAGTCACCAGTATGCAGTCAATCAAGGAAGTATGTGCTTTAAAAAAAAAAAAAAAAACAGGGGCGCCTGGGTGGCGCAGTCGGTTAAGCGTCCGACTTCAGCCAGGTCACGATCTCACGGTCCGTGAGTTCGAGCCCCGCGTCGGGCTCTGGGCTGATGGCTCGGAGCCTGGAGCCTGTTTCCGATTCTGTGTCTCCCTCTCTCTCTGCCCCTCCCCCGTTCATGCTCTGTCTCTCTCTGTCCCAAAAATAAATAAACGTTGAAAAAAAAAATTTAAAAAAATAAAAAATTAAAAAAAAAAAGACAGGCTTAAGGCTTAACATTGCATATTACGCCATATTCGAACTTGGGCGCTTCTAGATTTATTTAAAGATTTGGTAAAAAATTACTTTAATATCATAATCGTTAGTGTTTTAGGTAATTACATCCCAGAAACACCTAACATGAATACTGTAAAGCTTATTGGAATTCTCTTTAATATAGCAATATTGAATAGAGTAGGTTCTATTTTCCTCAAATAATGTTTATTTTAAAAGCCTGTGGCCCCGGCTTATATGAGAAGGGGTCAGCCTCAGGAGGTAGAAAGTTCCATCAGTAGAGACTTGTCTCTTGGCTTGAAATAACCTTCTGGTATCTCCTTTGTGCAGTTTTCTTGTTTATTGAGGTTGGCCAAATTACTTGTGGAAGTCCGATTTGTATTTTGGCTTTTAAACTTGTACATTTTGGGGGCGCCTGGGTGGCTGAGTCGGTTAAGCGTCCAGCTCTTGATTTTGGCTCAGGTCATGATCTCCCGGTTCGTGAGATGGAACCCCACGTTAGCCTCTGTCTATGCTGACAGGGCGGGGCCTGCTTGGGATTCTCTCTCTCCCTCCCTCTCTCTCTCTCTCTCTCTCTCCCCAAATAAGTAAATAAACTTTTTAAAAAATATATAGTTTAAAAAAATAAAAATAAGCTTGTACACTTTGGGTGATAATAAGATTGACTTGCTCTGTTTCTGGATGACATTCTCTGAATACATAACAATGTGAACAAAACTAAGAAGGACTCCCAGGTCTCTCCAGTGTCTGTAACTCTCGTCATCCACGTCCAGGATGAGTTTGTCCTGCTTACAGGCTCCCCACACTAATCCCTGTTGGAGACAATCACTAGAACCGAAAAACATGAACCGAACTATAACCAAAAATTCTTCATTGATAATGAAGGGAAAAACAGACACAGTTGCTTGATTAGGGATATCAAGATGAGTTCTCCCAGGCCTATGAATATCTGGGCTCTGAGATGAGAAAATTCAGGCATCGGATAACAGTTCTGTCAGAACACGGATGGCCTTTGTAGATGTTACATGTCGTGCCAAGTTGTTTTTGTGTGTCGTTCCCTGATGATCAAACAAGGGGGAGAGTATATTTTTCAAAATGTGGTAGCTCCTTAAAGCAATTTCAGATTCTTTCTACGGGCAGTAGTGGGGCCAACACCACTTGGCCTGGTTGCTTCTGTGCAAGGCCTGGCGGGATCCACAGAAACAGTCTGGGTTAAAGTGACCAGGATCAAACCTCTCTCCTATTCAGTGCACATCCTAATGTTGAAAGTGGGATTTGAACTCAGTTAACCTAATGCCTAAGATATACATAAAGTGAAGTCTACTGTTCATAAGGTCTGTAACTGTTAATTCTGAGTCTCAGTTTCATCGGGTATGTGGAGTAGACGATATCTATCTGTGGAGCTAGTAGATTGAGGAAGAGAAGGCATGTAAATAATAGCAGGTAATGTTACCGGGGTCGGGAAAATGGGTGATGGGCATTAAGGAGGACACTTGGTGGGATGAGCACTGCGTGTTGTTATGTAAGTGACACATCAAGGGAATCTACTTGTGAAGCCAAGACTACACTATATGTTAGCTAACTTGCCAATAAAAAAAGAAAAGAAAAGAAAGTACATCACTGGTTAGAAATATGACACGGCCTCCAGGGCCATTGCATAAGTGAGGGTTAAAAAGTGGGCAAATCCGGGTGGCTCAGTCGGGTGAGCGTCCGACTTCAGCTCAGGTCATCATCTTGCAGTTCGTGAGTTCGAGCCCCGCGTTGCGCTCTGTGCTAACAAACAGCTCGGAGCCTGGAGCCTGCTTTGGATTCTGTGTCTCTCCACCCCGCCCCACCACCCCCCTGCTCATTCTCTGCCTCTGTCTCTCAAAAATAAATGTTAAAAAAAATTTTTTTTTAAAGTGGGCAAATCCAGCAACTTAATGCCCAAAGGCATCCCAACTGGACCTGAGTTCCTCTGGTTCTCTGCAGACCTACCAGAAGTCCCGCCCTGAATCTCTCAGCAAACCTTCCACGCAAGGACTTTGTCAGAGCGCTGCAAAATAGGTTGGGTGAACAGGTCGTACAACTGTACCAGCAGGCTAATAAATGTTTGTGCGCTTGGCACAAAAAAAAAAAAAGTAGGTAACGTTTATTGAGAACCTACTAAGTCTCAGACAAATGTGCATTCATACAAGTGTGTGCTGCACACAAGCAGTTACATGGGGAATCAGGCATTAGCTCACCTGATGATCTACGAGAGCCGTAGGAGGGCACAGAGGCTTAGAAACAAAGCAGCAGCACCTCAGTCAGTCTGGGGAGGGCAGTAGCTGAGACTCGGTGGCTATGGAGAGCACCCGGGGTGATTGATACTGGGTATAAGCCAGATGTCACCTAAGTGTCAGGCGAATCTCCTTGAAATTGTGCTTTGATTAACTTGGATCGGAAGACGCTTACCCTGCAGTGTAGTCAAATTTTTAAAAGGTAACTGTAGAGTCAGAAGCAGTACACGTACCTTGTGTGTGAGCTGCACGCTTCTGCCCTTGAACCCCGGGGAAAGTAGGTTTCAGACCATGTCTTTTTTTTTTTTTTTTTTAGGTATGTCGTGGAAAGCCCTTTTTTCTTAGTTCCTACTCCCCCACCCCCAACACCCCTCTTCTCTTTCTTTTGGAAGTTTATTTTATTTTGGCCTCTCGTTTCAAGGATGCTGTGTGCTAATTAGAGGCCAGGCGGCTTTGATTGTGAGTTATTTTTCTCCTCAGTGAAAGGTTTTGTTGTGGTGTTGGCATTTGCCATTCATTCGGATGTTAATTTTTTTTAAATATCTGTCAGCAAATTAAAGTACACATTACATGCTGATTTTGTTTGTTTGTAATATTTATACTCCGCGGTCACTGAGTATGTTTGATGTGGTTTTGAACTCTTCCTTTCTCCAAACATGTGGAAATGCGTATGCGGGGCGCTGGAGTTGAGACTCTACGCAGGAGTTTCCTTCTCTGACATCTGCAGAGAAAAACGGCCTTGACTGGTGACCACGGTGTGCAACTTGTGGTCCTCCCGCCCAGGGACATCCATGTTCTTTAGGCTTGTTCTTTTTAAGAGGTGGACAGCTGCCTGGGAGAGGCCAGCAGCGAAAGGGTTTGTGCAAGGAAAGACAAACCTTGCAAGAAAAGTTGGGTCAGACTAAAGAGAATCGCAGCCTGCGATTAGGCCTCTGCCACGGCTGTCGTATTTTGTGTAAACAACGATACAAAGCTGCTGTTGACAGAATCCAAGAAGACCAAAATAGTGAAAGGATTTAAAGGAGGTGAGATCTTCAGTCACTCTTGTGCATCGTAAAATATTAGCACCCATCGAGGAAATTGTATGCTTCTGAAACCAAGATTAACCAGCTCTTAGAGTGTTTGGCATTCCTTTGGCTAAAGACAGGAAAAGAGAAATTAGGGTTACCTGTATCTGTGCCTATCGTGCTCATTCATTCCTGGGTTTTGTTTTCATTTTTTAAAAAAAAAAAAATTTTTTTTGGGGCGCCTGGGTGGCGCAGTCGGTTAAGCGTCCGACTTCAGCCAGGTCACGATCTCGCGGTCCGTGAGTTCGAGCCCCGCGTCGGGCTCCGGGCTGATGGCTCAGAGCCTGGAGCCTGCTTCCGATTCTGTGTCTCCCTCTCTCTCTGCCTCTCCCCCGTTCATGCTCTGTCTCTCTCCCAAAAATAAATAAAAAACGTTGGGAAAAAAAAAATTTTTTTTAATGTTTATTTTTGAGAGAGAAAGACAGAGCGCGAGAAGGGGAGGGGCAGAGAGAGAGGGAGACACAGATTCCAAAGCAGGCTCCAGGCTCCAAGCCATCAGCACAGAGCCCGATGAGGGGCTCCAACCCACAGACTCTGAGATCATGACCTGAACCGAAGTCAGATGCTCAAGCGACTGAGCCCCCCAGGTGCCCCTGGTTTTGTTTTAGTTTTTTAATTGCTACAACCTGATTGTAATAAAGGATAGACCCTGAAAGAAGGACATGTTTAAATGTGGAGATTTCTGAGTGCCAGTGAAGGCAAGCCCTGCCCACCCTTCTCAGCCTCAGCAAACAAGCCTGTTGCCTCCTGGGTAGAGGGCCATCTTGTCATCAGTCACCCGCCCTACATCTTTGTGGTCACAGCCCCTAAACCCCTTCCCCTCTTCCAGAACATGTATTTAGACAGTGCTGGTTCTGCCTCTGCTCCACATCTGGTTCTGAACTCGGCATCCAGAACTAGTCAGCCAGGATGTCCATATCGCGGACCATGGTGACTGATTCAGGAATGGGCATGGGGACCTGCACCAGGCCACTTAGAGGCAGTTCAAGGATTTGTTTTTAATAGAAACTAACAGGGGAAGGAGAAGGCACTCTTGCTGCTGGTTTGTCGTACGGGGATGATGTCGGCCTGGAGCTGCCAGTGGCCACTGTGGAGACAGTGCCTGGCTGGGGATGAACCGAGCACAGAGGAAAAGCTGAACCAGGAGAGGACCGCTTTGAGTGCACTCCTGGATCCAGCTCTTCCTGAAGCTAGGGCCATCTCCAAACTTTCGGATACACATAAACCAGTATATTCCCATTTTTGCTTCAGACAATTCGAGTTGGATTTCTGTTACTTCTGAGAAGAGTCCTAATTAATGAAGAAATTGCTAAGTTGCAGACACAAAAGGGAAAAGTGACTGAGACAAGTTAAGATAGGACTCTCCTCTCCTTCTGGAAAATTGACAGGCATTGTTATGTTGTAGAAAAGCAGCTGGCCAACTTTTCCCACTGTGTCTCCAAATTGAGTGCCATGGGACACTGCCTACTTTTTGTAGCCGCCCTCCCCTCCTTCCCCACCCAGAACAAGAAGACAGCCTTGGGTGGAACTAATCGTTTGCAACAGAGATGGAAGGACATGGAACATTTTCTGAGAGAGGCCTCTTGGAAGCCAATGATTCAAAATGTCTTAGAGTCTAATGGTCCTGAGCAGATCTGTCCAATAGAAATATGGGAGACACATGTATAGCATTCAGTCTTCTAGTGGCCCCATTAAAAAGGTAAAAACAAACAGTTAAATTAGTTTTATTAATATACTAACTTGTCCCGCGTCGGGCTCTGGGCTGATGGCTCAGAGCCTGGAGCCTGTTTCCGATTCTGTGTCTCCCTCTCTCTGCCCCTCCCGTGTTCATGCTCTGTCTCTCTCTGTCCCAAAAATAAATAAACGTTGAAAAAAAAAATTAAAAAAAAAAAAAAAGGGGCGCCTGGGTGGCGCAGTCGGTTAAGTGTCCGACTTCAGTCAGGTCACGATCTCATGGTCCGTGAGTTCGAGCCCTGCGTCGGGCTCTGGGCTGATGGCTCAGAGCCTGGAGCCTGTTTCCGATTCTGTGTCTCCCTCTCTCCGCCCCTCCCCTGTTCATGCTCTGTCTCTCTCTGTCCCAAAAATAAATAAACGTTGAAAAAAAATTTTTTTTAAATATACTAACTTGTGATCAACATTTAAAAAATTATTAATGAGATAACTTACATTCTGTTTGTACTAAACCTTTGAAATCCAGTGTGTGTGTTGAACTTACAGTACATCTTAAATCAGACCAGACCAACTAAGTGTTCAGTAGCCGCCTCTGGCCAGTGGTCACTGTGCTAGACAGCACAGCTCTTGACCAACAGAGATTCGGAAACCCAGATTCATTCTCCAAGGCTAAATATAGTTCAGGCAAGATTAAGAGATGAGGAAACCTAGCCCCAGATAAGCTTGGTCCTCTCCAGGTCCCTCCCCTGCATCCAGGGTGTGGACGGACGACCTGACTTTAATTTCAGTCCCTTGTACTTAAAAAGATCTTGACTCTTCCACAAGGCTTTCCCTAAAAAATAAAATCTGGACCAACTGAGCTGTTAATCTATGCTTATTAATTGCCTTAAGCAGAGTTTTTGAAGCACGGTTTATAAAGTGTGGGTCTGATTTTAAGTAGTTGGCTAATACCCCAGACATTTCCTCCTGCATGTGGGAGGGAAGAGGTCAGGATCCAGGACTTGGGTCACATTTATGTCCTGCTGCAACCAGCTGAGCAATAGTCACCCATGCCACCAAAAATAAATTAGATCTGTTCCTAACAAATGGTTAATTTGTTCAATAAGTGGCAATTTCTGAGTAGGATTATTATGTCATTTCTGAGATTATGGGAACCCTTTTGTCCTTTTTTTCCCTCTAGAGTCCCAGGTGCCTTTCTCCATCATGATGCTTAATCCAAGCCTTCTATCATTTTTACCTCCTAAATGTCTTTTATAAATATGTATCTTCCTCCATCCAGCTCTGGTCCTGTCCCGTTAGTTGATGGTGTAGCATTTTTTGCCTGGGCTGTTGCAGTAGCCTCCTGATTAGCTAATGAGCATCCAGTCTGTCTGGATCCATTGCTCTACTATAGTCAAAAGAGTCTTTCAAAACACAAATCTGATGTAGTTGTCCCCCTGGCTTCCCGTTGCCCTCAGGATAAAGTTCCAGGTCATTTACCTGGTCCCTTGGGCACCATGAAGCCCTGACCCCCACTCCTGTGATATCGTCCCTCACTCCTCACCCCCCCACACACTGGTCTTCTCTTGCTTTCTGGAGTGCCCTGCTTGTACTCTCACAGTGCATTTGTACCTACTCCCCTCACTTCCTGAATGGCCTGGTCTCCGCCTTCCGCCTAGCTGATGCTTACCTAGTTTTCAGACCTCACGTGAGTCATGACTTCCCGAGGGTGCCTTCTCTTGCACCCCTGACCAAGTTACATCCTCCTAATACAGGTGCCCTTAACATGACTCTCCTTTGTTGTACTTACCACGATTAAAAATTTACGTTTGTATACGAGATAATACCTTAATCCCGTTAGGATGACCGCTACTTAAAAAAAATAACCAGTATTAAGAAACTATAGAAAAGTGAAATCCTTCTGCACTGTTGGTGGGAATGTAAAATGGCGTATCACTGTAGAAAGTGGTATGGAGGTTCCTCAAAAATTTACACACAGAATTACCATACGATCCAGCAATTCCACTTTTGGGCATATACCCAAAAGAATTGAAAGCAGGATCTTTTTTTTTTTTTTAATTTGAGAGAGACAAAGAGTACACAAGCATGAGAGAGGCAGAAGGAGAGAGAGAGAGAGAGAGAGAGGGAAAATCTTAAGCAGGTTCCATCCATACTCCGCGTAGAGCCTGATGCAGGGCTCGATCGCACAACCCTGGGATCATGACCTGAGCTGAAATCAAGAGTCAGATGCTCAAGCGACTGAGCCGCCCAGGCATCCCAAAAGCAGGATCTTGAAGAGATATTTGCACACCCTTGTTCATAGCAGTAGTATTCACAAGAGCCAAGAAAGAGAAACCATCCAAATGTCTGCAGGCAGGTGAATGGATAACCAAAAGATGATCTCTACATACTAAGGAATATTATGCAGCCTTTAAAAAGAAACAAATCCTGTCACGTGCTGTAATACAGATAGGTAGATAGATATAGATAGAAAAATAGATATAGATAGAAAAATAGATATAGATATAGATATAGATATAGATATAGATATAGATATAGATGAGCCTTGACATTATGCTAAGTGAAATAAGCCAGACCCAAAAGGACTAATACACTGATTGCATTTATATGAAGTACCTAGAGAAGTTGAATTTATAGAGACACAAGGTAGAATGGTGGTGGCCAGGGGCTGGGGGGACAGGGGAATGAGGGGTGAGTATTTGATGGCTCTAATAGAGTATCGGTTTTGCAAGATGACACAGTTTGAAATGTATCGCGCAACAACGTGAACCCAGTTAACACTGCTCAACTAGCTACATCCCCAAAAATGGCTAAGCTGCTAAGTTTTGTGACGTGTTTTTTACCACAATTTAAAAAAATGCTTTTGAAGTACATTTATGTGATTTCATAGTTTATGTCCGTTTCTTCCTCAAAACTGTAAACTGTGTGAGGAAAGTGAATTCTCTTCAGTATGTCCTTGGACTTCTCTACCCTCTTTTCTAGCATTCAGTAAATATTTAAATGCGTGAATTAGTACAATGAAATTAAATACCTCTCCCGTAGAGTTGAGGGATGGATTTGGCTTTGTGTGATAGGTTCTTAGTCTCTGTTTGCTGAATGGATGACCAAAGTGGATACCAAATACTTGAACATTTGGAAATAGTCTAGCTCTGCACACGATAAGTGATTGATAGCTTAACGAATTCAGCAATGTTCTCAAGTGTGCTAAGAGCCAGTAACATAAGCCGTGCATTTTTCCCACCCAAAGAATGATTTCCAGTTGAAAGATTTTTAGAACATTTCCAGTTAAAATCATACTCGGACCATTTTGGCTACATGGGTGCTATCTGGGATATAATATTTGTTGACCCTGGTATTTGCAAATATTTGGTGTTTATAAGGTTAAATTACTTCATGGGAAGGGGCGCTGGGGTGGCTCACCGACTGAGCATCTGACTCTTGATTTTGGCTCAGGTCATGATCCCAGGGTTGTGGCATCGAGCCCTGCATCAGGTTCCACGCTAAGCCTGGAGCCTGCTTAAGATTCTCTCTCTCTCTCTCTCTCTCTCTCTCTCTCTCTCTCTCTCCCTCTGCCCCTCTCACCCACGCACACACTCCTTGTCTCTCTCCGTCTCTAAAAAAGGAAGAAATTCAGAAGTGTCTCTTTTGGAACTAAAAGGAAAGGCAAAAATGGAATAAAAATGAATTCTTGAGTATGTAATTTGAGGAAGTGCTAAGCTAATCAATATCCAGTGGTCTTATTATGGGAGATAAAACTGATGAAGACAGTGAGTGCATCTAGCAGAAATGCAAGTTCTCTAACCCACTACATCCTCGGATGGCATTCTCATTATTCCATTGAAAGCACTGATATATTTGGAGTAATAAATACCAGCACACAGTTGGAAGAAGAGGTTTTGATTTTTTTTTAAAAAAGTCAAGGTTAGGTAGAGTTTAGGTAGCAGCTGGCCTCTGATAAATCTGGGATGATTTCATGGAAGAAAGCGACCTTCTCTGGGGGGCACTGGTCCTCCGTCAGATGGTGGGGCCTTCCAGGTTTATGGATTGCCTTAGAAGAGAGATTTAAAGCATGAGTACATCTGGCACCAAGAGCCGAATTAGGGCACAGGATTTTTGTGTCAAGTAAAGCGATAACTGCAAGAAAAGAAAAGGTTTGCGATTTGAAACTCGTCTGTCTTCAACACAGCATCATAATTAAGGGAAGGAAAAGCAGTAAGGAAAGTGATTCTACATCCGGTAAAATCAGAAGCGGCTGGGGGCAAAAAGAGAAAGAGGAGAGGAAAAGTGATTGATAACGGGGAGCATCAGAAGTCTTCATGTGACGGGGAAGGCCAGGTGGGTAAGGGAACCTGGGAGGAGAGGGTTTTATCATTTCTCCAAAGGAAATTGCAGGGCTGTGGAGAAATTTTCCTAGATGTGGCATTAAGAAAGAAACAAATTGACCGTGAATAAAGGTCCTGTAACGCAGTAGGTCAGAGTATTACCTCTTTATGATTAATGTGGGAAAAGTAATTCTTAGAAACAAAAGGAAATAGAGGACATACGAGTGTTGTTTTGTGTTAACCTATCTGACTGCTAGCTCATTTAAAATGAACCAAAAAAAAAAAAGCCCTGGTCAATGTTATAAAACACACACACACACACACACACACACTGAATTTTCTTACCATTCAAAGAGAATTGCATTAGGGTGTTATAGTAGTTTGCTATAATAACTTGTTGATCTATATGAGACTTTTAAAATCTGAGATGACTGTGATTTTAGAAAACGGCTTATGATGTCAAAATAGTTTACAGGAAATATAAAATCAAGCCATTTATAGATAACTAGCAAAATTGTCTCCTTGGGGATTTGTTCCTTTTGTTAAAAGAAAAAATAATCCTGTGTTTTTGATGGCTCACATGTAGTGGACTGACTTAGCGAAGATAGTATTCTCATACACAGCATGAAAGTGAATTCTGTTCAAGCCTTTTTGAAGTTCTTCTGACACAGGTCTTAGTGATAGATGCTATTTTAGGGCCATTTTATCTCAAAAACAACCTTTTTCTTTCAAAGAAATGGAATTAGTCCTTCATTCCTCAGTATCATTTATGTACCTGCAGTACTGGGTAGTTGCCATTCTAGAAAATTGGAGTTTGGGTCCTGGTGGTCTCCAGGGCCTGCCTCTTCACCCTCTGATCTCCTGGGACGGTGAAGGGAGCGTCCACAGCTCAAAACTCCAGACATTGAACATCTAATAGAGTGACGTGTTTGCATCTGTATTTCTGAACACTCCATATCATTTTGCTTTCAGATTCATGGAGATGTCTCCATTAGTTCTGTATATATTTTGCCTTCCTTAAAGCGAGTTCTTGACTGTTTGTCTCCTTCTGATGTTCTGTCATTTCCACCCCCTGCTCTTCCCTTTCTCCTAACCCGAGTCCTCTGTCAGTAGGTAGTTACCTTTTCTCCTGTTCCTAGAGCAACTCTCTTTGCAAAGTTTTGTCCACTGCTATAATGGCATGGGTTTACATTGTAGTTTGTTGATCACAGCTTGCCAAGAGGGCCCTCCCACACCCTTCACTACCGAAAACTACTATCTCTGTGAATTCTGAAGCCATTTTACAAGCCCCTCGTCCCTTCAGACATGGCTTGGGAAATCATTTTATTCATTAAGGGCTCATGAGGGCATTACCCATTACATGCAATTGCTAACAAAGGGAAGCATGCTCCTTTCCCAGTGGCTTCCTAACAGAGCCTGCCCTATACCCAAAAAGACAACCCTCAAGGCCTGAAATACATGTCAGTCTTAGAAGATCGCCTAGGAAAATATTCGGTGAATAGACCGTAAGCAAAAGGCTGATAGCTGAACCACTCACTTGCACGCCACATTGGAGAAAAACAGGTTTGCAGTTCTTCCCTTGTGATGGAAAGCTTCTTTTTCTTTTTTAATGTTTGTTTAATTTTGAGAGAGTGAGAGAGACAGAGCGTGAGTGGGGGAGGAGCAGAGAGAGAGGGAGACACAGGATCTGAAGTAGGTTCCAGGCTCTGAGCTGTCAGCACAGAGCCCGACGCGGGGCTCGAACTCATGAGCCATGAGATCATGACCTGAGCTGAAGTCGGACGCTTAACCCGCTGAGCCACCCAGGCACCCCAAAAAGCTTCTTGAGGACAGCCCACTTCTTGGCAGGTAGAAGACACTTCAGTAAGTGCGGAAGGAACAGATGACTGAGGTAGGAGGGACGGGCTAGAATATAACCCAAATGAGTTGCCCGCCCCGGCCCTTAACCCCCATCATCACCAATCAGGCTCCCTCAGATGTGCTGGGTTACTTGTTAGTTGTTGTTCAATTTGCATCAACATTAAAGAATGTTATAAGATGGTACGAACCATATGGTGAATCTAAATGATTTTGACCAGTTCTGTGTCATCCACATGCTTGGCCTCTAGAACCTTCTTTGTCTTTCTCTGGCTCTCGTGTGTTCCCTCATGCGCCCCGTCCAGGGGTGTCTTCACCCTCTGCAGTCACACAGGCTTAAACCTTTAACCTACCTCCCCCTGTCCCCCCGTCACCAGAGCTGCCCCCCCACCATTAATTTTCACCTGTGCCGCTGGGCTTGTGTTACAGCCTTTAGAGCACTGTACCCCCGGCCTCATGGCAGATAGTCTATGTTATTTGCCCCAAGAGGGCTCACATGGTCTGCACACATATTTGGTCTACAGGGAATGTTGAAGTGGCAGGAGAGGGGAGAGACCCTTTGGCCTTGATGACAAGATTTTAAATAAACTCAAAGAATCAGGACTCTGGATATTGTCTTTGGTTGTGGCTTATTTCCATGAGAAAAAGAATCTTAAAGCTTCAACTCTTGTTCCCTGCTAGTGTCTCTTTCTTAGAAATTATTCAGTGAACACCCAGGAAAATATCTCTAGTGGTGGCGGTAAATGAAGTCTGATAGAGAGCAGGTTTTTCTATCAGCCATTAGCCTTGACCTTGCCCATTTGGGGCTATACCCCAACATGCCCAACTTGTTTTGTTGTTGTTGTTGTTTTTAATTATACTGGTCAGGGTCCTTGGGTGCAGTGAACAGAAGAAAAGAAAACTGGCTTTGACTTAAGAAACACAAAAGGAATACGTAGAAGGAAATGATACAGCCACAGAATGTAGGGAAAGGCTTAAGAACCAGGCTCAGAAAGCTGGTAGAACTCGTGGAGGCCACCCTGGGGCCATGTGGTCAGGATATGACCCGGCACTGTGACCGTTAGCTGTGTGCCTCTGCTGGTGACGGACTTTGAACTCTCCCTCTGCAGATACTCCTTGAGGTACCCGGAGCGCGGGCAGGAGCATCTGACGGCTTCCTGCCTTGCACCAGCCTTTTCCTTTCTGTGATGGTTTTTCTAGCAGGTTTATTATCAGCTGACCCAAATGTGTTTTGTAACGGTCCTGGCAGTGCCCACAGTCTCCTACAAACAACAGGAAGGGAAAGCCTCTTTTCCACGAGGCTTCCATTTGGGGAAGGAGTGAGGATCCTAGACGTTTTCTGGAACAGCTTCTCTCGAGGAGATGACAAATTTGCCTAACTTACCAGACAATTGGAGTAAGTTCGGGAAGTCCAGTCACACCATATAATACTCAGTAATGAGCAGAGACAAAGCAAGAGTCTTCCCTGTAAGAAAACTTAAAGAACAGCTTGGGGAAAAGCAGGCTTCAACTGAGTAGGCTTACATGCGTCGGTGGGGACGGAGGTGGTCTCCCTCACAGAAGCAGTGAGGTGAGGAACCGTCCATGGCATGAACTGTTTTGGGCAGAGGGACTGTGATGGGTAACCAGATCTCAGATAACCCTAAAATCAGAAATTAATGATGTACAGATAATCACCTGTAACTTGCCATCATCTATAGCAATTCAGGTAACAGTTTCCCTCTTCCTTGTGTGTCAAAAAGACCCAGTAGCTGATCCGTAGAGGGTTGCCTCTGGGCACGCCGGCTCCGTGTGAAATAGCTAAACGTCCCATCAGCTGAAAAATGTGTAATTTCATTGTTTTCTCAGGATACCGTCAAGGCAGGGGCAGCCAAGAAAGAGGAGGGAAAAAACGTGATTAGCATTATTTTGTCATAATTCGGCTTGAGCGAATTAGTTCCCGAAACCAGGGGAAGTTGCTACCCCATTTATAATCCCGACGGTGAGGCTCTAAGTGGTAATGGAAAGTTTCAGATGAACTTTGGTTTTGCAGCAGAATTTCGGCATCGTGAGGCTCTTTCTGGAATACACTCAGATGAATTCACGTAAATCCGCTCGAAGAACCTTTACAGCAAGGAAAGAGTATTGACAAGCTACCCTTCTTCCTCTCCCAGGAGATACTATTTGTCGTTACAAGTCATTTACCCCTAGATGGAAAACACAACCTCATCTATCCCTGCATGCCCCTAAAAGCTATTCGGCAGAAGTTAATCTTTTCAATAGAAGCAGCCAACTTTTCTAGCAAAGGAATTTGCAGTCTTTGTGGTTTGGGTAAAAAGGTGGTTCATTTTACTGGTTTCTTGGTGAAAAATGTTTCATGATACATTCAATCTTTCCTGAAAAAAAAAAAATCCCCAAATCTACTTTTCTGTGCAAAATTCAACATGAAAGCCTTTCTCTATTGAAGCAGCCGAACGTGGAGTTGTGTGGACCCGGGCAAACAGTTTTGGGTCCAAGGTTAAGGATATTTATTGCCGGAGGTATTATGTGTTCGTATCTAGGAAGAACAAAATCTAGTTCATCGACAGTGGTTTTCAAATGCATTCGTTTAGTTTCTTTTGTTTTAGGGGGAATGTTTTTCTCCTTCTCCTTTTAATCCTTTTCCACACACTTGGTAGAATTTGGGAGGATTTCTGCCAGGGATAACTAGCAAAGGTATACAATGTGCGAATACACAGGAGATCTGCTGGTTTCATTGCACAGACTTCAGAGAAAGTTCCTTACACTCTGACTTTGGCATAGCATGCAGGAAATTCCTCGTTGGTCTGCCCGATGCAATAAACAGCCCTCCTGCATCTAACCACATCCACGCTGAAAGTTTCTTAGGTGGGGTTACTTTTGCTTTTTGTGTAAAAGTTAAGGGTCCCAGGATTCCAATTCCACACTTTCTTTAGCTCCTCGGTTTGGAGTTTGTGTAAGGACTGTGTTTAGGAGTTAATGGGACTTGCGGTTGGACTTACTCTAGTGTTTTCTTTGTGCACACGGGAAGGGTAGACAAGGTAAACAGATCCCCTGTGGGGATGCTTTCGGTAAACCTTCCATTACATCAGACTGATCAAAAACATCAGAAGTTCGCATTTGCTTTTCGATTACTCATTGAGGACGTGGCTTATTATATTCAGTGCCGGTGAGTCCTTCAGTAACCCTGCTACTCCAAGGGTGGCCCCCCGGGCCAGGTGGCCTCAGGATCACCAGAGGGAGGGCTTGTTCAAATGCTAAATCTCAGGCCCCAACGCAGAGCTGCTAGACGGGACTCTGCATCTTAACCAGAGCCCCACACGGTTCATAGGACGTTAAAGGTGGAGAAGTCCCGAGTCCTGTCCGTGCTAGCAGAGTGCCTGAGTCCGTTCCAGTAAGATCTCCGTGGGAGGGTGTGAGGGAGAAAACAGGCTGGCCAGCGGGGCAGAGGAAGGAGAGCCCGGGAGGACATCGCCTGAGTTAAATTAGGCTCATTAATTCAATTTGCGGCAGGAATGTGTGTAAATAAACGCGGGCCGCTGCAGAAGTTCTGTTTCCTGCAGGGCTTAGGCAGGAATGCAGGGGCCAGTGGCCGTGAAAACCTGAGTGGAGATCAGTCAGCCCTGCAGCCACGAGACAATGACAGTAAAGAGGGCATTAGCTTTATCGTGTTAGGGAGGTTTTAAATGCAGGGTTTAGTGCCAAACCAAGTGGAACAGGAGAGGCTGTGCTAGCATAGATAAAATCTTAATTATTTGAAAAGATTAAGCTCGCTTGGCTGTTCTGTCCTCCTTTTTGAAATCAGTGCAGGTCAGATTTCCAAAGGGGTTAAATGAAAAGGACAGTGCCACAGTCCTACGCAGCCTGTCAGCGTTTCACGTGCGCGTTTTCCCTGCAAAACAGAGTCCGTGAAAAACAGGGAAGAGAAAATGGAGTTCTCCAGGTTAAGAGCAGCTCCTGCCTACCATAAACCTGTAAGACGTTTATGGGCTTGATTTTTGGCACTTCGTGTTCAGGAACGGTTTGGGCGGCGGGGGCTGAGCAATCGTCTCTGGTTAATATTTATTAAACCCCATGGGGCACGCTGGGCAAAGATGCCTGCCTAACCATTAAAAGATGGCCTGCACGCTGTCATTTTCAGGAGCTCAGTGAATGTTATTTATGCCAAAGAGACATCTGCTCTCCAGCTTAAAAATTAGCCACAAGTCCCTCGTCCCTACTCACGGATGGGATGATCTAGAGGAGAGTCCTGTCCTTTAATTTTGTCTAGAGATGCTTTCCTGAATGCCTCTGTGCTTAGGCCGATGCTAATGATGATAAGAATAGCTCACCCAGTGCCGGGCGCTTTACTGAGTGCGCTACGCGTTTAATCTTTAGTGCCGTTCCTATCTGATGGACATGAAACCGAGTCCTGGTGAAGTTAGGGAACCTACCCGTGGCCACGTGGTCGGGAGGGGGCCCAGCATTTGACCTCAGGCTGCCTCGGGGGGCCCCCAACTGCAGCCGTTCACCCCTCGATACACAGCAGCCCCATCTCTTTCAAATGTGCCCTGAGTGCTGTGCGCCTTCTCTGTCTCTTAGGAGCCCTCCGCATCATTTTGTCGTGAAAAAACCATTTTTCTCTTTATTATTGCGCACTAGCGTGTACCCAAGTCTTTCACCCACTGGATTGTTAGAAATTTGAGAGAAGGGGGGCACCTGGGTGGCTCGGTCAGTGAAGCATCTCTCAAAAAACAAATAAACATCACAAGTACTTTAAAGAAAGAAATCCTAGAGAAGAGACTGGCATAGACGAGGCCCTCGGTGAACAGGAATTCGTTCCTCCTGAATGCTGACAGGCCAGTGACTTCAGTCCTGAGCCTCGCCCTGGTTCTACAGGAAAACTTACAGGTGATTGCACTTTCCCAACACCGAGTGGCATTCTGGGGAAGCACGGAGAACCCTTGCCTCTCGGCTGTATCCCTTCCTCTTTAAAAGGCTAGAAAAGTCCTCTCCTATACGCCACTGCAGGTAAACCTGGAGACCACTTCTTGGTACCCACATGGGACTCCCATTAACGTCAAGGGGACACAGAAAAATCCTGCAGATCGTTGAGGCCTTGATTGACAGTCTTGTTGGCCGCTCAGGGCTCGATTTAAACTCTGGCAGAGAGTGACAGGAAGCAAAGCGAGTTTTCACTCCTAGTTATTTCCTCGCTTGTGTATACACTGGCCTGTCCCTCGGGGGCGCAGAAGGGGCAGAGGCAAGAAAGATGAGAAATCAAGCTCCTGGGGCCCATCCCTCTAGGCCACCCTCGGTATTCTAACTTCCACACCATCCGGCCGAGCCTGGTTAATAAAAGGACCTTGGGCGTCCCGCTCCTGCCTGCTGTGAGTGCCCACGTCGGGGAGGGTCCGCGGCCTGCCGCAAATAGCACGAGCTCAAGTCGGGTTGGCCTCTGCTCCCTCGGCCATCACAGCAGCGTCTCAAAGGGACTCCACAAATCCCACCCATCCTTGGGGGTGGCAGTTGAACAGTGTTGCGGGGGGGGGGGGGGGTGGAAATCATCTCAGGATTTTGCTCTCTGTCACTCGTCGCCCACACTCCCAACTCGCCAGTGTTCGGGGACTGATGTATTTGTGGAGAAGCGCCACTCCCCGCTTCTGCTCCCACTGTCTTTTCCCGCCTGTCTCTTCCCGACTTTTCTGCTCATTAGCAGGCTCTCAGAAAGCAGGCTGGGGGAAGGAAGCAAGAAGACAATTCTAAAATCAGCGTCAGTCTTGGCTTATGCTCCAAGTCTGCCTCCTTGGGAAGGGAGGGGGATCTTGAGCCGGGTGAGCCCTTTCTCTGCCGGGGTTTCCCCAGGTGATGTGGCTACTTTCAACTTCCAAGTTCATGCTCCTTCCCTCGGCCTGAGAAGGTCCTGAGCATGCTTCGACAAGTCCGACGTTGGAGGAATGGGGCCCAGGTCAGAGCAGCCGGGTGGACAGAACTCGAGTTCCCTGCTGCCTCTGCTTCTCTCTCACTGTTGACCTCTGCCCTTGAGCCTTCTCACGTGCCTCCTCCCTTCCTCATCGCCTCTCCTGTCTGCTCACATCCCTCTCCAGGCGCTGCTGACTGTGTGCTCCCTGAGACCCAGAGACCTTTCTGTGGACATGAAGGGGGCTGGTCACTGTGGCCTTGGCCTTTGTGTCCCTCCCGGGCCCTGGTCTCCGCAGCAAGGACATCGGAGCAGGCCACACTCTCCCGCCCTTGCTTCCGCTTCCTGCTTTGCCCAAGATTCCCTTCCTCACCCCAGACTAGAGCACAGCCTCCTTTCATTTGCCTCTGTTCTCCTGTGTCTCTATCCCGGACTCCACCTGGCATGAGAGGCATGTTCCTCGAAGCGGGGAACGTAAAGGCTAAATCCTGGGTCCGCTAATTGTCCCAGGAATGTCACTTGCCCTTTCCAGCTCATTAACAGAACGGAGGGTGGCCAGTGGTAGAGCCACCGACGGCCTAGATCGATCGGCCCCGACCCAGAGGACTCTCAGTGTCCCCCTGCTGCTCGCGATGCTGTTTTCTTGCTGTTAGTTCTGTCTGTCTTGCACTAAAGCAGCCACAACCTGGTAGGAGGGGAGTTCAAGCAGAGCAGGGTGTTTGTAGGTATTTTTTTTCTCTTTTAAAATTGGCCTTTTACTGAGCCATGGGGATGGTTTCCATGCATTACTCCTTAATGATATGTTTATTTACCTAGACCCACATAATTCTCCCTTGCCCTATAATAATCCGATATTAACTTGTAATAACCAGGATGCCTATTGCAGGAAGGGGTGTTTCAAAGAGAAGCAAAGGGAATTGCAGGTTCAAAATTCCTGAGAGAAACTGAATAGAACCCTACGGAAGAGGATGTGGGAAAATGACGAGCTCAAGAGGGCAGCCTTCCAGACTAGCACATCGCTAGCTATCTCTGCTCATACGCCATTGTTCGAAAGCTGCCTTTGGTTTGAAGGAAGTTTCTTCCTCTGAGCATATTAAAGTAAGTAGTTCTAAAATTGGCTGGCAATGTTCTGTCGTCTCTTAGATAAGAGGTGTGTTCTTTGGTAGCTGTAACTGAACAGTAATGACACTTGGGCGCCTGGGTGGCTCAGTCAGTCAAGCGTCCGACTTCAGCTCAGGTCACGATCTCACGGGTTCGTGGTTCGAGCCCCACGTCGGGCTCTGTGCTGACCGCTCAGAGCCAGGAGCCTGCTTCGGATTCTGTGTCTCCCTCTCTCTCTCTGCCCCCTCCCCTGCTTGCACTCTGTCTCTCTCTGTCTCTCAAAAATGAATAAACATTTTAAAAAGGTTAATGGCACTTGAGATTTCCAGATTACCTAATATGGCCCCCACCCCCACAACAGAAGTTGGGACGTCGGGGCCGTGATGGTGGCATAAAGCATTTGTCGCTGGGATTAGTTCATAAATCCAAATTAGCTCTTTTTCCGGAAGATTCTCAGTGTGGAAATGGTGGCATTTGGCTCTAGTTGGATTTGAATGCACGTGTTTTGTGTGTTTGTATGATTAGAAGGGGATTCTGTGCCCCTGTTGTGTATACAGTGCCTGTCATATGCTGTCCACCTTTCTGGCTTCCCTATTTTTTGTCACATCTGCAAGTGCCATCTGCCTTTTGTAAACAGGTCACTAATCCCAGACTAGAGGCATGAAATACAGCTGGCGCCTTACACGCTCCACATGTGCTGAATGCCGACAGCGAGAGAGGGAAGGGCCTGAGGACTCAGCCTCATGGGGCAGAGTGCCTCCTCGGGCCACTGCAGGGAAATCCCTGCCACGCAGCAGCCCACAGCCTCGTGCCATCTGGTAGCTGTTGAGTAGCATACAGGAAAAATGTCCTGAGACCCAGGGCCTTCTCCAAAGGGAGCATCAGAGTTTTACTGCCACGAGAGTGAAATGAGAAAAATGGGATGAAGCTTTCAGATTCTAGCCCCTTCTAACCCAGGCGCCCCAAAAAAGCATTTGAGATGCACACCTCTGATGTGTGCACTTTGTCGTTGGGTATATCTTTTACTCTGATAAAAGGTTTCCATTTAAAGACAGGACAAGTGTGTAAGGAAAAACGTCTTTCCTCAATCCAACTTTCGCTAATAATAAACTGAATCCAGCGGGGAGAGAGAAGGCGGCAACAAATCAAAGCAGGTGTTTCCATATGCAGCACCCTGAGACAGGAACTCGCTTCCCATCTGCCCTGGGAAGGCTTCACTTGTTTTGTTTTGTTTTGTTTTGTTTTTAAGATTCTATTTTTAAATCATCTCTACACCCAACCGGGTGGGGCTTGAACCTACAACCCTGAGATCAAGAGTCAGTCCAGTCTCATGCTCCAGCCACCGAGCCAGCTGGGTGCTGCGGGTGGTGGGGGAGCCTTCGCTTTTTTTTTTTTTTTTAATTTTTTTTTTCAACTTTTTTATTTATTTATAGGACAGACAGAGACAGAGCATGAACAGGGGAGGGGCAGAGAGAGAGGGAGACACAGAATCGGAAACAGGCTCCAGGCTCCAAGCCATCAGCCCAGAGCCCGACGCGGGGCTCGAACTCCCGGACCGTGAGATCGTGACCCAGGCTGAAGTCGGACGCTTAACCGACTGCGCCACCCAGGCGCCCCGAGCCTTCACTTTTAATAACTCTCCTGCTTCAGTTTTCCTTCGTCTATTGAGGGTTCCTAGTTTGCTTTGTTAGTTTGATATTTTTTTTAACAGAATAATAGTAAGTACATCAATATGTGTTTGAATCCCAGTCGAATGCTTTTGAATAAATGTTTCCACGGCTGCTTATGCATCGTGTACTCTAACAAAAAATCTAAAACATTTATTTTAATATACTGACTTGGAAATTACCACTATTTGGACGGTAGTTAGAGGCGTGGGAGTAGATGATACTGCCAGGGTAAGTGGGCAAAGAGATTTAAAAAAAAAAAAAAGTAGAACAGAGCCCCGAGCCCCCGGGGGGAAACTGGCATCTCCAGCGTTGGTAAACAGCCTTCTGCTCACCAAAAGTAGCACACGTTAACGAGACAGAGCACACTGATCACTCTGTAAAGGCTGCCTGAATAATTCAGTCTTGTTTTCTCTTTAAAAAGTGAAATCGCTTTGAGCTGCTCTAAAATTCCTGGTCTGAAATTTTACATCAGGACCAAAACAGTACCCAGACTAAGAATTTTAGTACCACCGTCTTCCTTGCTAAAGAACTTTTCAAATGTGCCCATAGATGCATTGTCTAAACTTTCTGAAACTGACAAGGAAAATGTCTTTAAAAAAAAAAATTTTTTTTTTTAACGCTTATTCATTTTTGAGACACAGAGAGAGTGCAAGCCGGGCAGGAGCAGAGAGAGAGAGGAAGACACAGAATCCCAAGCAGGCTCCAGGCTCCGAGCTGTCGGCACAGAGCCCGACGCGGGGCTCGAACTGACAAACCGCGAGATCATGACCCCAGCCGAAGTCGGACGCTTAACCGACTGAGCCACCCAGGCGCCCCAAAATGTCTTTTTTTTTAATTGACAAGGAAACTGTCTTTTTTTTCTTTATCAAGCTTAGAAAATGATAAAAACAAAAGGGCTAAAAACACATGGGCATTGTGTGCAGAACCTGGTCAGGAGGGTCGCTGTGCTTGGCCCACGCAGGGCATCTGAGTGTTGGTGGGGGCTGGGCTGTTGAACCGGTGGGGGGTGGGTATAAAGTGTGCAGGCTCCTGGGGGCTTTCTTGTCGGTGGATGTTTTATTGGAATAGGTGCATTTCTTTGCCTATGTTTAATCTTACGTGAAAATACTACCTCTGAAGCTTTCTTTTTCCTCACTTCAATGTGACATTTTTTTCTGTGACCTCTCAGACTATCACGAGAACACAATTTAAATTCCACCAACTAAGGGAGACTTCCTTTTGACAAATAATTAAGTACTACTTGTTTTCCATCTTCCGACAATAATTTGTTTTCCTGTTTTGCTGTCGTTGTTTTACGTGGAGTAAACAAGTCAATTCTGATCTTCTTCCCCATTTCCCAGCAAACACCAGTGTCTGTGCATTGCTGTTAAATTTGTATTATCGTCATCTGTCGTATATATAATTTAAATGAATTTTTAAAAATATTAAAAGGTCTTAAGACTTCAGGAAGTTGAAAACCCCCTGGGCAGAGCATTGTACGGACAACTTTTGTTTAAATCACCTTCCCCCACCTCCTCTGTCTTGGCTTCAGGACTCTTTAAGAAACAACTTCACTGCTCTTTAAAAAAAAAAAAAAAAAAAGTCTTCGAGATGCGGTCTGATCATAACTCTCTTCACACTTGCTCAAGGCGCAATAGCAGATTAATAAAATATTCTTTAAGGAGGACTATTATTTTAGGCTCAGCATGGGTTTTTATGCAAACCTTAGCTCTTTTCCTGTTGGATATTATCAATACCACTTTCGCATCCTTCCTCCCTAATGCAATAACCTCTTCTTCACCTCAAAGTGGTTGATCTCCTGGCAACACTCAGCACTTGTTGCTTCTAGAAGTTCTGTCTTCTGATACATAATCCTTTCCAGTCTCTCCTGACTGTGACTTTACTATATTTCATTGGTCTGTCCTACTCCACGGTCCATCCCTTTAAATGTAATTGGTCTGAAGGATTCTTTACTCACCTTTTTTTTTTTTTTAAATAAACTTTCTCCCTCTGTTATATCCTATATGCCAAAAGCTTCAATTCCAGCTAAAAACAATCAACTTCCAAGAGTATATCTTTAGGCCAACGCTGTATAGTTGCCGACAACTCGACTGACTTGGAAAATGAAAACATATCTTTTTCCTCTTCTGTATTTCTTTAAATACCTAACAGACTATCTGGTACCTAGTACATATTAGATAGATGAAAAACATGCTCACAACAGTGAAACTTCTTAATTTCTGCATTCAGTTCTGTGATTTTCACTCTAACGAAATAACCCCCGAGGACGTACCGGAAGAACGAATATAGATATTTCCTCTCCCCGATACATATTTATACTTTTGTCATGACGATCAGTAGGCCACCCTCACAAATGGTGTATTTCTAGCTCTACCTATCAGACTTCTTGTAGAAGGTACAGCTTGGGGATCGACACTTGGCAGAATATATTTTTTTTTTCCCCTGACTCTTGTGGGACTGACTGATTTTGAATATAAGCCGTGGAGCAGAAATGTTAAAACACTTGGGAGCCCCTTTCTCCCCCCCCCCCCCCCCCCCCCCCCCCCCCGCAGTGGGAGTCTTTTATTGCCAGAAGTGAATATCCCATAGAGCTGAAGAAAGTCCTATGAAATTTAGCCTTTAAAAACAAAGCTGTGTTTCAGTTCTGTGGAAACAGAAGGGATTGCTTAAAAAAAATGACATGGCAGATGTGATGAGAATTTGTTTGAAGGCATTTCTCTCAGGTTAAGTCACGTTCGCCAACTTACAACCTGGAACACATTTTGACAACTCAGCAGAGCTCCACGGTGGAGAGTCCACGACGATGAAGAGAGTTTGTGCCGTGGGACAGGCTGGGGGCCGGAAATGGACTCCCCCTGCTTGAGAAGTACCCGCTCCTCTCCCTCCGTCGACTGAGCAAAGCCAAGGAGCGAACTTGAAAACACGAGCTGTGTCCCCTCTCCTCTGCAGTGATGCATTCGGTGCTGCAGGTGATTCGCACAGGGTCGCAGGCCGGGTCGCCTTGGTGCGAAGCACAGAGGTGTTGTTTTGTGTGCTGGCCGTCCGTTTCTTGCATAAACATGAGGGCCAGATCATTAAATGACCCCTAGTGGAAAGTATTCTTCCACCGCTCCCCAGGGAGGAAAGCATTAAATGCCAGCACCGAGTATTGAGTATTGAGTACTGAGTTAATGTTAGATAGGCCCGGGTTTGAGACCGTTGCCATCAAAGAGGGTGGCCATCTTAATCAGACATTGCCTTCGCATGGGTCTGGGACAGGATATCACTGGAGAGCGTGATGCATCTTTCCCTCAGCTCTTCATCCGGATGCTGACGCTCCGGAGAGCCAGGGCACCTTGGGGTGGCCCACCGCCGTGCCGCCGCGAGCCTGGATAAGAGGGGCCACCATCTCAGCCCCACCTGGGAAGCTGCCCCTTGCTGTGGGACATGCCACGGCTTACCCACCCTCCCGAGCGTGTCCCACAGATGGAGGGTTTAGAACCCAGTTTATTGAGGATTTTGCATGCTCACACATAAAAGTGGTGGCGTCCCTCCGGTATTTGCTTGGTAAATGGCACTTATTATAGGACTCTTCTCAATTCATAGTACCGACCTGTCAGAAATGGTTTGGGAGCATTTTTGGGTCAAAAACTCCCCATGTAGCCTTTCAGCACAAATTCATTTTTGCCTGTGATATACCGGGTACTTTGTAGGACCTGGAGATACAACCAGGATGAGGACTAAGGGCCCGTTCCCGTGGAACTCCCATTCTGGTAACGTCAGACAGAAACCAGCGAATAACATATGAAGAGGATGAAAAATCGTTATCACACGTACGCAGAGAATTGCCAGTGACCGTGTGCTTCCTTCAGATAGGGTGCTAAGAGGGGCATCTCAAGGGAGCCGCCATCTTGGCTAGGGTTGGACTGAGAAGCAGGGGCCCCTGGTGCCCAAAGTGGGAGAGAAGGAGCCGAGCAGAAGGTGCGGAGACTGTTGTGTTCTGTGTAGAGAGCAGAGGTCGGTTTGGCTGTAGTGGGAACCGGGGAGAGTGGCGGGAAATGAGAGCAGGGGGTGAGCAGCGGCCAGATCATAGGGGGCCTTTATCAAACACACGATGAGAAACTTGGATCTTACTCTAGCTGGGATGGAAAGCCTTTGAAAAGTTTTGAGCAGGAAAATTACATGATCCGATGTACATTTTTAAAAGGTCAGCTCGGGGCGCCTGGGTGGCGCAGTCGGTTAAGCGTCCGACTTCAGCCTGGGTCACGATCTCGCGATCTCGCGGGATCTCGTGATCTCGCGGTCCGCGAGTTCGAGCCCCGCGTCGGGCTCTGGGCGGATGGCTCAGAGCCTGGAGCCTGTTTCCGATTCTGTGTCTCCCTCTCTCTCTGCCCCTCCCCCGTTCATGCTCTGTCTCTCTCTGTCCCAAAAATAAATAAACGTTGAAAAAAAAAAAAAATTTAAAGGTCAGCTCGCTGCTCCCTGGTGCTAAGAGGAGGGAGTCGATGGAGAAGAAGCAAGAGAACCAATGAGTCTTCATGGAGTTGGGATCTGGAGGAGAAGAATGGCTAACTCCCTGTTCCGTACAGGACGGTGTCTAAGGCATGACTGAATTTGGAGTCAAATGGGTAGGACGGTTAGCCTTGTGTTTGGAGGTGGGCCCAGTGAGTGGGTCCCGTTGGTGTAGTGAAGAAGGAGAGGCAGAGGGGCGAAGGGAGACAGAGTAAGGGAGACAGTTCTGGGGTTGCACAGGAACTGTCTGAAGTGGGCAACTCCCTGAGGCTGATGAGCTTTCCTGAAAACACCAAACCTCCCAAACCTCCCAAACCTCCCAAAAGGGAGAAGACACCCTTTTGCACGATTCTAGGAGCCTGGGTGGTACCAGAAGTGGCCCAAGGATGGTGTTGGGCCAGGGGATTTTGTAAGAATTGGGGTAAGGGAAGCTGAGAGTTAGCCTGACGAGGAGGAAAAGGGAAAAGGGACCAAACTGAAAGGGCCTTGGGAGTTTTGTGGGATTGGAGAATTTTTCCTGAGGAGCTCCAATAGCTTCTGTGCACGTGCAAAAGAGAAGAAAAGAAATCCCATCGTACTTGGAGCTGAGAAGTGTTATATGCATGTGTATGCCTTTAAAGGAGTTAAATTTTATACTCAGTAGATGCATATTTTATGTAAAAATTTATCATAGCTATGAATACAAATTCATAGGTATATTATATACACCTAATTTAAAATGTGGTTCTTAGAAGAAACTAAATCAACTAAACAGGACAAATTTAAATTTTTAGTCATTTTTTCCATTACTTCCCTACACAGATCTTAGAAACAGGAACAGAGTTGTTTCAGAAGTCAGTTTCTGGGAGGAGTAAGGAGGAATGCTTTAAATTGCCGTTGATCGCAAAGAAACTGGCATGGAGGGCTGAGGTTTCAGAATGAGATTAGATTTCACTCTACAGCTTATTAGCTGAGCTACAGTCACTCCGTAGCCTATTAGCTGGGAAACTATCTCCAAACAGGATATGGTGATTATTTGTAAATGATCATTGAACTGCTGATAATAGCTCATCACTGGGTACTCAGGGGAACAGCTCCTTTTAAACATGCATATAAAGACAACGTGAATGAGAATATCATAGGTACAAGCACGTAGATATCAGCTGATCTACCAGGTTGGAAGATTCCTAAGTAAAGATAATTCACAATAATTTAGATATAACAGACTGTAGATTAGGCATGTTTTAAGTAACTAGTATTTATGGAAAAGGATAACAACAAATTCTTGGCAATCAAATGAAACGAGAGCCTGGGATTCAAAAGAAGGACAGTGAAGAAGTTCACCGAACAGGAAGGGGAGATTTTCCCACTATCCTCTCTGCATTTCAAAAGGCGGATGCAGTTACAGCTAGAAGACATCATCTGAGTGTGGAGCGAGATGCTAATAGTCTGCCTTTTTTTTTTTTTTTTTTTTTTTTACTGGCAGTGAAGTTTCAGTAATATCTTTACTCCCCTCCCCAAAGCTTTGGAGAACATTGGACATTACTCGGTACAAGCAGATTGAGTTATTTGTTCGAATGACCAGCGTTTTTGAAATAGGGAGTCCAGCTTCTGTCCACAGGAATCCCCATATCTGGCGGGCAAAGAATAAATCCCATGCATCTGGATACTTCTATTTTGGATCAGGAGTATGTGAAGTAATCATTCATAACCATTTATTTGAAATACTTTGTTACATCATAGCCAGGTGGTATGCATAAAAAAAAAAAAAAAGATTTTCCAAAGTGTCTGTGCATGTTTCTCTGTAAGCATTTTGCATCATGCTTTAAAAAAAGCTCCTCTTAGGGGCGCCTGGGTGGCTCAGTCGGTTGAGCGTCTGACTTCGGCTCAGGTCATGATCTCACGGTTTGTGAGTTCGAGCCCCGCGTCGGGCTCCGTGCTGACAGCTCAGAGGCTGGAGCCTGTTTCAGATTCTGCATCTCCCTCTCTCTCTCTCTGCTCCTCCCCTGCTCACACTTTGTCTCTCTCTCAAAAGTAAATAAAATTTTAAAAAAAAAATTAAAAAAGGTCCTCTTGGAGCACCTGGGTGGCTCCGTCGGCTAAGCGTCCAGCTCTCCACTTGGGCTCAGGTCGGGATCGCGCAGTTGACGTGTTCAAGCCCCACATCAGGCTCTGTGCTGACAGCACGGAGCCTGCCTGGGAGCCTCGCTCCCCCTCTTTGTCTGCTCCTCCCCTGTGGGCACGCGGGTGCGTACATGCACGCGTTTGCTCTCGCTCTCTCTCAAAATTAAAAAAAAAGGCTCCTCATCCTGCCTTTGCCCTGGAATGTTGGTGCCCCAGGCGCTGCTGTTGAGTTTCTTCCGTCACGTCTTTTTGTTCCCATGCTGCTCTTTCACCCACTGCTCTTGGACAGTGACCCCCACTCCTTGAGCAGTGAGGACCTCCTCCCGAGCCGCAGGCCCACACTTATGGATTGAATTCGCAGCCGTTTCCACTGGCCCTTTCCTCCTAAATGTCTCCTGGTCTCTAGGCCTCTCGAAATCAACCTGCGACATTATCGACTAACTTTATGCACCTTGCACACACACACACACACACACATACGCACACACATTTGCATATGCGTGCGTGCACCGAAGGTGGGGGGGGGGGGGGGCACAGCAAAAATGAAGCTTGTTTTTCCTGCTGTAAATCCTGGCTTGGTTTCAGGTAACTCACACCAGGAACTCAGCGTCTCCCTCCTGCCCTGTCACCCTCGGCGCGAGTGGTTCTCCAGCAAGGCGGTGTCTTGCGACCCCTGACGTCGCCTTCTGACTCCTCTTCCCTTCCTACCAGCCCCGCCACTTTCCTCCTCTGCCGGAGCGCCGACCTCACCACCAGTCTGGCTGCCGCTTCCCCCTTCCTCCCCTTCATCTCAGCCCTCCCTGCAAGGTGCCTCCGGTCTCCATCGCTTCCCGCCAACCCCACCCCTACCCGCCCGGCGTGCCTGCTTCCATCCTGGGCCCTCAGAATCTGTTCTCATCCCAGCCACCTGAGTGATCCTTTCAGAACCTGAATGGCTCGCGTCAGCGTCTACGCAGAAGCCTCCCGGGGCCTCCCGCCTCATTCAGACTGAGTCCTTGTCGTGGTCCGTAAGGCCACTCCTGACCGTTCTCTGTTACGGCCCTCCTCACACGCTCTTGTCAACCACAGCGGTCTTGTCCGACCACCCAGGCCTCAAGGCTGGAGGTCTTGCCGGGCCCTTTGCCGACAGCCCTCTTGCTCAGAAATTAGTGTCCTGCCTCGTCGTTCTTTCCGTGCTCAATTCTTCCTCATAGCTCTGCCCACCTTCCGGTCTAACACATAAGGCGCGTGTGTCTTCGATGTGTCTTCCCACACAAAGAAGCTTTGTGAGTCTGCAATTTTGGTTTAGTCCCTGTCGAATTCTCGGCTTAAAATAATAGGAAGTAAACAGATAGTTTCAAAATAAATGAATGGGAGTCATCTGGGGAGCATTTAAAAACACGGTTGTGGGGCGCCTGGGTGGCGCAGTCGGTTGAGCGTCCGACTTCAGCCAGGTCACGATCTCGCGGTCCGTGAGTTCGAGCCCCGCGTCGGGCTCTGGGCTGATGGCTCGGAGCCTGGAGCCTGTTTCCGATTCTGTGTCTCCCTCTCTCTCTGCCCCTCCCCCGTTCATGCTCTGTCTCTCTCTGTCCCAAAAATAAATAAATGTTGAAAAAAAAAAAAAAAACACGGTTGTGCAAACTCCACCTCAGACCTAATGAGTCAGCACCTCGGGGCGTGCGGTTCAGAAGTTGCTCTTTTTCCAAGGTCCCCTGGTTGGGAGCCACTGCGGCCGGAGAGCTTTCGGAAGCCGCAGGTGTCCCCAGCTTCAAACCCTCAAGTGCCTTCCATTTTCCCGCGGAGTCGTGCCCAGACTCCGTGAGGTGACAGTCAAGGCCCTGGGCCAGTCAGACCCCTGGGGGACTTTTCAGCCTGCTTCACTCGCCTCTCGCCTCTCGCGCCTTTTCTCTGCTAAAGTGGCATGCTCCTCTCGATTCGCCGAATTGCTCGTGGTTAAAGTTTTGATTCAAATGTCAGTGGTTAAGCATAGTTTCCCTGTTTACCCTCATTTCTCCACAACCATCCCAGTGATTGTGGGTCACTTTTATGGCGCGTTGTGTGTCGTATCCATGACCTACTCTTTCAGAATTGGCCTCCTCGGGGCACCTGACTGGCTCAGTCAGAAGAACATGATACGCTTGACCTTGGGAGTTCTGAGTTCGAGCCCCATGTTGGGTGTGGAGATGACTTAAATGAATAAAACTTTAAAAAAAAAGAATTGGACGACTCCCCATGAGGCTCTAAATTACTACAAGACGACAGCGACTTCCTTTGCTTGGTCCTCAACATCTAGCAAACTGTTAGACGCAGTTCTTCCCGTGCACCCGAACAGAAATTATCTTAATGATGTGAGATACCTTCACTGGGTTTTCTTGAGTATTGAGCACTAGACATCTGCACGGATATGGACAGACGGGCACAGCTAAGCAGACGTGCGTTGAGTCCAGCCCTGGGCCCTCGGTCCCCTTCTGCTATTGCCAATCGTCCGCCTTCTCGTGCTCCCAGTTTTGATGTCTTAACTACCGTGTCTCTCGGCAGGCCACCTCCTTAGGCACTTAAAGAAACGGTTTTAAAGGAAGATTTCCTCGTGTGATCCCTTGTGCGCTCGTTTCTAAACAGACAAGCTTTTCTCTTCCTCTCCAGATTCAGCCTCTCTTCCTGTTTTCTGATTCTGTCTTCCATCACTGCTTGGTGGACCTTGATTCTGCTTTCATCCCCGTTCACGCTCTCGCTCTCATCTCTGTCGCTCCCGTGTCTCTGTCTCCCTCGCCTCCCGTCTTTTAATACTTTGGTCTCTCCTATCATTTGAAAAGTGAGAACAGCGGAGTAAAAAGTCCGGCCGTCCCTCTGCTGACCTCCGCCTGCTGTGTCTCCCTTCTGTCGCTTCGCTCTCCTCTGCTGGCGAATTGGGGGGGGGGGTGTCACCAGCTGCCGCGGGACCCCAGACCCTGTGCCCGTTGCCCACCCTGGTCCTCCTCTGCCTGCTGGCGCGAAGCGTCAGCCTCTGGCCGTCTGCTTCCCTGAAGGGCACTTGAGAGGCTCCTGTGAGACGGTGCTGCCCTGGGTCCCCTTTCTGCCCCTTCCATCTCATCCCCTCTCCCCGTCTGCCTGCATAGCCCTGCCCGGCTGCTGCACCGTGGATGACAAAAGTGGCAAGAAAGCCTGGGGCCAAGGAAACCTCATTCAACGCTCCCGTGGCTGGTTCCCAAGTCTGGGTCCTTTTGTCTTTGTTCTTCGCTGCCACCCCTCAGGAAAACCTGTCTCTGAAAAGGGGCCGGTCACCTCCACTCTCTGTCCCTTCCAGCTGCCCGCCTGACGTGCTGTGTCCTGATCTTCACCCTTGCAAGTCTAAACCTTATCTTCTCTCTCCCTCACCCCCTTTCAAATAGATTTTCCCTAATTTCTCTGCTCCTGTCTTTCTTCTTCCGGCCCGTGTCCCGAGCCTCTGATCATCTCACGGGCCCCCTCCTCTATCTGCCCTTCACAGTTGATCAGTCTCCACACCTCCTTGCCTCTCCTCCCCTCCCCCCACCATCACCTTCGTATCCTTTATTGCTTCGGGTCTTCCCGCCTTCAGTCTCTCCCGGGAGGGTGCACACAACGGACAACCGTGCCCAAAGTCCCGCTGTCACTCAGCCGCGGGGATTCCGGTAACGCCACCCAGATCTAGGCTCTCCGCAGCCTGTCCCACTTGGCGGATTCCCCGGCACCCCACTGGGGTCCTTTCTGCACTCTCATGAATGCTTCTCTTCCCTGATGAAATGCTCTGCCCTCTTCTCCTCGCCTCCCCAGAGCTGCCCTTTCTTCACATTCTCGTTCCTTTGGGAGTACTCCCTCCCCAGGTTTTTGCTTCTTCTCCTTCATTACTGAGATGACAAAACGAGAGCCTCAGGACAGGTTCTCTGCCGTGAGCTGACAGTCCTGTGCGCTTCCCTGACGAGGCCTCAGAACTTGGTCTGTTCCTCCCACAGTGCCCTTAATAAACATGTTTTGTTGACGAGCCATCAAAACAGGGTAGAAAACACTCAGAGAACTGGTATACAGCTGCATCCCAACAAATGATAACTTTGAAGAGGAAGTAAACTAAAATCAAACTCCCAGTTTGACGACCATTTACGATCACTTGGAATCTTGGCCACCTCAGTGGGTTTCTCCATGATGGAGGTCTTAGATTTCTCTCTCTTGCTTTTTTTATCTGTGCAGTAGAAGGGCCTATTGACTCAAGCGTTCAACAGTCACTTCGGGATACCTACGATGGGGATGTGTGGATGTCTTTCAGCTGCGCAATAGCCAGTGACATTTTCTGAAGACAGAGACCTTATCGATTAGCAGGCCTCTCAGGGATTTTTTTTTTTCCAATTTTCTTTTTGCCATTACAGTCTTTCTTTATACACCCACCCCCTTTGTATGGTCCTAACTTCTAATCTAAGTCTAGGCCCCCATGCTTTCAGCTATCGTACGTCATACTATGCTCTTTTTTTTTTTTTAATTTCATTTGAGGAAGGGGGCAGACACATGGGTTTGGGGTGGGGGGCGGGAGAGAGAGAGAGAGAGAGAGAGAGAGAGAGAGAGAGAGAGAGAGAATCCTAAGCAGTCTCCACGCTCAGCATGGAGCCCAATGTGGGGTTCGATCCCAAAACCCTGGGATCGTGCCCTGAGCCGAAATCAAGAGTTGGACACTGAACCAACTGAGCCACCCAGGCAGCCCCATCATACTACACTCTTAAACAAGCACAGTAGAATATGGAGTCCGTAGAGATTCTGTCTGAGTTCTGGGATGGACCAAAGCATGGAATGCTAGAGCCGGCTCTTCATATAGAAGCTGAGGTCTTCTAGGTTCTTCCCAGGAGTGAAACAGTCCTACTGCACTGCTTTTTTTTTTTTTTTTTTATTCTAAGACCTTTTATCCTAAGACCTATTCTATATCCTTGGCAGATTTATTCAGATGAAGGTTCTGTGATAACACATCAACTCTGTGGTCTAGTACCTCGCTTGTCAAACTCTTGTAATTAAAATAACTTGTATAAATACTGTGACTTGAGATCAAGCTTAGAAATCTCATTTAGAGATAACTCTTTAATGCCTGATGGTTTCCTCCCGAGATAACACTGTATTTGCTCCCATGTCTGTTCCAGCAGATCTTTTAGTGGAACAGTTTCAGTAATGTCTGGAAGTCACCAATTACGACGTGCTTGCAGCCTGTGCAACTGTATTCTGTGCACGCTGGGCTGTGGTAACAGTGACTTAGTTTCACTACATTGCGCATAGTTTCACTCATCGGGTTGTCGTGTCCAGGCCCGCACTTGGACACTTTTTCATCTTTGCAACCTGTCTCCCGAGGAAGTAACGAAGCGGTGACTGGCCTCCCTGTTCAGAACGGACGAGGGTGTCCCTGAGGCCTCCAGTCCCCCTAGGTGTCTTGTAACAGCATTCCACAACAGCTGTTCTGTTTTAAGGCTCAGTGCCCTCAACAAATTCCAGACGCCCCACGGCTGCAGCAGTTGCTCAATGGTGACTTCAGGGTTCACTTGGTTCAGGTCTCAAGGGGACGGAGTCAAAGCTGACATGACTTACTGTTCAGGCAACAGTTTCCAAAGAGAGAAAACATTTCAGATGCCAACTAACCGCTGCTTTCTTCCAAAGAAGAGGACTTTAGAGGAACGGCTCTCTTTCAGGCAGTCGTGATCCTGGTTCCATTTGCTTGGACGGCATTTTAGTTTCCCGGCCCTTTCGTACTGGGGACGCTTGACCCAACGGTTTTGATTTTTTGCGTGTGATACTTTTATTTTTTTTTTTTATTTAAAAAAAATTTTTTTTTCAACGTTTTTATTTATTTTTGGGACAGAGAGAGACAGAGCATGAACGGGGGAGGGGCAGAGAGAGAGGGAGACACAGAATCGGAAACAGGCTCCAGGCTCCGAGCTATCAGCCCAGAGCCCGACGCGGGGCTCGAACTCACGGACCACGAGATCATGACCTGGCTGAAGTCGGACGCTTAACTGACTGCGCCACCCAGGCGCCCCGCGTGTGATACTTTTAAATAACAAGTCCGTAAAGTAGAAAATATTATTTGGATGATAAGAGGAGCAAACAGTGTTAAGGATTATTTTAAAAACTATCTCGTTCATGGCTTGCCTTGAACTTTGAGGATGTTTGTTTATCTGTATTTAATACAGTAATTTGTTTATCTGTATTTAATACAGTAATATCTGTATTTAAATCTGATTCATTTGGGGCGCCTGGGTGGCTCAGTCAGTTAAACGTCCAACTCTTGATTTCAGCTCAGGTCCGTGATCTCATGGTTTGTGAGTTTGAGCCCTGCATCAGGCTCTGTGCTGTCAGCTGGAGACTACTTGGGATGCTTTCTCTCTCTCTCTCAAAAATAGGTAACTAAACATTAAAAAAATAAATCTGACACATTTTAGCTGAGTATGAAAGCTTTGCAGATACACTTTGAAGTTGTTGACTTATTTCTTATAATTTGTTTAGTTTATTAAAAAGAAAATTCTGGGGGCGCCTGGGTGGCGCAGTCGGTTAAGCGTCCGACTTCAGCCAGGTCACCATCTCACGGTCCGTGAGTTCGGGCCCCGCGTCGGGCTCTGGGCTGATGGCTCGGAGCCTGGAGCCTGTTTCCGATTCTGTGTCTCCCTCTCTCTCTGCCCCTCCCCCGTTCATGCTCTGTCTCTCTCTGTCCCAAAAATAAATAAACGTTGAAAAAAAAAATTAAAAAAAAATAAATAAATAAAAAGAAAATTCTGAGTAAACATCAGTGTTATTAGAGTTATAATTAAATTATTCCAGGTAATAGTTTCACAAGCTTAATGACATGCGTTCCCAGAATAATGCAGCTAATAAAAAATATAATTATGACTAACCATGTCATATTTTGTATTCTAATCATTTTAACCATTTTTAAGTGTACAATACAGTACATTGATAATGTTGTACAACTATCACCATGATCCACTTCCAGAATTTTTTTTTATCATCCCAGTCAAAACCTCTGAAATAATTCCTCATTCTCTCTTGTCCCCAGCTCCTATGATATTTTCCCTAAGAATTTGCCTAGACGAGGCACCTCATATGTAAGGTGGAATTATACAATATTGGCCCTTTGTGTCTAGCTGATTGCACTTAGCATGATGTATCCAAGGCTCATCCATGTTGTGGCACATGTCAGGATTTCCTTCCTTTTTAAGGTCGAATAACATGACTCCACTGAATGTTTCGTAGAAGAAGAACTCTTGCTTGACCCTCCTAGGGTCCCCTGCCCGAGTCTGCTAATTAAGCTGACAGATTAACAGGAGAGAAGCATACACATGTATTTATGTAACTTTTATGTCACATGGGAACCGTCATAAGGACATAAAGGCCCAAAGAAATGGTTAAACCCGAATGGTTCTACACCAGGTTTGGTGAAGAGTGGAAAGTCATGGAAAGTTATGATAGGGCGCAGGGTCCGAGCTAAGTGTAAGAAACTGGGGGGCATTTAGCGAGGTCTGTTGTCTGGATTCTTTGCAGTGGGTCCACGAGTGGAGGGAGGAGACCCCATTTTCTCAAACGCCTTCAGCTTAAAATTAATGTGCCTGGGTGCCATATTTCCAGGCAGCATGTCTTAAACCCCGCCACGGTATACTCCATTGCGTTTCTTAATTCATCCGTGGATGAACATTTGTGTTGTTGTTTCCACTTTTTGGCCATTGGGAACAATACTGCTGTGGACATTGGTGCGCAGGTTTCTGTTTTAGCATCGATCTCTCTTGCAATGTGCCTTCCTCTTTCCCTTGTGATAGGAAACACTAAATATTTCTTCCAAAAGTGGTCCAGGCCTGGCTTGTTTTCTTCTTCCCAAATGAAACAATCGTTCAGTGGGTATAAGCTTCCTGTTGGGAGGTTTAGGCTGACTAGAGAATTGTGTCTTCGTGTCTCATTGCAAACACCATCTTAAGGTAACCACAGGGCCATTCACAGAACTCTGGAATGATTAAGTAAATATGAAAAGAAGACTAATTATCCCCCTTAGATAAGGCTGGGAGATTTGTGCAGAGAGGTGTTTATGTCAGTGCGGTGTCTTGCTTGTGGACAAAAGATTCCCCTGTTTTCCAGGAAGTTTGCCTCCCAGACCCGGTCAGTCATGAATCTTCCTGGGGCCGTAGCCCCTTGAATCGCCTTGTCCAGGCTGTGGTGCTCCAGGCCAGGTGGTCCCCCGGGACAGCGTGCCCTGGGCTTCTGAGATTTATGCAGAACCAGTTGAAGCCCAAATATCTATCACTTTCCTAGCCACCCGTGGGAGCCTAGCCCGAGTTAGGTGGAAGGCAGTAGATGGTGTTAACCAGACTCAGATTTTTTTTTCCCCCCTCTTAATTCCTGTGTTTGAAAAACAGGAGCAAAATGTGTCTTCTGTATTTAGCTTGTGCTTAGATCTGTATTGGGGCCTGACGAATGTGTTCCTGTTGTTGTCCTTCCAGTTACTTAGGAAAACAAACTGTTTTGCTCGCAAGGTTGAATGAAGGTGGTGGTCTTTGCTCAGTATCGTGGAATATTAATACATTAACAACAACTGAGCTTATAATAAAGAACGGTGACCTTTCAAATGATCTGAACTGTCTGCTGTATGTCACATTTTACCTTTTTAGAGAAGTGCTAATTCATGTTAAGTCCGCCTGAGAGATTTGTCTAATGAGCAGATTAAACATGAGGGATGATTATCCCTCTCTTCATTTTTTTTTTTTTTTTTTTTAAAGGAAGGGCTTCTTGTGATGGCCCTCTGCTATTTGGCACAGGAACACAGAGGGGTCTTTTTAAAATTACCCCTGCAGGGTCACTGGGACCCAAGCTGTTTGCTTCATTAAACCCTGGTGGCTTCCTTAGAGCCAGCACCCACCCCCTCCCAAACAGCCCGGACACAATTGTATCTAAATTAGCATCTGACTGCCTCCCCCCAACCCTTCCCTCCCTTTTTAAGCTCCATCGGACAGGGATTGGCAAAGATGTTAATTGGTTGGGCCTGGCTCAGAACAATGGACTTGCCAAGACGACAAAAGGACTAATGTTTCTTTCAATATGCACCCAGATTCACATTAAGTACCTCTTTTAATTACCAGGAATTATTGTAATGCCTGGTCAATGGAATAATTGACCCTCAACAGCCAGCGCTGCCGCGCACTAAATAATGGCACCGGCCTCGTCAGAGTAGCAGGTTCGAGGGTGATTTGGAGGGACTGAAGAGAGATTTTCTCAGCCAGCGCTCTGGGAAGTTCCAAGGCAGCCCAGTGGGAGCCCCAGAGAGGGGACTCATTTGGGCTTACCCAGGAGGAAATATGCTGAGAGCCATTAGGATTTTATCCTCTGCCTCCTAAAGGGGTGCGTAAAGGAATGAGTTAGGAGTGTGAAAGAAATTAGTCGGTAGCTTGGCAGTTTAGGACTCATGTGGTCAGTGAGAGGCCCCAGTGCAGGTGGAAGTGTCCCAAACTTCCTCCACCCAGGAAGGTTCCTTTCCAGCCCACACCACAGTTCCGCCCTCCCTTTTTAAAAAGGGACATTTTGATTTCAAATGTGGGGTCAAATGAATCCCCAAACTTGGTATCATCTCATTCTCTATTATCACAAATCGTTAGATACCTTACAAATCATTATCACAAATCATTAGATATCTCACAAGTAATTTTGTGCCGTATTGAGGTTCGCAGAGAATGTGTTTTTAAAAAATTGACTATGTCCGGATGGGATCGAACAGCATAGTATACACTACCTGGGAGAATCCTTACTTTGCGGTTGATGTCCTAATTCTAAGCAAGGTTAGATTTTTAATTTTTTTGAGGGCTCTCGAGTGCACACACACAGGGGAGGGGGAACAGAGAGAGAGAGAGAGAGAGAGAGAGAGAAAGAGAATATCTTAAGCAGGCTCCACGCTCAGCGAGGAGCCCGACTCAGGGCTCAATCCCATGACCCCGGGATCATGACCTGAGCAGAAATCTAGAGTCGGGACTGAGCCACCCAGGAGCCCCAAGGTTAGATTTTAAACTACCATCCCCCGATCCCCATTATAATGTCCACCTATCCACCGAGGTTACCTTGTGTTGGGCGTTTTGCATGGAGCTTTTACTGAGTGATCGTAACCACTCAGTCTAAGTAGTAGTGTTTGTGAGGCTGCTGAAATGTCATAGCTGGGCACTGTCACCGTTGAGGTCAGTCAGAACTGAGTCCTAATCTTAACCGAGCTGCAGTCAACCAATGTGACCTTTAAATAAGATGCTAAAATGCCCAGACTTAAGTTTCATCCATCGTTTTATTCAATATAGCACCAGGTAAAGAGTAGCACCCGCTGTGTTGCCTATTATAATTATTGCCCCCAAGACTGCATAGCCAGGAAATGATGGAGGTACAATCTGTACTGACTGTTTTTTGACTCCTAAAGCTTGTGCCTTTCCAGGATGCCCTATCACCGATCCATCCCTAGAGTTTAAGAGAAAATATGAATATGCTTCAAAAATGGTGAAAAATAAAACAGCAGTGCTTGCTTTCATCTTTAAAAACAGTAGATGAGAAAAAAATTTCAAATATAACGGAAAGTTTCACAAATACATTGTGATCTTGGCCAGGAAATTATTTTTCCGTACATAACACTAGAAATTCATTTACCTCTAGCAAGTTTCAATCGGGGAAAGGAAAACATTCGAGTATTCACTGCTGGTTCTCAAGATAGATGTGTTTTTCCCATGAAGGAAAGGTACAATGTCCAAAGAGATCGTACAGGCACATGCTGACACCCGAACTTGACAGAAAGGATCGTTTAAGTTCAAATGCCTCAATTAGAGGTTGATTTTTGTATTTGTTTGGATGTTTGATCTGGTGAGTAGGTTCACTTTTTAAGAAGTAAGTTCTCTTAGGTTCCGTGGATAAATATAAAAAATGACTAAACAAAACACCACCACCACCACCACCAACAGCATCTGCATTTCTTGCAGTGATGGGAGTTAGGGCTTTGATGTAGACTGCCAAGTCTTTTGGAACTTCTCCTTGAGAAGCTTCAGTTTTTATCATGGAGAGTGGACTCTTGGGTGGGAAACATTCTGGTCCAGCTTTACTGTTCCCTAGTTCTGAGTCCTTGGGCAGTTTAACTGTAAAAGAATAGAAGATGACCTCCTACAACTCAACAAGTCAACCTGTAAAATAACCATCCCAACACCGACCGAGAGACGTCGCAGTCATGATCTCGCTTGATATCTGTGCTCTTATATGTTCACGGCCACCTCCTACTTCCTAAAACTTCTTTCTTCTCTCTTAACACCCAAATTATTTCCCTTGCCTAAGTTCCTATCTGTGTCTTTCCACCTCCTTGCTGGTTCTTCTTTTCCTTTCTGGCCATTACGTGTGGTGTCCCTCAGAGTTCAGTTGAGTCCTTCACTAACTTGTTATCACTTCCTGTGGCCACCTCATCCATCGCCATGCCCCAACCAAATAGAAATATTTACGCTGCAGATATAAATCCCTAACCCTCACCTCTTCCTGAGTACCAGACTCACATTTCTAAGACCCTCTTCACACTCCCCACCCCAACACTCAACATACTCAAAATTCAGACTCATTGCCTATAACCTATGGGCTTAATGCATCATTGTTCATTTCTGTGCTTCGACACGGTACATGGGATTTTTCTTCCACTCTCGCTACTCCCTGACCTACAAGCCATCTTTTCCTAATCCTGTCCTTCTCTTCGTCAATACGTCTGGCAAATCCGCTTCTCTCCGTGTTCTCAACTGCCCTCACGATGGTTGTGATGTCATCACCTTCTGTTCGACTCTAGAAGCTACTGTGGATGATCTCCATGTCATAACCTCCTTCACTCCAGGCTTTACACCAGAGTGCAAACTTGTGGCTGCTTAGAAACTTGTTAAGGGCCCCGCTTCCCTACCGAGTGATCTCAAACTCCTTGGAAGGGCTTTCAGGAGCCTCACAATGGAGCCTTTCTGTACCCTGTTTGCTACCTCTTTTTTTCTCACTACACCCTGTGCAGAAACATGCAGCATATTTCCAAGCTTCTGGTTATGCTGTCCCCCCTATGGAATGGCCTCCTTCCTCCTCCCTCGACTGTTAAGATTTCGCTCACGTTTCAAGGACCAAACCCTTATCATTTGTCAGTGTTCCATCATGATAGGGATTTCTACCTACGTGACGTTTTCTCCAGACTTCCAGCAAAATTCATTTCTTTCTTCATCCCAGCCCACAGCTCATGGTCATTTTTGCTGGAAGAACATCTGTTCTGCTTTGTTAGCATCAAGGGATTGTATATCCGAGTCTAACCGGGAATCCAGAAGCTAGGCTAATTATTTAAAATCGCGTGTTTTAATTCAAAGAATCGGTTGCAGAGGCAATACAAGGTCCGAGAGAGAACGTGGAGGTGAACCCCCACAGAAAGTGCCCCCCGCCCTAGGCTGCAAGGCCAAAGGGAATACATGGTAGTATGGGCCTAGTAGCTGGGTCACCCTGCGGGAGTGGTCTGTCCCGGCAGGGAGCAAGATCCCCAGGGGAAGCGGGGCCGCTTCTGGAGACTGCAGGCAGAGGGGAGAGATCCTGGCTTCTGCCTTCTCACCCTCTAATCTCTTGCCAGAGCTCTGCTGGCAGAGCCCAGTTGGGCCCCCCCCCCGGAGCATGCAGCCTGCAGGGGTCAGGCCGGTGAGACAGAGCAGAGCAGGGATTTGAGCGCAGCAGAGACCCAGCACTGGCACGGGTTACGTCCGTCTCGGAACATATTTAGAGCGGCTTAAAAACAGGGACTTGATCTGACGTGCTTTTGTAACCGTACTGCCCAGCACCAAGAAGGTTTCATAAATATTTAGTGAATCGAAATGAGCTCTAAAGTGTCCTTCCAAGCCTAAAATCATGCTTTCACTCCCCATGCATTGCCTCCATTTATCATAACGTTGAAACAAAAACACGCAACATCTCCATGAAATTTTTCTTGATCACATCGCCGACTTGTGCGTAGTTATTTACTTAAACCCCGGCTGCAGTTCAGTCTTCGACCCTGTTCCTTTATTACCCTCGAGCCGGTGCTATTTATCAGCTCGGGGTCGGTTTTGAAACCTTTTCCACCAACTGGGAGTCAGATTAAAATACAGGAAGGGAAGTGGAGACATTGATTTGAGAAATGCTAACAATGTGAGGGGGGAAAAGGGGGAACAGAAAGCGTTGTTGCGGGCAGTTTTCACATAACTCGTCCTAAATGTGCCTTTGAACAGGCTCCCACGCTGGTCTGTGGCCAGGCTCCCCCGCGCCCCCCAGAAGAGACGTTGAGGAGCGTGGCGGGCTCCCCGTGGGCGACGCCCAGCAGGTCTCAGGCGGAAGGCTCGGTAGCCGGTCCCTGCCTGCCTTTTTAAGTTGTCTTGCCCTCTCTTTGGAGCCATTCCAAAGAAGAAAGGCGTCACCACGGCAGCACCCGGGGGCCTGGCGTTGGGATGCACGCACCTTCCGAGATCGCGTCGCCTCTCGCTTAGGAAGCCGCTTCCGGCCTTCCTCTTCTGATGGCACCTGCCTGCGGCAGGTCTAGACGGGATGGGCTAGACCCCGGGTTACAGCCTCGCACGCGTCACGGGGTCTATCTAATGTTTGAGACGGTGGCCGAGCAGAGCCAGAAGAAATCTTAAGGAACATCCCGAGCCCTTTGTTTCCTGGTGAGGAAATGGAAGCTCAGGGAAAGGTCCCTCTTCCGCCACACACGCCCCAGAAGTTGTTTGAAACCCTCACCTTGAACATTATGTCGCAGTGTTGTCAGTGTCATTAATCAATTTGCTTGTCCTTTCTACGTGTCTCCTCTTATTTTGAATTGAATTGTAGGCTTTTTTTTTTTTTTTTCTTTCTGTATGCCTCCTTTATTGGCTTCTTTTGGGTTTGGACTCCGAGATCTCCAGACAATGTCCCGGGCCCATGTTTCCTGTTTTGTTTTGTTTTTCTTTTTTTACCCCAGCACCCATGTCCTTCTTTCTCTTCAGTCCACTTGCTCTCACCCCCAGTGCCTCAACTCTCACACTCGTTCTGACGTTTCACTGCATGAACAGATTGTACTCAGCTCAAAAGGGTTGCAGCTGGCGGCACCCAGGTGGCTCGGGTAAGCGTCCAACTTCGGCTCAGGTCGTGATCTCACGGTTCGTGGGTTCGAGCCCCGCGTCGGGCTCCGTGCTGACAGCTCGGAGCCTGGAGCCCCGCTTCGGATTCTGTGTCTCCCTCTCTCCCTGCCCCTCCCCAGCTTGCACTCTGTCTGTCTCTCTCAATAATAAACATTAAAAAAAAATTTTTTTTTAAAGAAAAGGCTTGCAGCTAAGCACACACACCTGATAGCAACCTCTACACGTAGGTAGAATTTCCGTGTCTTTGAGATCATCATCCAGTTCAGCTCCTGGCCAGAGCTGTGGTCTCCTCTGTCCTAGAGCAGTATGGACACAGTTCATCAAAGCTGACCCCAGATGTTCAGCATGATGACGTTACAATATTCTCATTTTCTCCCTTCCCATTTCTTCCCTTCCCTTCCTTTCCTTTCTCCCCATTTAAAGACTCTGTAAACCTGTGGAGGACCAATTTTATCTTTAATTCTGCAGGTTAGATCAGTAGATGTCTAATTCAAGCCAAATACTAGTTGTTTTTGGGGCGCCTGGGTGGCGCAGTCGGTTAAGCGTCCGACTTCAGCCAGGTCACGATCTCGCGGTCCGTGAGTTCGAGCCCCGCGTCGGGCTCTGGGCTGATGGCTCAGAGCCTGGGGCCTGTTTCCGATTCTGTGTCTCCCTCTCTCTCTGCCCCTCCCCTGTTCATGCTCTGTCTCTCTCTGTCCCAGAGATAGATAAACGTTGAAAAAAAAAAAAAAAAAAAAAAACAAATACTAGTTGTTTTAATTGATCAGATCTGTCCTTCACAGTAACCCTAAAGTGCTGGTTTTAGTGTCCATTACTTTATGAAGAAATTGAGAGAGAGATTGATTGATTGATTGATTAACTTACCCAGCATCACAGAGATATTAGCTACACAGCTGTGGTTCAGTCCTAGGTGTGACTGATTTCAGACCTGCTCACTGTATGATATTATGACGCAGATGGCTATGTCAACCAGAATTCATATAAGTAACTATAATTTCAGGAACAATCACTAATTAATATTGACATAAATTATTTGCTAGAAAATTCTATCTTGGTAAAGCTTAAAAATAACCTGGCTTCTATGCTGGTAACTATTTAAGGAAATGTGTATCTTTTCCCTCCTTGTAAATATAAAAATAATTTCTTCATAATGGCGTGTATTATTTTAAAATGTGAGTTGATAGCTCATAGCAATGAACTATAATAGAATAAGAGACCTTATTTGATTCTAAGATTTCTTCAGTATTGCAGAATACATTTTCAATCCTTGAGTATTAGCCCTCCCCCCACCCAATTGTTGACCGTGAAGAAAGAAGATGAGAGAAAATAAGAGAAGGCAGATGTTTAAAGAGAATAATTATCTGTAGAAGGACATATGTTTTTAGATTCAGTGAATTCATCTTTTATGAAGTGGAAATCCTGGCCAAACCACATAAATGGACTTAAACTGACTGCCAGATAAGGAGCATTTTAGACACGAAAAGGCACTGCTACAGCCTGAAGGATAGGTTTCCCAAAACATTCTGATAAAAGCAAAATACTTCAAGATGCTAGAGGTGCGTGAGTGATAGATAGGAGGTTTTCTCGGGAAGGACATCAGTTACTAAGATAGAGGAAGGGAAATTTGTAACGGGAAGTGAGGAAGCCAAAATGTTGTATTTGTGGATTGGGCTCTGCAGGCCTCCAACCACGTGATGTTCCCAATCACAAAGTTACTTTTTGCTGGTGACTGCATGGTTGCACAAAGCGCCAGATCCCTGGGTAAACGGGAGAAAAAGACCCACCAACGTGGTGTAGAGCATTCGACAGTGTGAAAACTATGTCTGTTGCCTGTGGACACTAAAGGGAAACGTAGAAAAGAGAGCCCACTCTCCAATCAGAAGGGGATGAGCCGAAGTCTACATGATACGACAGTGCTTTATTTTATTTTATTTTATTTTATTTTATTTTATTTTATTTTATTTTATTTTATTTTTACAAGGGCTTCTTTTAAGATTTTTTCTGATTTGTGAAAGTTTGAGGACCCCCCCCCCCGCCCCAGGTTAACGAATCAGTACACGGAAGATTAGGGCCCAGTGGAGGCAAGAACAGCATGAATTCCAGTGTCACCATCGGGACTTGTCTTCCATTCCTCCCAGCAGCCTGTCGCTGGACATTTCATTTCACTTTGTCCCCCACTCGTAATCTGATGTTAGGAGGTACTATATTTGTTACTGTGATGATTTTAAGTTAACTGCCCTTGTATTCTTCGTAATAAGAAAGCACATTGCTATCTAGGGTTTAGTACTGGAATGGAGCGTTAAGCAGTAGGAAAAAGTGGTTTCAAATACTATTCCTCTTAGGCAGGGGTAGTAATCCGTGGGAGTCCTGAGAGTCGCTATGGACACCTGTGTTCCTCTAGACCTTGTACAGTCACTGAATTGGAGGACAGAGCCGGAAATAATGACCTTGCTTTTTAAAACTAAACTAAATGCTGCCTGGAAAGTGAATGCAATTCACCTTTAAAAGAATGTGTATTTTTCCACATATGAAATCATTGGTGTTTTCATGTATTCTCTTCCCAAATTATACATTGTCCTTTTTACTGGAAACGTGCAGGTGAGCTCATTGTTAAGACTTCGATGTAGGGAAAACTACAGGCCTTTATCTGGGAAAAAACACACGAAAGGTCTCGGCCAAGGTATTTGGCATTATGGCAAATGACTTATCCGCCATCTTCTTTTTTTTTTTTTTTTTTTTATTCCTTGCATTTGAGCTAAGGGGTGGGAAAAAAGAGCCTGTGACTACTTTTCAAGAGTAAACTATAGGGGCACCTGGGTGGCTCAGTCAGTTAAGTGGCCGACTTCGGCTCAGGTCATGATTTCACAGTTCGTGAGTTCGAGCCCCGTGTCGGGCTCTGTGCTGACAGCTCAGAGCCTGGAGCCTGTTTCAGATTCTGTGTCTCCCTCTCTCTGACCCTCCCCCGTTCATGCTCTGTCTCTCTCTCTCAAAAATAAATAAACATTAAAAAAAATTCAAGAGTAAACTATAGGATTTGAGACTATAGGCTCACCATGACATCTAACTCTTGCTAGATATTCTAAAAGTAATATTTGATGAATCCTGTACACACACACATACACATATATTATTAGGCACACACACACACACACACACACACACACACACACACACACACACACTTTATTAAGGTGCAGGAAAGCTAGAGCTAGTCATTTCCTGGGAGTATAAAGCCTTTACAGGTATTCATAACAGGTGGTCATCCCCATGAGATTGGGTTCCGGTACTCCCAAGGAAGTCTTGCTTTCCTAGGCTGTTGGTAGGATACCAGAAATAGTTCAAGGACTCAGCTTTGCCCACAATTATGGTGGTGTCCTAGAATGCACTTTAATAAACACTTATTGAATATCTGCTGTTTTGCAAGCCTCTGTGCTATGTGTGTACAGTTTAATTGATCAGTGATTAATTTGAAATACAACACTTTATGTGGTTATTATTATGACTGTTATCTTGATTGCAAACTTTTCACTGTATTTTGAATTTCAGTTTGAAAATATTTTTCTTTCCAAAAGCTAAGTGTGCTGGTTATAATATGTATATTACCTATTATAAAAATTACACCGAAGCCATTGGCGAGGAATAGCAACTTTTAACGTTTAGGGTTGGTGTGATTCTTAGCTGAGGTGTACCACCTCCTTTTTAACTGTATTCCAATCACTATCCCCAGGAGGCTTGGGGTGTTTGGGTTTTCTTTTTGTCTTGGACATAAAAGAATTGTTATGTTTACGTGCTGAGAAAAACGGTCCCCTGGAGAGGTGCATTCTCTAAGCTCTAAATTAGGAAGTGCAGTGAAGTGGGGTTGCCCTCTGGATTTTCTACAGCCCTACCCCCCACTATAGTCCTAAGAGATCCCCGCTTTTAGAGGAAATTCATCCTTATTCAACGCATTTTCTCACTTTCAATTTAGCCTTTAACCTGTCAGAACCCTCATCATTCCTGCGTAACGATTCTCACCATCACCAGTTCTTAATTACAATTCTAAAGAATATTTTCTGTCTCTTTCTTACAGACCTCTCTGTAGTGTGTTGTGTTTTCTTTTTAAAACTCGCTTTTTTCTTCTTTCTTCTTTTCCTTTAAAGCCATCTTCTCTGGGACTCTTTCTGTACTCCAGCCAACCCTTTGCTTCTCCATGCTAGACTCCCTTTCCTCCTTGGTAACTTAAATGCTGAAGTTCCCCAAAGTTCTACCCTCAGCCACTGGCTCATTCTTCTTGACTGTTCTTATCCACTCATCTGTCTTCTACTAATACCTCTGGACTTATGACCTCCAAGTCTAAATCTCTGAAAGGCAAAATCACTCTTCTAGGTGCCAGACTCAGTGACCCAGAGCCTTTCAGACTTCCCAACTTGGATCACACACACACACACACACACACACACACACACACACCCTGAGCTCAGCATGTGTGAGACATCACATTCCCCCGCACACGCCCTCACCTGTCTACTTTTCTGCCCCTGTAAGTGGCTCTACCCTCTACTAGCTCACATAGCCAGGAGCCACAGTCTTCCCTCTTGCCAGGCTCAGCAGTCACCAAGCCTGGTAGGTTCCACCTTTGAAACTTTGCCAGGTCTCCCTGCCTTCTACTCTGCATGGCCTCGTTGGAATATCACCGTCCCTGGCCAGCGTGGCCACGGGAGTCCCTGCCCTACGGCTTGGCCATTGGCCCCAGCCCTCTTGAGCTCCCATGCCTTTCCTCTTGCTTGTAGCAGACTCCTTTTCCTGAATATCCCCAACATTTTATTCTCCTTTTACTTATTTGTAGAATAAAACTGTAAGGATCCAGAGGACAGAAACTCTATCTCCCTTGTATCCCAAGAAGTAACTCTGTCCTGTTTTCCCTTTCCCACAATCCCATTAAAGCAATGTCTAATGAATAAGATCTAACAAAATTCAACAGCAAGCCTAAAAGACCTCTCTTCCAACACAATAAACTAGTATGAGTGAGTCTCAAGGAAAACGTATGGTGAGCCCTTGTCCCTTTAAAATGTGTAAGATTATCAGATATTGGAAAAACTGAACTGAAGGTGAATTCATATTTATGTGTTCTATTTAATGTATTTACCTATAAAATCTTGTGCTGGCATGAAAGACTTGAGCCTAAAAGCTTAAGATTTAAGCTGAGATATGCTATTTTGATTGATTACATGTCATAAAACAATATAATATTTATGGTTTGAAGTATAGTTTTTGGTGTCTATTTGACTGAGTGCGTGTAAAAGGGAAAAATATATCTCAATGTTTCTAAGCTAGAAATAAGCTAAATAATTATTGAGGTAGAGAATGTCTTTACTTCCACAATTTAATTTCTTAAGACTGTTGAAACTTAAGAAGAGTGACACTCTTGTCAAGTTTGGAGGGTAAGAATTAACTGCATTTAGTTTTGGAGAGTATGAATTAGCCGCATTTTCCAAGTTGTAGCATAGAATAGGAAAACCCTACCTCAGCGATTGCCTGTATCAATAAGAGGTCAACTCCAGGGGTGCCTGGGTGACTCAGTCAGTTAAGTGTCCGACTCTTGGTTTCAGCTCAGGTCACGATCTCGCGGTTCATGACTTCCAGCCCTGTATCAGGCTCTGTGCTGTTAGCACAGAGATTCTCTGTCTCCCTCTTGGGATTCTCTGTCTCCCTCTCTCTCTGCCCCTCCCTTTGCCTCTCTCTCTCAAAATAAATAAACAAACTTAAAAACACACAACTAAAATACTTAAAAAAAAAAAAAGAGTTCAACTTTAAAATTCTAATAGGTCCATCATCCTAATCAGTAACATGCAGTTATTAAAAATTTTTAAACTTCTTAAATGTTTATTTATTATTTTGAGAGAGAAAGAGACAGAATGTGAGTTGACAGGGGCTGGAGGTGGGTGCAGAGAGAGAGGGAGACACAGGATCCGAAGCAGCTCCAGGTGCTGAGCTGTCAGCACAGAGCCCGACGCCGGGTTCGAACTCAGAGACCGCGACATCATGACCTGAGCCAAAGTTGGACGTTCAGCCGACTGAGCCCCCCAGGCACCCTAGTGACATGCAATTTAAGAAAATCTCCATGGTGAGCTTATTGTGTGAAGAGTTTTCATTCTAGACACTCAGAATTTTATTGTAGCCTTCACAATCTGGGTGTCTCGAGGGAGCCTGAGCAGAGCCCCTTGTGAATTTGGAGGAGTTCAGATTAAAGGGATGATGTTCCGAGAACAAGTCGGATCGGTCTGAGTATTGCAAGATTGTTTTCGGCATTAACGGTGGCTGGTGACGGAATGATGAGACCTTCAGGTCCTGGAGTCTCAGCGAACCACCTTGGAAGGAGATAAGCGGACCGCTGTCACATTGCGGAATTGTAGCTATTCCCCAAGAGGACAGAAAGGACCGCGTGCTTCCGGTCGGTGGGCAGGGCTGTGGGGTTCCCTGTGGCCAGCTGTCGGCTCCCTCCGTGGAAGGCCACCGAGTGCTCGGGGGTTATAAATGAGCAATTGTCGGAGCCCCTGCGGAAAGCGTCCGGCAGAAGGGTTAGCATCCCTCGTGTTGTGTTTTTGGCCTGCGATTGGAATTAGTGCGCCACATCTCATATGCCTGCATGTGTCCAAATACCCCTCGCCGGGGTGTGGTTTCCCGCAAAGGGGGAGGTCGGGGCCGCTGCGCGCATCTGCTCATCTGCTCTCATCTTGGGCCAGTGCCAGCCAGCCGCACTTTGCGACTGTGACACGCGCTAATTGTAATCCTTGTAACCCCGTTCCCACAATTGTACACAGAGCCTCGCTTGCCAGGAGGCCCAGGGAATGCCTCCTTTTATAGGGAACCAGGCTTGGACCCTGTGCCGAGCGGGTCCAGATCTGAAGTGCAGCGTCTTCTTTTTATTATCAACTTGAAGGGCAAGGACAGGTGGGGCTAACCAGATCCAGACCCGGCTACCCTGTTTACCGTAGAAAGCCAGGGAGCGACGTAGAAACACATGTCTTGGTAGGAATACACCGTAAAACTGTAGTGCCCCTCCTCCCACCAGAAAAGCTTGGGCAGTGATCATTTTTGGCTGAACGGGCGCAGTCAAGTTTTCCCATCACCAGATCCACCAGCGGAGCCCTGCCAAGAGCCGCAGCCGCGTTCCTGCCGGTTCCTGGAGTCTTCTCAAGTGGCGTTTTATTAAAGTCTTTTATTTCGCTTTCAGTGAACATTCATTTCTTCTGTTTGCCTCCTGCAAGCCAGCGCTTTGACGGGCGCTGCGGCCAGCAGGGGTGAGCCACGGTCTGCGGCCGCCGGGGGCCGGGCCGAGCAGTAAAGGGCGCGAAGTGCACAATGCGTGAAATCGTTCTCTGCTCTTTACCGTTACCGTTGTTAAGTTCGGAAAAATTACTCTCACTGTCGAGGTCCATCCGGATGACATGTATTTTAGGAAAGCGACGGAGGCTGCAGTCCCCGTGATCAGGTCCAGATGCCATCCTCCCACCTACTGACGTGGTCGTCTGGGATAACACCGCCTCTAGCCTGAACTTCCCTCCTGTAAAGCTGTTAAGTCCCCTCGCTCCTAGACGTTACCAAAGTAATGGAGAGGGAGGTCCTGTGCGGTCTTCTCAGGGACAGCGCTGCCCACACCCAGGCTAGGGTACTTCGTGGTAAGTTTGATCATCCGCTTTCTGCCTGCAGAGGGTTGAACAATTTAAATCCCGTCTGGCTTTTATTTTTTTCTAAAAATATCATCCCGAGACGATTACGCAATTTTAGCATTTACTGTGAAGTTCCTCTCTGGCAGCATAAAACACTACAGAAAATGTTAGTAGAAGTTTGGGTGTCTAGCTTTTTAGTGGGTGGATTTGTGTCACTGTCGAAGAGTGACTCTTTTCCAAGTAGCTGACATGGACAGGGGAGGTAAACACTGGCCAGGAAGGCGCCCCTCAACTTGCTTTCCCTTGTCTTTGCGAGACTCAAGTGATAATGTTGATAATGGATCGATAATGGCCCACAGGGCACATCCCGTAACACAATTTCTACCCTCCCTTCCCTGTTGTCTCCTGTGCCTCTCTCATTCAGAGCACAGTAATTGAAGGCTTGATGAGAGCCATTAAGCTGTGAACAGGTGACCACCTCTTTTTATTTTTTTTAATTTTTTTTTTCAACGTTTTTTATTTATTTTTGGGAAAGAGAGAGACACAGCATGAACGGGGGAGGGGCAGAGAGAGAGGGAGACACAGCATCGGAAACAGGCTCCAGGCTCCGAGCCATCAGCCCAGAGCCCGACGCGGGGCTCGAACTCACGGACCGCGAGATCGTGACCTGGCTGAAGTCGGACGCTTAACCGACTGCGCCACCCAGGCGCCCCGTGACCACCTCTTAATATCTTACTCATTTCCAAGGCTTGTTAGCAGAGTTGGTCTGTCAGGGCTGGAGGCCACGAGTCTGAGATCAAGGTGTTAGCCAGGTTGGTTCCTTCTGAGAGCTGTGAAGGAGAACCTGTCCCATGGCTCTGGTCTCCTAGAGGTATCTGGCCATCTTTGACGTTCCTTGGCTCGCCCACACATCATCTTGATCCCTGCCTTCGTGCTGTCCCTGTGTTCATGTCTGTGTTCAGATTTCTCTTTAAAAAAAAAAAAAAAAAGTCAGGGCACCTGGGTGGCTCAGTCAGTTAAGCGTCAGACTTCGGCTCAGGTCATGATCTCACAGTTCGGGAGTTCGAGCCCCACATCGGGCTCTGTGCTGGCAGCTCAGAGCCTGGAGCCTGCTTCACATTCTGTGTCTCCCTCTCTCTCTCTGCCCCTTTTCTGCTCATGCTGTCTCTCTCTCTGTCTCAAAAATAAATAAACATTAAAAAAAATAAATAAAAATTTTTTTTAAAGTTTATTTTTGAGAGAGAGAGAGAAAGAGAACACAAGTGCAGGGGAGGAGCAGAGAGAGAGGGAGACACAGAATCCAAAGCAGGCTCCAGGCGCTGAGCTGTCAGCACAGAGCCCAATGCGGGCCTTAAACCCACGAACTGTGAGATCATGACCTGAGCCAAAGTTGGATGCTGAACCCACTGAGCCACCCAGGGGCCCCCAAATTTCTCCTTTTTCTAACACCGGTCATACTGGTTTAAGGACCCACCCTAATGACCTCATCTTAACTAATTATATATCTCCAATGACCCTGTTTCCAAATAAAGTCACATTCTGAGGTACTAAGTTTTAGGACTTCAATTTAAGAAATTGGGAGGAAAAGGGGTGGAGCATGTGACTCTTGATTTGGTGAGGTTGGGAGTTCAAGTCCCACCCATGCTGGGTATGGAGACTACTTAAAAAAAAAAATCTTAGGGGCGCCTGGGTGGCTCAGTCGGTTGAGCGTCCGACTTCGGCTCAGGTCATGATCTCACGGTCTGTGAGTTCGAGCCCCGCGTCGGGCTCTGTGCTGACAGCTCAGAGCCTGGAGCCCATTTAAGATTCTGTGTCTCCCTCTCTCTCTGCCCTCCCCTGTTCATGCTCTGTCTCTCTCTGTCTCAAAAATAAATAAACATTTTAAAAAAATTTAAAAAAAAAATCTTAAAACAAAAAGAAAAAGAATTTGAGATGGAGGTAATTCAGCCTATAACACTATCATACATTGATGTTTCCTTGAAGTATTTTGGGTTCTTACCACCTATAATTCTCCCTAAGAACTAAGCAAGTAAAGACTGGATTGTGCTTATTTCGTAAGTTGCATAGTCTCTCTATTTCACAGAAGATTCCTCTCTCATTTAGGTCTGGGGTGTCACAAGGACTTTCAAATGCTTGCTGTTTTTGCTAAATTCAGGTAAAATAAATAGGAGGTCTCCTTTCTGTCAGGCTTTGAGCTTGGTGCTGAGAATATAAACATGTGTGGTCATTGCCCTCACAGAGTCAGTGAAGAAAACGAAAGTATAGCACAATATGTTCTGTGTAATGCGTATCAAACTACAAAAGGACATGGTCAATTTGGAGGTGGAGTAAAAAAGCTGTGGGGATTCCTTAGGGATTGCCACGACTCCCCTCAACAAGCTCTTGAAGGAAAATAGAGATTTCCCACCCCCTCTACCCCCAAGATTTAAGAAGTGGGAAAGCATTTCAGTGGGAAAGACCTGTTCCAGGACCAGAGAGATGGGCAGTAAGGAAGGGGAGGGAGTGGGTCAAGGCAAGAGCAGTGAACGGACTTGGGAGAAAAACGTGGAATCAAGTGTTCAGGGCAAGGCGATGGATTTGGACAAGAAGGGAAATACCTTGTGTCTATGATTAAAATGAAAGTAATCGATACGGGTGTGACTGTAGGTACATTTCATGTTTTCAGGAAAGTTTAGAGTCAAAGATTTGAAGCTAAAGTGCCCGATTGTTACAGGAAATTTCCATGGTTAAATCATCTTTCTTAAATATAAATTGGAGTGTCTCATTTTGCGGCCTAAAACCCTGTAATAGCTTCATCTTGACATTTTGATGTAGTCCAGGATTCTTAACAAGATTTAGAGACCCTCCACAATCTAATTTCTCTTTGTGTCAGCTCTCCCTTGCCCTCTCTGCCCCGCCATATTAGCTCCTGGAATGTTCTGGGCCTCTGCCCAGGCCTGGAACGGGGCCTTCTTTTCCTTCCAGTGGTATGCCTTCCCCTGTTACCCAATCCATTCCCTCCTCCTCCTCCTCCTCCTCCTCCTCCTCCTCCTCCTCCTCCTCCTCCTCCTCCTCTTCCTCCTCCTCGAAGCTTCTGCTGAAAAGTGGCACACTCAGGGGGGTGGTTCCTGATGGCTCCCTACTCCTGCCCCAGCTGCCATCACCTCCCAGAGCACGCTATTGTCCACTTTGTTACTTGCATGGCACTTATTCACTGAACATATTTCTTTTCCAATAGATGGCAAGCTCTGGAGGGCATGAACGGTGTCTCCCGTACAGTTCACCATATCTCTGGCATGCCGTATTGTGTCTGGCATATGGCAGGTGTCCAGTGGATGTTTTGCTAAATGAATGAATGAGAAACACATAACTGACGGGTCGTGTCTCAAAAATAAGCATGAAGTTAGAAAATAAAAATAAAGTACTTATTACCGGTCACACACAGAAAAGTTAAATTTTAAATTCTTGCCAAACTAATGTAGTTCGTATTTAGTTAACTCTCGGAAATGTTTGAAAGAACGAACCAAGGGACTGAAGAATGACGTGGTCAGAACTGACCTTGAGGCTGGAAAGCCACAGAGGACCACGGGAACAGCAGGATGTGTGTGGTGCGTTCCCTAGATTCTCCCGGACTTCCTCATCTTCTCTCCTTTCTCCTCTGTGTGTTTATGTTGTATTTTCTTTTCCTCCCGCCCACTCTCCACTCTTTCATCCTCTTCACTTTCCCGTGTGTCACCTATACCGTTGGTTCTAATGCAAGTGCCTAAATGCTAGTTCAGCATCACCCGCCCCCAACCTGAACTATATGGCTGGTCTTTGTGCTAGGGAACCCGACAGCCATCGTATTTACACCTCCTGTCCTCCTCAACACACTGGGAAAAGCGTTTAATTTAAAAAAAAAAAAAAAAAAAAAAAAAAAAAGGTTAGGATTTTGCATTTTATCACTTTTATTGAATGAATCTTAATGGCCCCTTCATTTCAGAAGCAAGTTAGCGTTCGGTTTTCCTCTTTAAAATAAAACCAAAAAACTTGGCTCTTTGTGGAACCTGAATCATTTTCAATCCCAAAATAGGCCGGTAGCTGTCTAAGTCAGCATTCTGCACTGCTTTTGTCATAAAGCCAGTTAGTGTTTCTCCAACCGTGGGGCTGCTCCTGCGCCAGCAGAATTGGGAAAGAAAGAATACGATGCGTGCTGTAGTACACGGGTTCATGTTGAGAAGTGTATGTCTTGGCACAGGAAGATTTCAAAGGCTTGAATATTCATAAGGTCTCTTATCTAAGCCACTCACCGGTTATTAGTGCTTCACATTAAATTAAAGATATGTAAATCCTCAGAGGTTCGTGGTGTATGTGGGCTGACTAAAGCTGAACCTTGGAGAAAGAAACCACACACTGCATTTTCAGGCGGGGTCTGTTCGCTCTTCTCTGCGCTGCACTCATTATAATAGCCCTTTCCTCGCTCATATAAAATTGTGATCACTTCGTCTCCAGAAGCCTATTTGACTTAGCTTTATATGTATACCATTTATCTTCCTCTGCTTCAAACGTTTTACACGGACGAAGCCTGCTTTGAAGGCAGAACACCCACGTTTGGTATCACTGCATTCATTTTTCTTCTGTTTTGGCTTCAATTACGGTGCTTTTAATATTCATGAGGTCTGAAAAAATAAACATCCTAGACCATTTCCTCCGAATGGAAATATTATGGTTTCAAACCCCAGAGAAAACAATTGGTAAGTTTTCTACCAGCCCACATTTTCTCTCTGTCAGTTAGAAAGTAGCTCCAGCCTGGCCGAAGGAATAACCTGACACTTGTGGGCTTCCCAGAGCAGATGGCCGGGGGCCTGCTTTAAAGACGAGTCAGACAGTCAGCAGACATGCACATTTAAAGATTCCCTTTAGAATAAGAGGTATCAGAACCCTTTCGACTGACTCAAAATGACACCATTTTTGTCACCGAAGAACGTAGAAGAATTCTCTATTCCGTCTGCTTTTCTGTGTTCAAGTTTGACCATTTCACTCCATTTTGTCTCCTTACTTTCCATCAGGCCTGTACTGGTATTTCCTTCTCCAGGAGTATGCTCAACCAGTCCCTTAAATATCTTAAGGAATATAGGGCAAGACCTTCCCACAAATGCAAAGGCCAACCTTTTAAGAAAAATGAAATGGTTGTCCTCAATAGTTAAAAGTGATCATCAAAAGTGGCGTTTCAGTGTGAGAACGTTGTTCTAGGTTCCACGTGCTGGAGCGGGCCAGCCCCAGCGGGGTTACGCATCCCATCCTGTTGACTCTGTCGTGTTGCCCCGGGTCAGATTCTCAAGGCCTTCGATTCTCTCCCTGAGGGGTAGCTCTAGAGTCTTCCCTCACGCTCGCTGAGAGCATGGTCCCGTGTCCCACACTGATGACCCACCTGCAGTTTCATGGTTCTCTTTCTCAAAACATCTCTGTAACCTGTCTTCTCTTTCCTTCTCAGGAACTATAATTTCTCTAGGTGCTCAAGGCTAGCTACCTCTTCCCCAGATCATGTTCTGTGTCTCTATGGCTGACTCAGACGCCATTAACAAATCTTTCGTTCCTACCACCTCCCACGAAGGGTGCTGAGAGGACAAACATTTGGGTCCCAGCCTCCTTCGCAGTGAGTGATACCCGGCCGCATGGGCCAGAAATGGCCAGCAAGCACTAGGGAAACTTGAGCGGGGGTTTCCTTCATGACAGTAAGCGGTGGGGGGGCGGGGGGCGGCCTACCTTCTCTCCCTTCCTTGAAGGCAGATAGAATGCCTTGCACAGCACCCATCTTGGGACCATGAGGCCTCAAGTAAGAGGACAGAAAGTCAACACTGAGGGTGATAGTGCTACAGGACGAAAAAAGCCTGGGGACTTCACAGCACGGAGGAGCAAGCACCTACTTCCAGAATTATTTGGGGGGAGCAGCCGGCAACCATTTGTTGTCTGAGCATGGCTGGTTGCATTTTTAGTTTCACACGGGCAAGTACAACCTAGCAGCTACTCCCCTCTCCCCCAAACAAAGCAGATATCAAAACCTTGCCCCATCCTGGGACTTCTTGTACATTTTTAATTTCTCTGTCTTCGCTGGCTATTTCCCTAACGCGAGCTCCCCAAACACCTTCCTTGTCCTTGCCCCTCCCCGCCATCACTCGGTGCTCTACGTCAGTCCCAAGCTTGGTGAAAGAATCGGCTATACTTGCCCTCCTGAGCCCCTCATGTCCCTTTAGTCCCGGCATTGGACTTAAGCCCTCACCACTTCACCTTTTCTCTCACAGATCGTAGGTGTCCTTCTAGTCTCAAGCTGTGGGTCTGAGTCTCCATCTTCCCCAGCCTTTCTTGCAGCACTTAACACGGCTGGCTTCTCCTGCCATCTTGAAGCTCTCCTCTCACCCTCCAGTCTTCCGGGTTTTTTTTTTTTCTTTCTTTGTTCCCTGAAGTGTAAGGGCCCCTCAAAGTTGTGTCACACTTCTCTCTCTGCTTTCTCCCCTGCCAGTCTCATCTATCCTAACCCCAGCTTCAAATATCATTTCTGTGACTGTGTCTCAAATCGGCCCCACTTTGGCCCAGTGTTAAAAGTAGTCTCTGTTGCCAGCTGCGGGTTGCAGATCGTTGCTTCAAGTCACGCTAGAATCTTCCTCGACCTTTTCCTGCCGCCTTGTATTCAGGTATCAGATCTCACCGATTTTTCCCTCAGCAAAAATTTCTCACACCTTTCCTGCAATTTACATGTATAATGCTGCCCCCCTAACGATGGCCTGTAGTGTAGGAATATCCTAATTGCTTTTCTTATGTGAGTCTACCCTTGTACAGACCACCATCGTGGCACCTCCCTCACTCTAACTCACGCTTAATCCCTCACTGAGTCCTGTCCATTCTTCCGCCCAAATATCTTCCCCATCTGTCCATTTACCCTCCTTTCCGTGCCACCACCCTAGCACAGGCCACCGTGTTTGACATGGCTCTTGGCTTTTAGTCTCGTTCCTCTCGATGTTCTGCACGGCATCTGGAAAGTTCTTTAACCAGTGTGAATCAAATTATGCTCCTCCCCTTTTTCAAGCCCTTTAGTGAATCAGAATTGAGAATCTTGTACGTGGCAGAGGAGGCCCAGGCTGATCTGGCCCCATGAGTCTTGTCAGCTGCATCATAAAACACTGTCCGGCCATCCTGCTCGCCTCTTAGTTGCCTCACATCGACTCAGGTCTCTCGCACTCAGGGCCTTGGCTTGTGCTGTTCTTTCTGTATACAATACTCCTAACCCCTTGCCCAAACGGTCTTGCAAATTTCTACCACTTCCTTTGGGTTCAGCTCAAATGGTACTTATTAAAAGAAGCTGTGGGCCCCCTCATTGTTCTTTGTAATCGCATCAGAATGTTTTCCTTCGTTGCCGTGAACGAAAAGAATGTCAGCTGTGTTAGTTGTTTAGTGTTCTAATTTCCCCACCCTTAGAACGTCAGCACTTTGAGATGAGGACGCTTGGGAGTTTTTTTCTTCGTGGTGTGCCCAGCGAAACCAGCTCGGTGCCTTACCCATAACGTGGGCTCAGAAGTACTTTTTGCATGAATAGCAAAGGCTCAGTGTGGTCTCACCGCCTGTCAAACAGAAACTCAGCCCCTTGGCCTCTTTGCTCAAGGGAGTCTAGAGTCTGCCTTCTGCCAACCTTTCCCACCTCTTCCCTCACAACACCCATGCCTGTGATGTGTGACTGAGCAAATGGAACTTTCCCCTGACACTTGTGCCCTTTCTTGTTCCTGGTTCTCCCCTGGGCTTCCCTCTACTGCCATGTTTTATATCGTAGCCCTACCCATCCATTACCAGTCCAGCCTGCGTCCCTTTATGATGCGTTTTTGGAACTGTCCCCGACCAGGGGTGATGTCTGCCTCCCTTGCTGTCCCAAGTACCTTGCTGTGTGTTCCTTTCTGCTCTTATCTTTTCTGCTCTACAGAAAAGGTGTATGTTTTTCCCTCTTGAGCTAGCGTGTAAGATGCTAGAGAGGAATGTGTCCTGTTGGTCTCGGCACCTACCACACTGCTGGGCTCAGGGCCTGGTTGGTTGGCGTGCTGGATACACAGGTGGGCTGCAGGCCTCGGTGATCCGCCTACGGTCGAGGTGGGCAGAGCCAGCTGAGCCCTCTGTTTGAAACTCCCCAGCCAAACTGAGGTAAACTTGGGGAAGCATCTCGAAGTTCTCGGCCAACCCCGGAGAAGATACTTGATAAGATGTCCTGAGTGCATTCAAGGTAGAGCAGAGACAAAGAGCTTAGGTTTTTACAGTAAATTTGTCCGTATGGTGTGGCATGACATCCCTTCATTCCCCTAAAGGAGGGGACAAGCCCTACGGTATGTTGGCCCAGCTGGCTGAGCGGATATTGTGCTGACTGTGGATCTCAGAGAGCAACGAAAAGGGAGAAGCCCCAGTGTGGTCGTTGAAAGAAGAGAGCGCCCATCCCCAGTCTCTTGGGATCGGTCACAGAAGAAACGCCAGTCTGCCTGGGGATTGCCTGGTGCCTGTTTTGTGGCCGCCTCCCACAAGAAAGAAACCTTTTCATCACTTGAGTAATCCCTGCCCCCTCCCCACGAAGGAAAATAAACAGAAAATTCTCCCTTTGGGTCAGCTTTGAGCATCAGCTGTAGCTGCTCTAGCAAAGATCAAACCAGAATGCTTGCACCTTGTGGTCATTGGCATCAAAGGCCGTAGGTTTTCTTTCTGCCTCATTTTAATATGCTTGTGAGCCTTGGGAGGCTTAATTAAAACTGTAGGGGAGCCAAAGTAAGCATATAAAGGAACTGTTTTGATGCTTCAAAAACCCAAGCAAACAGAATCTGGATTATTCAATTAGGTATGCTTATGGGATTTGTCTTGGGTGTTTTGATTGCTCAAAGCCTGCTGGGGAAGGCAGTCATGGGGTTTAGACCTGAAAAGAACCATATTTAATGCCCCCCAAACTTCACTTCTTATCTTCTTTATTTAGGTTTCCCATTACCAGTGCGTTATTGTGAGCTGCACATGAACTTTTCCTCTGACTTCTGTTTACTCAGCTTCTTCCCCTGATACCGGATTACACGGCAGGGCCAGCCCAATTTTCCGGCCTGGTTTGGCAGTCTTGTTGTTGGATCCCTTTCCGGCTTTTTCGCTGATGGTCTTTGCTTTAGTAAGTCTTTGCTTTAGTAAGACGCTGCCAAAGAGGCAGCGTGGCACGGCAGCTCACAGCGCAGGATCCCCAGCTAGACCCCTGCTTGTCTGTTTGGTCTTAGACAAGTCCCCTAATCTCTTCCTGTGTTTTTATATCATCTACAAAAGGGAGATCGGGGTGGTGGAAACATGTGCCAACATCACAGCGTTTACCGTGTTAATTCAATCAAATCATTCGTGCCAACGTATACTTAGCACCGTGCCTGGCTCAGGATGAGTGTTCAGTAAATGGCAATCATTATCATGGTTCTCCCAGGACATCGGTAGACATATCTGCCTTAGCTGCAGCCAGTGGTTGAGGGAAGACGGGAAGGGTTGTGAATGTAGGCCCTCCAGAGGCATAGGGTAAATAGACCCGGCTTCTATGCTACGAACAAGCCCAGTCTAAGGCCTCGAAGGTCACATGAGAGACCAGACACACACACACACACACACACACACAGCGAAGGTCAGTGGAACGTGTATCATGTGACCGGTTTTCCCAGCGGGCATTGACGTGACAAGGACTCCCACGGTAAGATCAACTGTGGAGCCCCTTTGTCATTACACTATGGGACTCTCCCTCTGAAGACACCATTCAGAGTCAGGTCTCCAGGAGAATTGATTGCCAGGACATGACGGCTGTGGCCACAGAGGCAGGCAGCCATATCTCCCAGGGCCGTGGTGGCCTGGCCTGGTTGTGAGCACACTGCACACTCCAGAGAGTGTATGCTTCCAGCTAATCAGCTTAAAATAGACCCGTGTGCCGAGAGCCTATCCTGATATCCCACCGTTGGAAAGCCACCCGACAGGAAAGGTTTACCTGGTGTCAGATGGGAGAATCCTTAAGAACCCAGACAAATATTTAGTGTCAGTTGCGAAAGATTTACAAACAGGTGTTTCTGGATGGTACTGCTGTGCTAGGCTTTCACTTCCTTTCCAGATGCTTGTACCCCAACAAGGCAGGTAGTATAAAATGTTTGTATAGATGGATAGCCTGTGCAGGACAGAGTTTCCCCTTTCTGGTTTCTAGCACATCTATTAATAAGTGGCTGCCTATGACTAACCAGCTGCTCAGATAAAGGGGTGGACAGAACACGTCCGTACTGTTAGGAGATTGTCAGTCTAATGAAGACACGTAAACAAATAAGCCTAACGTTGAACGTAATGCAGAATCACGGGGTGCAGTGAAAAGAGCAGGCATCGTGAGGTCTATGAACTTGGGGTGAACAGTGGCTCTTAGCCCTGGCCAGCAGCACCCCCTTAGGAAGATGGTGTGGCCTCTCTGAACTTTCCAAGTCTCCAAGATGGAGGACGGTGTGGTGTTTGAGGGCCACCCTTGTGTATTAAATGAGGGGAGGGCAAGCTACGAGCACAGTACCTGACAAATGGTAGCGATGCAAAAAATGGTGCTAGGAGGAGTGTTACATGAAGGACACAGGGGAGGGACACAGAGGAGAAGCTGAAGGGGTGGTGTTTGAACCGAATCTTGAGGGCAGCAGAATTCTCAAAGTGACAGAATGGAGCGTTGCCAGCTGCACAAAGAAAAAGATGGGCAGGGGCGCCTGGGTGGCGCATTCGGTTAAGCGTCCGACTTCAGCCAGGTCACGATCTCGCGGTCCGGGAGGTCAAGCCCCGCGTAGGGCTCTGGGCTGATGGCTCGGAGCCTGGAGCCTGTTTCCGATTCTGTGTCTCCCTCTCTCTCTGCCCCTCCCCCGTTCATGCTCTGTCTCTCTCTGTCCCAAAAATAAATAAAAAACGCTGAAAAAAAATTTTTTTTTTAAAAAAAAGATGGGCAAAGGCCAAAACAAGAAGAACGTTCCGAGAGACGCAGACAGTTCAGCATGGCTGGAGTGCAGGGTTCTGGTCATGAAAGGCCAAGAGCACGGTCTTGATGACAGACAGGGCCGGACCATGAATAGCCTCACATTCTATGCCAGAGAAGTTAGATTTTTGCCCAAGTTTGCAGTGTACTAAAAATTCCAGTGCCAAGTACTACACGAGGCTATTTATATATGTTCCTGCCTGCCCAACAGCCACCTTAACAAGGATAAGATAGCCCCATGTTGTAGATGGGCCAACTTGGGATTCAAGGAGATTGTTACTTTGAACTTACCGTGTTAGCTTGTGGTGAGTCAGGCAGACAGCTTATCTAACGGGCGTGTTGTCTCGTGGGGTATTTCATGTCAACTTTTGTTGCCTTATTTTTACTTTCGTTTCCTATTCTTTGTTATTCCACCTCGGATACGGTTGGAACCAAGCAGTACCACAAATACGTAGAACGCCTCTACTGATAGTCCAACTGAGTGAGTCTGGCCACTTTCCCCAGCTGGGCAGTTGATGAGGTAGAAACAGGGAATTGGCTCGCTAGTGTAAATCACCAGGATACAAAGACTCATTTTTACGTTGGGTCATATTGTTCTCCCCCAATACATCAAGCAGTCTATTAAAAATAGCACACTATATTTTATTTTATTTTTATGATCGGTATTAGGCTTGAGTCCAAACTAACCTAATGCGGGGCATTTGGTTGAAGTTGAAGCCCTGGATTTCGTGAAATTTGGTGTGTCACCCACAAGGGAATACGATTCAGCCCAACTTTAGACGGGCCATCCTCCCTCAAAATATTAGAAGTACACGTTAGCATCACCTCTAGGGATTTTGGGTACGTGAGGCACCCAGAGCTCTGCAGTCAGAATGGCGGCGATCGACCCCACGCCCTCAAATTGCTCAACGCCGTTTGTCTTGGATGACTTCTAAACAGGTGTTTCCTCTGTGTCACAAATGGTTTAAACTAGAGCCTAGCTTACGTCCGGCTCGTCCAGCTGAAATCACAGGGCCAGCTGACGCTCCGTGAGCGTGTCTGCTCATCTGCGTCCACGCTGACAGCCGGTACTTGCTGATTCCCACGTTGGTCAGCGCTGGACGTAGAACAGATGTTGGGGATTACGGGGAAGGATTCGGGGAGGCTGTGGGCCTGCGTGTCCGCGGAAGTAATTCATTGTGGCGACGCAGACAGGCCCTGCTGAACCTTCAGTGAGAAGCTCTACGACATAAGCCTCGGTGGGCCTGTGCCTCAGGACTCGAAACAAATGTCTTCCTGTGTCCTTTAATTAAAAGAAAAATTATAAATCATCTTTAAACGGAGAAGGGAGGGAACCTAATCCCACAAGGTTCATTTAAATTCTAATCTCTGAGTTCCTTAGTGTAGAATCCTCTAATGGATCCCCTTGGTGCAGCATTGAAAAACCGTTTGCAGGGGGCTGTCCCGTCCACTCCCATCCCACCCCGCTTTTTGGGAAAAATCCTGGAAGGCTGGGCTCAGTTTACCCCATACACCACCAAGCTCTTTCTTCCTGGCCGTTTCTGGCTGTCCTGCAGGTTCTTTGTCTCACTGGCCCACCAGTGGTACTGTCCAACGCTCAGCTCACAATCCCAAGACGTTCGGAGTTAGAGGTCCAGACTGTAGAAGGCTGTAGGTTGTGACAGTTTTTGTGTCTGCTCAGCAGGGCACTGGGATCCTCAGCTCTTACTGTGGCAGTGCTCTGTGGAAAACTAACCAGAAGGTAACTTCCTTTTTTCTTAAGGGTTTCCAGGTAGCATTCTGTAGGGTTAATGAACTTCGGTTGGATCCTTCTCATCACAATCCAATTATATTCGTTGGTACATTTCAGGAAGTGTGCTGTTGGTTAAAAAAAAAATCAGATGATTTAAAGAGCCAGAAAGAAAGGGATGATGCAATTAGAACTGTTTCAGCCAGTAAGGGCCATCAAAGAAAAACTTAGAAATCAAGCGAAGTATGTAAACAGAGTTTCTAAGAAGAGTAGAGTTCAGGTTTTCTCTTTTACTTGTTCATTGCCCACTTACTTATAGCCCGTTAAGGATTTCAGTGATCAGAATTAACAGGCAAAACGTAACCTTAGCTGTTACTGCCTTAGAGTTGATTTGAGTGTCTTATTTTTTTCCCCCAAGAATGTAGCAGATACGTTGCTTTCTCTGCATGTAAACGTTAAAATGTTGCTGCTGGTGAGAAAGCACATTGTTAATATGGAGAACAAAGAAATTGACAATAGCTTACTAGTGAATGTTAAAAACATGTTAAAAAAGAGACAAAAGACATAAATTTGTATATCATTGGCATTAAATACCGTAGTATATAAGCAAATAAAAATAAGAGGAAAAACATAAAGGATCCTTGCAATAAACATTCTAAGATTCAGAATCTCAAATGCATTAGAATTAGGAGGGCTTTTTTTGTTTGTTTGTTTTTTTAAATAGCAACTCAGAGTAACCTCCTTGGTTTTCTTTTTGGAAAAAAAAATGGGGAAGAAGGCTAATTACTATATTTTGTTTTTCCTCTGAAAACATCTTCCTTTCTCCCAAATCTACACAAATATAAGAAGACAGTTCTATCAAAGCAAAGAAATCCCTCAGATGCTTCAATAACATTAAGGGGAACAAAGACAAAAAGAAGGTCTGGATGATTTTAGGAAGAGCATTATTACATATTATTCACATATTAACCCAATTTGAACATGGGAGAATGCCACAAATGTACCAGGCTCTCTGTGGAAAGAACAGTCCAAAGTGTTTATGTTTGGTTGCCTCTACGAATTTTTAAACAAGGGAAGCTGTATTGAAAAGATAAATTGAGATATATGGGAAAGGAAAACATTGCTGAAGTGCTTCCATTAGGGCATGATGAAAAAAAAAAATGGATCTGTTTTATGTAAATTTTCAACAGTGACCTGGTAAAGAAAGTCCAAAGTACATTAATTAAATTTACAGAGCCAAAAAAGGCAAAGACCCAGGAGGTTAGATGTAAAAAAATACAGATGGACTGAGAGAGATGAGGGGAAATAGATAGACTTTTACAACATGATATTCAGCTTGGAAATATGCAAGCTCTAATACGCTGGGGAATACCAGCCAAAAGACAGATAGCTGGTTTAAAGGAAAAGTTAATAAAATGTCGAGTCTGAAAAACTATACACACCAAAGCCAGGAAATTACAAAGTTATGGATCCCGCAGTAACTGTAAATTAACCCCAGTGCACATATGTAGTATTTCATATTACTGTATATGGTGTTAACTTTCACGCCTAAACATGCAGGCGTGTGTGTGTGTGTTTCGTCTGAATTACGGTTGTAATGGGAACAAAGGTGCAAACAGGACACGTAATGGATTGCCTGCTCCTTTCACAAGTCACCCAGGAGCCCTGGAGCCCAGGCTGGTCATGCGCCTTGGAATAGAGCAGAGGAAGAGTCCGGCACTGATACAAAGTCCAATTGTTTGCCAAAGGCACTGGGAAGACAGACACATTTCTTAACAGTTGTAAAGAGGTCATGAGCGTCCTGGGTACGTGGAAGGAAGTCCATAGTACATTCCCAAGATAACACATAGGATTTAAATGTGTCTCCAGTCTAATTTCCCCTTTCCTTTTCCTTGCCTCAATGCAAACTACCCAATATCTCTCTCATATGCTCCCTTCACTCCTATTTTTTTTTGCCCAGTGACCATCCAGTTTTTCTCTCTCTATACCTGGTGTCTTACTGAGCTCAGTACAGGAGATAGGATACAATGTTTTTCTTTTAAAGCATCCAACCTACCAATCTGGTAGTTGTTTGCTTTTTGTTTTTTCTTTTGGTCGTTTGCTTTTTTTTTTTTTTTCCCACGTTTTATTTTTATCTTTGGGACAGAGAGAGACAGAGCACGAACAGGGGAGGGGCAGAGAGAGAGGGAGACACAGAATCGGAAACAGGCTCCAGGCTCTGAGCCGTCAGCCAGAGCCTGACGCGGGGCTCGAACTCCTGGACCGCGAGATCGTGACCTGGCTGAAGTCGGACGCTCAACCGACTGTGCCACCCAGGCGCCCCGGTCGTTTGCTTTTTTAAAAATAGTCCAGTCAGGGGCGCCTGGGTGGCTCAGTCGGTTGAGCGTCCGACTTCGGCTCGGGTCATGATCTCACAGCTCGTGAGTTCGAGCCTCACATCGGGCTCTCTGCTGACAGTTCAGAGCCTGGAGCCTGCTTCGGATTCTGCGTCTCCCTCTCTCTCTGCCCCATCCCATTTGCGTTGTGTCTCTGTCTCAAAAATAAATAAGCATTAAAAAATTTTTAAAAAATAGTCCAGTCAACTTATATGCTGTATATTCCAATACATTCCTTCCTTCCAACATAGGACCAGGACGGAGGAGTCCACAGACCTCTTCCTGAAGCATCATACAGGCCATTTCTCTTCTAGTTCATGCGTCTTCTTATAGCATCTTCTACCCTTGTCATAACCACACACTGATTTTTCCCTCTTTACTGGCTCCGTCATTGGGAAGTTGTCCACCTATGTAGATAATTCTTCTATTTATCTGATCTTTGTAATCCTTTGGCCTCCTCGATGCCTGTGAGGTTCTCTGCAGCCACCTTCCCCTTGCTTGGCCAGGCCACACCTCCACGACCGGGTCATTGAAATCTGTGTCTTCTGCAGGATCCCGCTATCCGATTCCCCTGGGCTCACAGCAAGCCCTCGTTCTTCTACTGCCTGTGGGCCCTCAGTCCCACTGGCCCTGCTGTCCACCTTCGCTGTCATTATCAGATGAGATCGGGCACGTTCAGGGGGATGTGGCCGTGGACGTCACTGTCATTATCGGCCTGTCAACCTTGTAGTTGGGTGCCCAATAAATACTTTCTGAACGTTCTCTCACCGATTCTTCCAGCCTTCAGCTTCCTTTTGCACAGCCGGGCTCCCAAATCAGCGATTTAAGTGCTTCGTTCCCTCTTGTCCTTAATTCCCATGCCCTCTTCTGTTCCGACAGCTTCGCCTGTCCCTCCCCACCGTCTGCTTGCGTAGCCGTGTGCTCTCTGGGTGTCCCGCGGTTACGGAGACAGTCAGATGGTGTGTATCCTCGTCAGGGTCATCTGTTCATGCTGGCAGTTGGCTCTCATTGGTATTGCATCTGATTTCCCATTCTGCACGCAACATTTTCTAAGGCTTCTTCTTCCCCTGTAGCCCCAGACTGCTTTGGCCCCACCAAAGCAGACTCATGGCCCCACCGTCTACTCCAGAGATTAAGGTCGTTTCGTTTGGGTTTCTCCAGCCGTCTCGCCACCCAGAAACCCCGGGGTTCAGCCATCACTGCGGTACAGGTGACACCCAGGTACGCAGGGCTTGCCCATCTCTCTTGTGACACACACGGGCTCTGGGGGCAGACGGCTGGCTGTACGCCCTGGCTCTGTCACCTGCCGGCTGGGTGGCCCTGGCCGAGTCCCGTGACCTTCCTTGCCCGAGGCACCCCACCCCTAAGACGGGGCTGACAACAGCGACTCCGACAGCAGGGCCCAACAGGCAGGGCTGCCGAGAGGATGAAACGCACGGCCTCGTAGAGAGGGCTGAGAACGTTGCCGGGCACTCGGCGGACACGGTAAATGTGGCTCCTCTCTTGTCGCGGCCCTTTTTGCCAGTGTCCATGTGTTAACCTTATTGTGAGCCCCTCAGCCTCCCTCCAAAAGCAGTTGGAGCCAGCTGGCCTCCAGCCTTTGGTCCCACCCTCCCCTTCACCGCCGGCCTCTGCAGCTACCCCGCTCCGAGCTTCCGCCTCTGCTGTGGCTGCCGCCCAGCGAGGCTCTCCTTTGTCTCCTCAGCTACGCGGAGGCCCCTCTCTCGGCCCAACAGGCTCCACCCTCCCTTCGATGGTTCCTATAGGCTCGTGCCTTAATATTCTCTGTTCCAGATGCCTCCTGTGGCTTTTTATCGTCTCCTGAATTAAATCTAAACCCCTGAGGCCCACATTCAGGGCTGCCTCCCTACACACGGCCCAAACCCAAGCACGTTTTTTTCTTGCAGAGAATATTCCCGTCACTCCCACCTTGGGTCTTTGTTCCAGCTCTTCTTCTGGTTGGAGCGTTTCTCATCACTTGTAACTATATGGAATCTCAGTGAGCCCCACATGAGCACCCCTCTTAAAGACCGCTTTGCCTTCCACACACCTGTCTTCTTTCTCTACCAACCAGAAGCTGCTAGAAGACAGGCCTGGCCCTCCGGCTCCCCACGTGGCCCCAGCATCACACACACACTGAACTGAACTCTGTGAGTTCGGACCTGGACACCCCCCTCCAGCACCTCGTACCAGGCCTCACACGGCCGTGCCATACGCTGGTGCTGTTGTGGCCTGAAAACGGAATTTATCAACGTTGTGACATCTTTCACACGTAGGGACAAAGGACGTGGAATCAAATACACAGCCTACTCAAATATTAACAAGCCATGTGCTTTATCTCTTCTTGAAAAGAAACAGAATGTTAACCATACTGTCGAGTGCCCCTGGTTGCCCTCCGAATCTCGTTCACTCTGAGATAGAAACACTCTTGTGCCTTTAATGTTTACTATTTTTATGCATGTATTATGTACATAAAAACCTATAGAACATATAAACAATATATAGTGTTGATTTTTGCAGGGTTTTGAAGCTTTATAAAGATTGTATCGTATATACCCTTCTCTTCAACACTGGATGTTTGGGGTTTTTTTTTTTTCAAAGCTATTTTTGATGTTTACCCATAGTTATAGAATTGTACTTCGTTCCTTTTCATGCTGTTTGTGGTTGTATAAATATGCCAGAACTTATTTATTCTCCTGTTGATAAACATTTAAGTTACTTTTTTTTTTTTTTGCCATTACTGAAAATACTATAGCAAACTTTCTTGTCTATATCTGCAGACATGTTATGAGTTTCCCTAGAGTATTCCAGGAATGGAATGAGCATTGGAAATTTCTCAATGCTTTTAATGCAGATCTTTTCATGCAAAACTTTTTCATTTTAATGCATTCAAACTCATCTCTTTCCTTCATGGTTTCTGCTGTTTCATATCAAATTTTCTTTTTTTTTTTTATTTTTTATTTTGTATTCTTTTTTCAACGTTTATTTATTTTTGAGAGACAGAGACAGAGCCTGAGTGGGGGAAGAACAGAGAGAGAGACACACACACAGAATCCGAAGCAGACTCCAGGCTCCAAGCTCTCAGCACGGAGCCTAACGCAGGGTTCGAACCCACAAACTGAGATTATGACCTGAGCCGAAGTCAGACGCTTAACTGACTGAGCCACCCAGGCGCCCCTCGTATCAAATTTTCTGAAAACTAATCAAGGTTATAAAGGTCTTCCTCCACACTTTGTTCTACAAGTTTAAAAGTTTTGCTTTTCACCTTGGAAGTGACATGTGCATGGGGTGTAAAGCAGGTGTACTTGGATTTTTTTACAACGACATAAACGGGACCACATCCCGGCGAGCCCTCCTCCCCCACTGATGCACAGGATACTTGGCTGCTAGATTTCTAGTACCGTCATGTGGGATTCTTCATGTCCAGACTCTCTGGTGTTGCATCTGAGGGGCAGGGTCCGAGCAGAGTGGGGCTGGTGACACCCTGCTAGAGGAACATGAGCATTTGCCTCCAGACAAATGGGTTTGAACCTAGAGAGCATCTGAGATGCGCCACCATCCCTGCACCGGAGACTTTGTCTCTCTAGAGAGCCTCAGAGTAGCAAGACCCCAGTAGAGTGACGTCTAAGCATCCATAAGCTGGACATCTCTGGAGAACTGCTGGGCCATAAATTACAGGCATCCTCTCCTCACTCAAATTATTTCCGTTTTATAAAAATGATTCTTTTCTAACTTTTAGATGCCCTCTGGGATGCTTTGAAGGCCAAGATATTATTTTTGTTTCATAGGTATCAACTTTAATAAGACTTGCCCAACTGAAGAATAATGAGGAACCATAAAATCTCAACAGATCCTGCGGTGTATACACACACACATACACACACACACACACACACACACACACACACACAATGTGGGACTTGAACTCATGACCCCAAGATCAAGAGTCGCACGCTCCACCGACAGAGCCCCAGGCCCCCGCAGACTGTGAGCCGTCCGTTAACAGACATGTGCTGTGTTGTCTGTTACCGATCACCAAGACATGGCAGACTTTGCTTTATTGAGTGAGGATACAGGACTGCTTTCTCAGCACGACTGCACTACACTGGGGAGATAACATTCCCATGGAATAGTTGCATTGTTTAAATCATCTAAATTTGTCATTTTAAGATGCTACATTTCAAGCAGAATAGAAAAAGACAAGGGTCAGAAATGTGACAAAAGAATTTATGTATGGCAAAGTCAGACTAGGTTTTCTAAGCTAAAAATGGAAGCAGGATTTTACAAACGTAAAGGCTTGCGATGTATTAAAACGAATGTTATTGAAATGCTAATAAATCATAATAAAGTACTAGCCAATTATGAGTAGACAGCACAGCCATTGTCTGTTAAGAGCATGACTCTCATACCATGGGACAGGCAGGCCCTGGCTCTAGAGTCCAGAGAGACCTGGGTTCAAATCCCACCTCAGATCCTTGCAGTGTGACCTGAAATTGGTCACTTAACCTTAGCCTTAAGTTGTATCATCTGTAAAATGAGAACAGTGAGTTTCTTTCTTGCAGGTGTTTCTGTGGGGCTTAGAAATAATAGATGTGGGAGGGGCACCTGGGTGTCTCAGTTGGTTGAGCGTCTGACTCCTGATTTCAGCTCAGGTCATATCACGATCATGAGATTGAACCCACATCAGGCTCTACTTTGAGTGTGGACCTACTTAAGATTCTCTCCCTCTCTCTTCCTCTGCCCCCTCTCCCCTGCTCATGTGTGCTCTCTCTCTCTCTCTCTCTCTCTCTCTGTCTGCCCCCTCTCCCCTGCTCGTGTGTCATGTGCGCGTGCTCTCTCTCTCAAATAAATTTAAAAAAAAGAAAAAGAAATAACATACCTGGGAGTACCTAGGAGGAGAGGTTCCATAGAAGAGAGCAGAAGCTCAAATAAAGACCTACCTCCCACTTGGGCCAGAGGCCAGTGGCGTCTTTAAGGAAAACAGAAAATGCCAGGGAAGGGTTGGGAAGAAGTGAGGGTTGGTTTTAGAGTAATGCTATACATTTATATTGTTCGGGATACCCTTGCTGGGAGTTTGGAGCTCCTGCAGCGTGTGCTTGTGAATCCTTACATGCATCCGGCAGCGTTGTGCATAGAGACAAGTGAGTAGTTTAACCAAATACCCCGCATTCTGGCCATGTGTGTAGATGTCTGTGGGTGGAGCCTTGGAGGAGCGCGCTCCCCCTTCGTCTTTGTATCTCTTGTGAGTAACCGAGAGGTTGACGTGGAATGGGTGCTCAAACACTGCTGGTTGTTGCCGTGAAGCGTTGAGTTTTGTGAAAGAAAGAAACCAACTCGATGAGTAGAAGGCATTAATTTCTTAATTTGGTACTTGGTGTTTTGCAGTGCTCGCTTGGTTATCGCGAAAACTTGACTAAAGCTAGTCTCTTCCCCCGCGAGAATATTGTTTCTATTTAAAAAAGGCAATCTGAACTTTGGTGTGGGGGAGCAGTAAAAAGTAACAGCAAGAGTGACTGAAAGAGAGAGAGAGAGAGAGAGAGAGAGAAGTAGGCAGAAGACGTCCCTGGGGAGCCACAGGCTGCTGCTAAATTTCAGCTGCGGTTGTCAGAGTTAAAGAAAACATCAGAGAAAGTGTCTCATCGTGGGGTCCCCGGATTGTTCTGCTGTGAGTAAGGCCAGCTGAGGGGTGGACCAAGGCCAGCTGGCAGGGGCTCAGACGACCGGGTGCCATGCACCAGCCACTGAGCTCATTTGCTCCACCTCGGTCACTTTACAGTCAGAGCTGCTTCAAGATCAGCACAAGGCACCGTGCAGATGTTTGGGGGCTGGGAAAGCAAGGCAGAGTTTGAGGAAGGAAGAAGTACGTGCTTAGTGCTGAAGGGTGAGCCCAGACCTTCTTGGGGATTTGGTGAAGTAAAATGTGTTTGTATACAGCTAACTGGACACTGGGCTCAACAGCCCTTGGGAGGGAGGTGCCACTGCTCTCTTGGTTCTACCAGGAAACTGAGGCATGGTGAGGTTAATTAACTCGTTGAGGTGTCATGGTCTAAAGCATAGAGGCAGAATTCTATCCCAGGTTTATCTGAATCCAAAGTCCTCATTCTTCACTACCGTATTTAGCTGCTGAGAAAATCCCTACAGGAGCAGTAAGGAGTTAGCCCAAGGCTGCCACATTGGGTTCTAGAACTCTGCTCCCTCAGTGAATGTTCATTGTGACTTGGGAGGCAATGGAGCCCAGCGTCTGTATCCCCGAAGAGATGTCCCTCTCCTCCTGAGAGCCCTTGTGGTTGTGGATCTCCATTCTGGGAAATAGATTGAGAAGCACCCCAAGGACTACTCCAACAGGATGGAAAACAGAGAAGCTTGGATCCATAGCAGTGATCAAGAGTCAGTCGAAGCCTGGATCTAAGCAAAAGTGGGATATAAAGTTTGCTGATTCAAGGGCTTTCCATGTCTGCCCCCACCTCTGCTCCCAGGCCCAGTAAGCTCCTGCTTAACAACTCTACCTGGGAATGTCCTGTGCCTGCTGATCAGCTATCTAGTGTACAAATTATTTTCAAATCCAGGTATGTTTTTGTAACTGTTAATTCCATTTTCCTTAAACTTGTTCATGGAACACCCCTGACAGTGGAGGAAAGTGAAGATTAACATTCCCCAGGGATGCCTGGGGACATACGCTGTGGCATTGCATCTCAAAAATGATATTGATTTGAAGACTCTGGTTTTAGGAAAAGAGAAACCATGCAAATCTATTACAAAAATGTTCTTGGTTTTATCTTCTATATCATTTATTTCTGCTGTAATCTTTATTCTTTACTTCTGCTGGTTTCAGGCTTCATTTGTTCTTTTTCTAGCTTCTTTAGGCATAAAGTTAGGCTATTTATTTGAGGGGTTTTTTTGTTGTTGTTTCTTAAGGTAGGCCTATATTGCTCTAAACTTCCTTCTTAGAACCACTTTTGCTGTGTCCCAAAGGCTTGGGGCCATTGTGGTTTCATTTTCTTCTGTTTCCAATGTACTTTATCATTTCTCCTTTTATGTCCTGGTTGACCCTTTCATTGTTTCGTAGTATGTTATTTATCCTCCATGTATTTATGATCTTTCCAGACTTTTTCTTGTGGTTGACTTCTAGTTTCATAACGTTGTGGTCAGCAAAGGTGCGTGATATGACTTCGATCTTCCAAAATTTGTTGAGGCTGTTTCTGTGGGCTAATGTGTGGTCTATTCTAGAGAATGTTCCATGTGCACTTGAAAAGAATGTGTATTCTGCTGTTTTAGGCTGGAATGTTCTGAAGATACCTGTTAAATCCATCTGGTCCAGTCTGTCATTCAAAGCCATCATTTCCTTGTTGATTTTCTGTTTAGATGATTTGTCCATCGATCTACGTGGAGTGGCAAAGCCCCCTACTATTATTGTGTGACTATTGATTCGTTCCTTTATGTTTGTTATTAACTCTTGTATGTATTTGGGGGTTCTGTGTTGGGGACATAAATATTTACAATTGTTAGATCTTGTTGGATCATCCCCTTTATTATTATGTACTGTCCTTCTTTATGTCTTGTTATAGTCTTTGTTTTAAAGTCTATTTGTCCGATATAAGTATTGCTACTCTGATCACTTCCGACGTTCACTTATATGACAAATGTTTCTCCATCCCCTCACTTTCAATCTGCAGGTATCTTTAGGTCTGAAATGAGTCTCTTGTAGGCAGCATATACATGGGTCTTGTTTTTCTGTTTTGTTTTTGTTTTTATCCATTCTGTCACCATACGTCTTTTGATTGGAGCATTTAGTCCATTTACATTCAAAGCAACTATTAATATATATTTATTGCCATCTTATTACTTGTTTTGTGGTTGTTTCTGAAGATTTTCTCTGATCCTTTCTTGTCTTTTTCTCTTTCATGGTTTGCTGGTTTTCTTTAGTGATATGTTTGGATTTCTTTATTTTTATTCTTGGCATATTTGTTAGTGGTTTTTGATTTGTGGTTACCATTAGGTTTGTACATAACATGTTCCGCATATAGCAATCTATATTAAGTCAATGGTCGTTTGGGTTGGAACCCATTCTTTACTCCTCTCTTCCCCACATTTTAGGTATATGGTGTCATATCTCACATCCTTTTATTTTGTGATTCCTTAACCTACTTCTTACAGAAATAGTCATTTTTACCACTTTTGTGTTTCCTACCTTCATACCAACATTTTGGGTCTTTCCTTTCTACTCAAAGAGTCTCCTTTAATATTTCATGCAGGGCTGGTTTAGTGGTCCAGTACTCCTTTAGTTTCTGTTTGTCTGGGAAACTCTTTATCTCTCCTTCTATCCTGAATGATAGCCTTGCTGGATAGAGTATTCCTGGCTGCAGATTTTCCCCATTCAACACTTTGAATATATCATACCACTCCCTTCTGGCTTGCAAAGTTTCTGTTGAAGACTCCGCTGATAGCCTTACGGGGTTTCTTTTGTACGTAACTGTCTTCTTTGGTCTTACTGCTTTTAATGTTTTTTCTTTATCCCTATATTTTGCCATTGTAATTACAATAAATCTTGATATGGGTCTGCTTTTATTGATTCTGTTGGGGGTTCTCTTTGCCTCCCGGATCTGGATATCTGTTTCCTTCCCCAGATTAGGAAAGTTTTCAGTTATTATTTCTTCAGATAAATTTTCTGGTCCTTTCTCTCTCTCTTCTTCTTCTGGGATGCCCATCATATGAATGTTAATACCTTTTGTGGAGTCACTGAATTCCCGGAATCTATTCTCGTTTACATAATTCTTTTCTTCTTTTTTCTTTCTTTCTTTTTTTTCCCACTTTTGCTCAGCTTGCTTACCTTCCACTACTCTGTCTTCTGGGTCATTAATTGTTCTTCTTCTTCCAGCCTGCTCTTCATTCCATCAGGTTTGTTTCTCATTTCATTTATTGAGCCCTTATCTCTGCTGTGTTATTCCTTATATCTGTGTTAATGGTATCACTGATGCCCTCCACTCTTTTCTCAAGTCCAGTGCTTTAAATTCTCAATCAGGCATGTTACTGATATCTATTTCACTTAGGTCTTCACCCATGGCCTTGTTCTGTGCTTTAATTAGAGACAGATTCCTCCCTCTTCTCATTTTGTCTAAGTCTCTGTGCCTATTTCTGTGTGTTAGGAAAGTCAGCTACGTCCCCTGGTTTTGAAGGTAATGACTTTACGAAGAAGAGGTCCTGTAGTGCCCTGCTGTGTAGTTTCCCTTGTTCCCAAGGGCCTCGCATTTCCAGGAGTGTCTCCACTGTGTGCTGTGTACTCTCTGTTCTTGTGTCCTGGCCACTTTATCCTTCAAGTCAGTCACCTCCAGAAGCTCTCTTTGCCTGTTGTGAGCAGTATTTGATCCCTGGCCTGAATGTGGTGCATTTTAACTAAGTGTGCCCTGGTCTGCTTGTGAAATGAGACCTGTTGTCACTGCCACTGGAACCGAGGCCTTGCAAAACTCCCTTGTTAGGAGATTCATGTTAGCAGGGATTTGGGCCAGTGTTTTGGGGGACCCCCCCCACCATGTTGGGACTGAGGCAAGCATGATTGGAAGGAGCAGTTCCACCAGAACGTCAGGGGCAGGGCTTGGTGTAAGCAAGTTAGGTAGCAAGTGTCAGCACTTGGCAGGTTCCCGGGTGGCCCTGGGCTTATGCTGAGGGGCACAGGAGGAAAAGGCAGCAGCCAGTTCCTTTGTTCTCTGAGCTGTCCCTCTGTGAATGCCGTCTCTCTGGGTCGTGCTCTGAGATGAGCGAATAATCTCCCTACCGTGTGCCGTAGTGGCTCTTCATATCCCTATTTCCATTTTCCATGGTGTATGTCCATGAGCTGTTTGCCCTGCCTTCTCTGCAAAAGCAGCACAATGCCCTCCGAGCTGTCCCAGAGCCAGGCCCACTGACTTTTAAAATCCAGGCTTTGGAGCGCCTGGGTGGCGCAGTCGGTTAGGCGTCCGACTTCAGCCAGGTCACGATCTCGCGGTCCGTGAGTTCGAGCCCCACGTCAGGCTCTGGGCTGATGGCTCGGAGCCTGGAGCCTGTTTCCGATTCTGTGACTCCCTCTCTCTCTGCCCCTCCCCCGTTCATGCTCTGTCTCTCTCTGTCCCAAAAATAAAAAATAAAAAATAAAAAATAAAAAAAAGTTGAAAAAAAAAAAATCCAGGCTTTAAGCCTCACTGGTTGCAAGAACTCACACAGTTTGGGCCCTCTCACTTTCCACGCCAATTACCATGGGGATTTGTTTTCCTAGTATGCTTGTTCCCCTGTGTCCTAGTCTGTCTCTTGCCCTTCTCTGCAACTGTGGCTCCCTCCTTGGCCACAGTGACCACAGTCTGCTTCTCTCCCAAGCCATGTCTCTATACTTCCTGCCTTCTTCGATGTGGCATCTTCTCTATCTTTAGTTGTTTGTTATGCCACTCTTCAGATGGATTTCTGGGGTATTTAGGATGGTTTCATAGTTACCTAGTTGTGTTTCTACAGGATGAGATGAGCCTAGGGTCCTCCTGCTCCGCTGCCGTCTTCCCCTTATCCTCTTTTCTTGGCTTTAATATGAAATCATCTATTTCTCAAATCTTTGGGTAAGGTTGAAGATCGAGAAAGATGTGTCTTGTTAATCCCATGGATTTTACTCGAATTGGGACTATGCAAATCTTCCAGGTCATGTCAGCATTTTAAAAAGTATTCTAAATGCACAAAGTAGTGATCAGTGGGGACTTTTCCGGGGGATAAAATATCTCATATTTAGGATATGTGTGTGAGTGTATATATTCTATTAGTTATGCAGTTCCCATTGTCTACCTCTGCATTAATTTCAGTAAAAGTTGGGGAGACAATCCTTCCTAGGGTCAGTCCTGTCAGACTACGTGAGTGGCTGCTGGCCTTATGTACCCATAAGGCCATGTCCTGGGTAGAAGTTTTTATCGTCACTTGAAACAATGATTCAATGTCTTTTTAGTTTGTGGTTCCTGCCACCGAGGAACCTACGGGAAAACCTGAAGCCGACCGGATCTCCCATCTCTGAATTCCTTTAAATCTATGCTAAGGATCAGGATGGTTGTGGGCTGCTTATCCTACAGTTTAATTCTGCATTACTGGGGAGATCTCACTCACTCCTCAGCCCTGTGGAAGCAGCTTAGGCTCTGTGACAGTCTGGGTTGATCATTTTCCCCAGCTTCCTGGACGGGGACTCAGGTAGGCACCATATTTAGCCTTTTGACGTGTTCCCACATAGAGAACATTTTTCATGAGCAATTAGCCCCTACTCTTTTTTCTTTTCTACTTGGGTACAAAGTAAGTTATCAGCGGACATCTTTCAGCATCGTAGAGCGACAGCTGAGTCTGTGCTCTGAGTGGTGTTCTGTAGAGATGAGAACAGTGCTTGGCCTGGTATGATGATAGGAAGCTCACCTTGATCAGTTAAAAATAGAAGGCACCCTTGGGTGGCGCAGTCGGTTAAGCGTCCGACTTCAGCCAGGTCACGATCTCGCACTCCGTGAGTTCGAGCCCCGCGTCAGGCTCTGGGCTGATGGCTCAGAGCCTGGAGCCTGTTCCCGATTCTGTGTCTCCCTCTCTCTCTGCCCCTCCCCCGTTCATGCTCTGTCTCTCTCTGTCCCAAAAATAAATTAAAAAAACGTTGAAAAAAAAAAATAGAAGGCACCCTGTCAGCAGTCAGCACCAGTGAGTGGTGCTCATACTTGAACCTAAAGAATAGATTTTAGCTATTTCACTATTTAGCTTTTTTCACTATTAACACCTGCTGCCCATCACCCACAAGCAACCTGTTTGCAATATAACTTAGGAAGCCTGCATCATACGGCTCAACCTGTCCAACCACCTGAGAGCAGTGACGCGTGAACCTCCTGACAGCTGGGGCAGATCGTCATCTTCTGGACCCAGCCCCCCTCAAAACTCACTCAAGAGCCACTCTCTATCACTATGGTTCACTGCTAGGATATCCAAGTAAGATTGGGGCTTCTACCAATAGGGTAAAAAAATCAGCTCATTATAGGTAACGTGTATAGCGCTTACCATGGGCCACACACTGTTTCCAGTACTCTCCATTTGTTCATTTAGGCCTCATGGTATCCCTAGTGAGTTAAATAATATATATTTCCCATTTTACAGAGGAAGAAGCCAAGGCCTGGTGATTAAATAAGAGTAGGCAGCAGAGTGGGATTGAGGTCCAGGTAGGCTGTCTGTGCCTGTTAGGGACTGGATGTCCGTGTCCCCCTCAAGTTTTTATATTGAAGCCTTAACCCCTAACGTAATGGTAATTTAGAGATGGGACCTTTGAGAGGTGATTAGGTTCAGATGAGGTCACGTGGCAGGGGCGGAGGCCTCGTGGTGGGATTAGTGCCCTTGTAAGAGGAGACATCAGAGAACTTGCTCCTTCTCTTTCCCTCCCTCCCTCTTTGCGCACGCGCACACACACGCACACACACGCGCGCGCGCACACACACACACACACACACACACGCAGGTCATGTGAGCACAGTGAGAAATCAGCCTTCTGCGAGCCACAAGAGAGCTTTCACAAGAAAGCAGGCTGGCGGGCACCCTGCTCCCAGATGTCCAGGCTCCAGAACTATGAGGATGAATGTCTGTGGTCTACGCCCACAGTCCCTGGCATGCCGTTACTGCAGCTCGGGCTGCCAGTGCTCCGTCAATCCCACCGCCCACCGAAGCCCTTACAGCCCCTCAGCTTTTCAAGAAACACCTGCCGATCGTTCTCGTTGGTCCTTCAGATGTCCTTCCTCGGCAGTGCCTCTTGGTTCAAGACCTTGATTTCGTCCGCCTCTCTGGGAGGAGGAGGGAACCAGCTCCTATTCCACCTTAGGAAGTGCAGGCGACCCACAGGCTAGGTCACAAGGGCGTATATTCTGGCACCACAGCGTCAGTGAATATGCATGAAGTGACAGCAGCACCTGTCTGTTCCAGAGCCCTGGGCTCTGCGGGGACCATCTCTGAGTCTCTGGATCTTCCAGATTTGAGGGCCAGCTAATAGTAGTCATGGTGAGGGGCGCTCATCTCTCTTCGGGGGGCTCGTCACTCAGGCGGCAAATCGAAGAGGTGGGCCATCTTTATCGATATCTGTCATAAATACTGTGCTCTAATATCGAGCCTAATATTCTAAATTACCGTGGTTGTTGCCACTGTGAGACGTCTAATTTTTCTCCTCAGGGAAATGGATAACTTTCTGTGACAGCACAGTTGACTCTTTTGGCTTTCTGTGAAATCACGCGAGAATCACAATCTAGAAATAGTGAGTGTTGAAATTGTCTATAAACACCCAGAAGAAACACTGTACCACAGACACCCACAGAATAATTTCTGGAAGCCTGCAGGCCCACCTCTAGGGAAGGAGAGTCAGAACTGGTACCGTGGCGTCCCTGCAGCCCTCCCCGTCAGCCCCTGCAGGATCGAGCCCCATGTCCGGCTCTGCACTGTTAGCGCTTGGATTCTCTCTCTCCGGCTCTCTCTGCCCCTCCCCCACTCACGTGTGCATGCCCGTCTTGCTCTCTCTCTCGCTCGCTCTCTCAAAATAAACAAATAAATATTTAAAAAAATTGTACAGCACCAGTTTTAAACCTGTCCCTGTTCTCACCTTGAATGTGAGTCCCACATTTCATAGCAGTGATAGCTGATTTCCTTGCCTCAATTTCCTGCACCAGAATGGTAAGAATTGTTTTCTCCTCCGGAAAAATCGTTTCAGGAAATTCGTGGTCTCTAAAATGGGGTGCTAAAGAGCACAATGGGAAATCAAAAGGACCACTACCCGAAAAAGGATAAGTTAATAATCCGGGTAAGCAAATCATAGCATCAACACTCCACCTCTTCACAGCCTGTTCGGGGAAAAATCGGGAACTGCCGTCTCGTCACTGGCCGGGGAATAAATGAGAGTTGAAATGTCGCCACGGATTTGTAAAGAATCGTCCCGTTCCACGCGCCCCGAAATAAGAGTTCCCTCCCTTGGGTAGGGGTGGGGCGGGGTGAGGGGAGTCTGTGTTTCCTTCAGAGTTTTCTTTCTGGAGCTTTTGGCTTTGTCGGCGCTGCCCTGCCAGTTAGTGGGGAAGGGCTCTCCGCTCCTGTGGCTTCTGTCATAAGTAGCTCACGTGGTGATGACGGTGTTTGTGAGAGCAGACCCCACACGCAAGGTGTCAGGACCACAGTGAGCCACTACAACGGCTACCATGAAAGATACGGACAAGACCAAGCGTGGTGAGGACGTGCGACAGCAGAGGTGCTCAGACATTCACTGTACTCGCGCAACTGCTTTGGTGAGCCCTTGGGACGTCTCTTATAAAGTTCATCATACACAAGCACACCTCGTTTTATTGTGCTTCACGGATACTGCATTCTTTACACATCGAAGGTTGGTGGCAACCCCGCCTTGAGCAAGTCCGTTGGTGCCATTTTTCCGACATTTGTTCACTTTGTGTCTCTGTGTCACGTTTTCGTAATTCTCACAAGATTTCAAACTTTGTCATCATTGTCATTTTTTAATTTATTAAAATGTTAATAATTTATAATAACAATTTATAATGTAATTTAGAATTATTTATAATTATAATTATAACATATAATAATAAATTATATTACATTATATAAATATATAAATATATAATATATTAATAATTAATAATTATTATTGTTAAAATAAACAATATTTATTTTAGAGAGAGAGAGTGTGAGTGGGGGACAGTCAGAGAGGGAGACAGAATCTGAAGCTGTCAGCACAGAGCCTGTATGCGGGGCTTGAACTCACCAACAGTGAGCTGAAGTCGGATGCCTAACCAACTGAGCCACCCAGAGGCCCCTCAGACTTTGTCATTATTATATTTGTTATGGGGACCTGGGATCAGTGATGTTTGACGTTACTCTTGTAACAAGAGTTTGGGGGCGCTGCAAACCACACGCATGTAAGACAATGAACTCAATCCACAAATGTGTGTGTTCTACTGCTCCACCACCAGCCAGACATTCCCGGTCTCTCCTCCTCTCCTTGGGGCTCCCTGTTCCGTGAGACACAACAATATTGAAATTAGGCCAGTGAATAACCCTATAGTGGCCTCTATGCGTTCAAGTGTAAGGAAGAGTCTCACGTCTCTCGCTTCGAATCAAAACCTAGAAATGATCAAGCTTCGTGAGGAAGGTTTGCCCAAAGCTGAGCCAGACCCAAAGGTAGCCCTTTTCCACCAGACAGCCAAGCTGTGAATGCAGAGAAAACGTTCTGGAAGGAAGTTGAAAGGGCTTCTCCGGTGAACACACAAATGGTGAGCAAGGGAAACAGCCTTATTGCAGAGCCAGAGTCACCTGGAGTGGCCTGGACAGAAGGTTACATCAGCCACAACATTGCCTCCAAGCAAAGCCTAATCCGGAGCAAGCCCCTAATTCTCTTCAGTTTTATGAAGGCCGAGAGAGGTGAGGAGGCTACCAGGAGCAGAGTTTGAAGCTAGGAGAGGTGGGTTCGTGAAGCTTACAGAAGGAAGCCTCCAGAACATAAATGATGCAGGGTGAAGCAGCAGGTGCTGATGAGAAGCGGCAGCAAGTTTCCAGAAGGTCTGGCCAAGGTAGTTAATGAAGGTGGCTGCACCAAACAGCAGATTTTCAATGCAGACAAAACAGACTTCTATTGGAAGAAGATGCCACTGAGGACTTTCACAGCTAGAGAGAGGCCACTGCCTGGCTTCTAAGCTCCAAAGCACAGGCTGACTCTCTCGTTAGAAGCTAATGCAGCTGGTGACTTGAACTGGAAGCCAACTTCGCTGAAGTTGAAGTCCATGAAGTGCTCACGGACCGTTCTGAAAATCCTAGGTCCCGTTAGAATTATGCCCAGTCCACTGTGCTTTACAAGTGGATCATCGAAGCCTGGATGACAGTATGTCTGTTTACAGCACGTCATGTTTACAACATGGTTTACTGAATATTTTAAGCCCGCGGTTGAGACCTGCTGCTCAGGAAGAAAGATTCCTTTGGAAATATTGCTGCTCGTTGCCAGTGCACGTGGTCACCCAAGAGCTCTGATGGAGACGCCCAAGGAGACTAACGTTTCCACGCCTGCTGCCACGGCGTGGATTCTGCAGCTCACGGGTCGACGAGTCATTTCCACTTTCAAGTCTTACTATTGAAGAAATGCGTTTTGAAAGGCTATCGATGTCATAAAAAGTGATTCCTCTGATGGATCTGGGCAAAGCAAATTGAAAACCTCCTGGAAAGGATTCGGCATTCTAGATGTCATCAAGAACATTCGTGATTCGTGGGAAGAGGTCAAAATATCCACATGTGCAGGCATTTGGCAGAAGTGGATTCCCACCCTTGGGGATGACTCTGGGGGCTCGGGGCGTCGGTGGAGGCGATCACGGCAGATGTGGTGGAAACAGCGAGAGAACCAGGACTAGAAGTGGGGCCTGAGGGTGGACGGCGTTGCCGCGATCTCGTGACAGGACGCGATGGGGTGAGGACTGCTTCTCGCCGCTGAGCAGAGAACGTGGTTTCTCCAGATGGGACTCTGCTCCTGCTGAAGATGCCGTGAAGCTTGTTGACGTGACAACATGGGATTTAGAATGTTACGTACACTTGGTACTTAAAGCGGCGGCAGGATTTGAAAGGACTGGCTCCAGTTTTGAAAGAAGTTCCACTGTGAGTGAAATGCTATCAAACAGCATCTCATGTGACAGGGAAACCATTCATGAAAGGAAGAGTCCCTTGCTGCAGCAAACTTGACTGTTTCTTCTAAGAAATTGCCACAACCACGCCAGCCTTCAGCACCCACCACCGTGATCGGTCAGCAGCCATCGACATCGAGGCAGGACCCTCCCCCAGCAAAAGGATTACGATTTGCTGAAAGCTCAGATGATGGTTAGCTTTTCTCAGCAGTACAGTATTTTTAAATTAAGGTATGTGCATTGTTTCTTAAGACCTAATTCCATTACCCAATTAACAGACTATAATATAGCATAGACATAACTTTTATATGCAGTGGGAAACAAAAAAACTCATTTGACTTGTTTCATTGCAATATTTGCTCTATTGTCGCGGTCTGGAACTGAACCCCCAACATTTCTGCGGTATACCTGCGCATGACAGAGCAACCCCCCTCTCAGGCGTTGACCCCAAAGAAACAGAAACATATGTACACAAAAACGACTCTGTACACATGCGTACAGCAGCCTTATTATTGATAAGAGGCCCAAACTACAAAGAACCCCAAGGTCCATTCACAGGAGACTGGTTAAGCAAATTGTGATACATTCACACAACAATACTGCTCAAATATTTTAAAAAGAATAGGTTATAGATACCCGCAGGAACACGCGTGAATCTCAAAGGCATCAATCATGTTGGGCGAAAGAATGTCTTCCCGCTTGCGTGAAGTCCTAAAACAGGCAAAATTTAGCTGTTAGTGACAAATCAGGGCAGGGGAGGGATCAGGCAGGTGTAGTTATACAGATGTACACAATTATCAGAACTCTTTGAACTAAAAACTTAAGATTTGTGCATTTGACTGTATTTAAATTCTAATACCCACCCCCCCACCTTCCCCGGAAAGCATTCCTTTATCCTCCTGGAGGGGGAATACAGTTGTTTTTTTTTTAATATTTATTTTTGAGAGAGAGAGACTCAGTGTGAACGGGAGAGGGTCAGAGAGAGGGGGAGACACAGAATCCGAAGCAGGCTCCAGGCTCTGAGCCGTCAGCACAGAGCCCGACGCGGGGCCTGAATTCACGAACGGTGAGATCATACCTGAGCCGAAGTCGAACGCTCGACCGACTGAGCCACCCAGATGCCCCACGTTAATCATCCACCACTAACTTTTGAGGGTTTCAAAACAATAGTGTCATTGATAGAGCTACCTTATGCTTTAGTGACAAAGAAAAAAAATTAATAAAGCCCACTGTCAAAAAGAGAGCGTTTGTTACATGCTTGGTTCTTAATGACCCCACGTTTGTAGGAATGATATTTTTTTTTCAACGTTTTTATTTATTTATGGGACAGACAGAGACAGAACATGAACGGGGGAGGGGCAGAGAGAGAGGGAGACACAGAATCGGAAACAGGCTCCAGGCTCCGAGCCATCAGCCCAGAGCCTGACGCGGGGCTCGAACTCACAGACCGTGAGATCGTGACCTGGCTGAAGTCGGACGCTTAACCGACTGCGCCACCCAGGTGCCCCTGTAGGAATGATATTTTTACGTGGTTGCTTCTTCTCGCCCATCTTCAGGGATCACAGCAAGGCTGAGGTAGCAGCTTCTTGTGCCGGGGGTTATGGCTTCAGGTCCCCTTTTGTGCAGGTAGATCTGGACGTGCCACTGGGCCGGCACTTAAGTGTCCAGATCAGGCATGTGGGGTGGTTTCTGAGTTAGCACAGGTACGTAGGCGCTTCTGGCATCGCTTGGTTGTTTTTCCAAAACTTCATTTGCATTCCGAGTGCGTGGGAGGAGAGTCGTCTGAGGACGTTCTGTGGGAGACAACGGAGATGTTACTTTTCAGTAAATCTAAGCGTAACATTGGCACCAATGTTAATGCCGTAGGTATTCTGTGGAGGAGAGCTGTGGGCACACGTGACTATGGGAAGGGAACTCAATTTCAGCCTGAAATTGCGCCCTCCTTCCCGCAGCAAGTGGATGTGGTCTCAGCTCAGTCCTTTATGGAGCCACACACGGGATAGTCTTTCCTGCACCTGTCTGTCGTTCCGCCTGGCCCAGAGTTCCCTGGGGAGGATGGATTTGTGCCGCGCACCTGCCTCTCAGCCTCGGCGTGTGGGGGGTGCACAGCTCCTAAACAAACGCGTCGACCGTCGCACCGTCACCCAGAGCAAATAGTGCGAGAACGTACATCGCCACCCTTCCCAAAACGACTCTCGCAGAGAGAAACGTGGATTTAACTTCCCTCGTGCGCATCCGTGGCAAACAAGGTTTTTGGACAGCCAGAGCTCACCGACAAAACTAGGGCTCCCTTGGCCTTTGAATGGAAACACAAAGTTAGGAAAGGTGAGGGGTAAACAAAACTTAAGGAATAGAAACCACAAGTACAAGTGTCCCTACCAGGCTGATGGTCCTTAGAGGTTTGGCTTAATTTTGTTACTGTGGCTGGCGGGGGGGGGGGGGGGCCCGCAGGGATTGGGGGGCGCAGTTCTTTGGTTCTGTTTTTGTGGCACTGCAAGTCCTCCAGATTTTCTTTGACTTACAGTTTGAATTTGGTGCCCTGTGTTTCTGGTGTTAAATGGGAGTCAGACTTGGGGCTTGAGTGTTATTGCCAAGTCTGTGCTGGGGGATGTTCGTTCTCTCCTGCCCCGGGACAGGCGGGTGCAGGAGGAGGAAGCCCCTCATTGCTCACGTTTAGGGGAGGCAGTGGGGCTTGGGGACAACCAGCGGCTTTGGATGTGGCAGCAGATCCTGGGGGGAAGTTGCAGAATTAAATTTCCTTCTGTGCAACGGGAACTGTGAGGGGTCACATGGGAAGTCCTGCACATAGAGATGCACAAAGAAGCCCTAGTTCCTTCTCTGGGCCGGTGAGCGGTTGGCTTCCGCTGCCAGCACCTTGGTTCCCATGCACCCCACACTGGGAGCACGAAGTACCTTACCTGGCTCTGGTTACTTCTGCTTCCCTTTTGAAACTTCTCGTCTATTGGTCTCTTGGGTGCCTCTGTCGGTTGAACGTTCAACTCTGGATATCAACTAGGGTCATGATCTGATGGTGGTGAAATCAATCCCTGCATCAGGCTCTGCAGTGACAGCATGGAGCCTGCTTGGGATTCTCTCTCTCCCTCTCTATCTGCCCCTCCCCTGCTCATGTTTGCACACGCATGTGCGCTCTCTCAAATAAATAAAACTTAAAAAAAAAAAAACAACAAACTCCTGGTCTATCACCATGTTCCTGGATGGCTGGACCTGAGCTTGCGGCTGTGTGTGTGAGATTAGTAGCACACTGTAGGAAACAAACGCACTAATCCCTGATCACTCCTGTTGTGGGTGCCCCTGGTTCATACTTCTAATCTAACTCAGTGCTGTGCTGGGTGGCTCATTACAGTCAGACAAACCTCCAGTCCTGTCTGGGCTCTCACCTTTTTGCGCCCTAATGTATCAATTCATTCTACCCACCTGAGCCTCAGTTTACTGCAGTGGGTTCCTGTGCATTTGGCACCTGAGTGGCTCATGTCTGTGCTAGTAAAGATGTGCTAACTGGGAAGAGGGGGTCCATTCTTCCCAACAGACTGTTAGCACATCAAAAGGATATTTTTAGTATATGGGCTGCCGAAGCGAGCACCAAAAGGATATTTTTAAAACCTCACTCAATAGTACTTAGGAGAGGGGAGGGGAAAGAGTAATTAAGTGCCATTTGTCACCCAGCCCAGCTCAATAAACATTTTTTTTTTTTTGTCATGCTTAAGAGAACAAGAAAATGTAATTAAGTTTAAATAACTAAAGCTGTGGCCTTAGGGAAGCTTTCAGGACGTTGGACCTCAGTCATTCTGTGAAAATCTGTAGAAACCTTTCTGGAACCACACTTTTAAGTTATATACACGAAATCTTCCCTGCTCCAAGTTTTAAACAGCAACAGCAACAACAATATTTGCAAATCTCTATATAACTTTTTGTTAATTTGGGTGGGGGCTTCGTATTTCCAGTAGGGCAGCTCAAAGTTCACGGTCCTTACTTCGCTCAGCAAGTAAAATTCTTACTGAATTTCGGAAACTAGTTTAAATCATTGCTGTCAAGTATTATTTTTAAATGACCGTACCCTTTGGTAAATACACCTAGCAGATGATCCAGGACCTACCCCAGTAAGTATAGCTCAAACCAGTCCCACCTTCCATGGGCAAGTACCACCCCAGGCGGGTACAGCAGAGAGCAATACCCAAGGTGCCAGCTCAGCCCTGCGGCTGGGGACTCAGCCAGCCATAGAGGCAAGAGGGTTGTTGATGGGCTCCTTCCCATGGTTCGCTTAGGAGGTGGAGGGAGGGGTCGGGTTACATCTTTTCTTTCATGTGAGTAATACATATTTTCAGTAGAAAAAAACAGGAAGTAGAGATAGCCAGAGAGATATGCAAACAACAGTCACCGTCCTCCTGTATCCCAGATGCATTATTCACGAACGTATGAAAGGGGGTGGTAGTCTCGAGCCCAGCAAGGCCGGGACCACTCCACCCCTTTTGAAGTCCCAAAATGCGTTCGTGAGAGGCGAGCAAATCCTAAAACAGGACCTACAACAATCGGAGTGTATATTGACGTATATAGACACATGCTGAAGGCTTCACATTCAAAGACACGGGAACTTGTAGTAGACTGCATCAGGACATAGCATCTCAAGTTCAATTTCGAGATTTGGCCCAGTTGTGCTGCTTTTCCCACACTCCCATTGCCATGGTGGGTCCGTTGGAAGAGGTGTCAGAGCCGGAGTTTGCATTAGCCTTGTAACATTCCTCTGTGCCAACGAACCTAATTCTCTGTCACTCTTAATTGCCACCCACGAGCCCATTGTCTGTAGGTACCACAATGTAATTAAGTCCTGTTCTTGGACGTTTCTTTCTTCCTGTCTTTGGTAGCACAGCACGGTGTGAATATTCTTGCACTTACTTCTTCGGACACTGTATTACTTATTTCCTGAGGATGAAGTGGAAGAGACGTGATTGATGGGGCACAACGCGCTCCCATAGTTTTAAGTCAGAAAACAGGCACTTTTTGTAGAAAAATCAAAGCAAGTCCTCCAGGCCCTGGGTGGAGTTCAGCTTTACCCCAGACCTCACTGCGTCTCAGACTCATCGTCAGAAGCTCCGAGTCCCGCGGAGAGCCACGCGACAGAGTTCGGAGGCAAGACCCGAGCGGTTAGGCGTGGGCTTCGCCGTGGCTGCTCGGGACAAGGGCCGCGGTGGGTGTGGCGGGCCCACCAGAACAGAGGACGGAAACCAGAGAGCGCGTTGAAACTAGCATGCCACGTGGGGGCCAAACCCCGCCCTCTGCACTTGAAGAGAGCTGCCCTGAGCACCCCCTGATTCTCAGCCCTGCCGTGTCCCCCAGCTTACGTGTGCCTCGACCTCACTGCCCGCCCGCCCTCGGAAAGCCTCCGGCCACTTGGTAATGAGTTGTGGCAAAAACCTCTCTCTTCCCGTGGAACCAAACGGTGAGGACTCCAGAAAAGCAAAGGAACGAACGTGAAGGGTTCTCTCACCCCTGTCCCTTTTCGAAGTGGCCCACCCTTCCAGGCCAACTTGCCGGTTGCCAGCCAGCTCCAAGCTCCCAGCCCGGCTCACCGGAAACCCCAATCTAAGGACTCCCTACTCCCCAGCCCCCACATTTGCTTAGAGCAAACTTGTCCGCACCCCCCTCCCCGGCTTTTGCCCTACATTCTCTTTTCACCTCCTCCCCTGACATTTAACTTGGCCCCACAGCTCTGTTCCTTAAAACCCTCTGCCCCAAGCTGTCTGTGACGCAGCATGCCAGGAACAAGAAAAGCTCATCAAAGGCGGCTGTCCTCGCTGCCTGTCCCTGTCACTCATCGTTCCCCTTGGGACTGCTCTCCCTCTACCCTTCCCTAGCTGCCGAAACCCTGCTTATCTTTCTAGACACATCTCACGTTCTGTGCTCTTTAAGGAGCCCGACCAGCCTTCTAGCCTTCTGAAACCCCCTAGAATGTGATCACAATACATGTCGTATTCCGCTGTGTCGTGTACGGACGGTCCCTGACTTAGGATGGTTCCGTTTAGGATTTTCCAACTTGATGATGGCGTGAGAGCGAGGCGCAGTCAGTAGAAGCCGTACTTGGAGTTTTGAATCTGGATCTTTTCCTAGGCCAGTGGCGTGTGATACGATTGTCTCTCATGACGCCGGGCAGTGGCCACTCCCCAGGCAGCCGGCACAGCCCCGAGGGTGAATGGCCGACACGCTCACAACCATTCGCCACCCAGACAACTACCTGTCACTTTTAGCACGGTATTCAGTACGTCGCAGGAGATAGCCAGCACGTGATTGTATTTTTAGTCTCGTTTTTTGTTTCTTTTTTTTATCAAAGCGTAGTTGGCACACCATGTTATGTTAGCTTCCGGTGCGCAGCGTAGTGATGCAACAAATCTGTTTGTAGTGTGACTGCCGCGTGTCACCAGACAACGCTTCCTGTCCCCCTGACCGTCTTCCCTAGGCTGTGCCTTTCATCCCCGTGATGGAAGCCTCTGTCTGTCACCCCCTTCGTCTGTTTGGCCCTCCCTCCCTGCATTCCCCCTCCCCCCCGGCAACCACCAATTTGTTCTCTGTACTTATGGGTCTTTTTCTGCGTTTTTGTTTGTTAATAAGTTTGTTTTTTAGATTCCACGTAGAAAGGAAAATATGGCTTTTGTCTTTCTCTGTCTGGCTTCTTTCACTCAGCATTATACCCTCTGGTACGCCCATCCATGTGGTCCCACATAGCAAGATCTCGTTCGTGTTCATGGTTGAGTAATATTCCGTGTGTGTGAGTGAGTAATATTCTGTTGTGTGTCCATACACCCCCCCCCCCATCTTCTGGATCCATTCATCTGTGGATGGACACTTATGTTGCTTCCATATCTTTTTTTTTTTTAATTTTTTTTTCAACGTTTTATTATTTATTTTTGGGACAGAGAGAGACAGAGCATGAACGGGGGAGGGGCAGAGAGAGAGGGAGACACAGAATCGGAAACAGGCCCCAGGCTCTGAGCCATCAGCCCAGAGCCCGACGCGGGGCTCGAACTCACGGACCGCGAGATCGTGACCTGGCTGAAGTCAGACGCTTAACTGACTGCACCACCCAGGCGACCCTACCATATCTTGACTATGGATTGTAAATAATGCTACAGTAAACATAAGGGCACATATATCTTTGAATTAGTGTTTTTGTTTTCTTTGGCTAAATACCCAGTAGTGGAATTTTGGGATCCTATGGTGATTTCTATTTGTAATTTTTTTAAATGTTTTTTTTTTTAACGTTTATTCATTTTTGAGACAGAGAGAGACAGAGCATGAAGGGGGGAGGGGCAGAGAGAGAGGGAGACACAGAATCGGAAACAGGCTCCAGGCTCCGAGCCATCAGCCCAGAGCCCGACGCGGGGCTCGAACTCACGGACCGCGAGATCGTGACCTGAGCCGAAGTCGGACGCTTAACCGACTGAGCCACCCAGGCGCCCCTCTATTTGTAATTTTTTGAGGAACCTCCATACAGTTTTCCACATTAATGCTTTATTATAAAAGAGGCTTGGGGCACCTGGGTGGCTCAGTTGGTTGGGCTCCCAAGTCTTGATTTAGGCTCAGATCATGATCTTATGATTTGTGAGTTCTAGCCCCACATCGGGCTCTGCACAGACAGCATGGAGCCTGCCTAGAATTCTGTCTCCCTCTCCCTCTTTGCCCCTCCCCAGTGTGCTTCTATATATCTCTCAAAACAAAAATAAACTTAAAAAAATAAAATAGGGTTTTGATGATTTTGCCCAACTGGCTATGGTGTTCAGTAAGTAACTGCACTTTTGACTTATGATATTTGCAATTTATGATGGGTTTATCAGCATATGACCCTGTTGAAAATCAGGGAAAATCTATAGATTATACCACGTGTGTGTGTGCGTGTGTGTGTGTGTGTGTGTGTGTGTGTGTGTGTGTACTTAATGATTTTAAGTTCCTTGGAGGCAAGGACTATAACCATTCATTTTCCTCTTCTGGGTGTTCAGAATCACTATACCTTGCACCAAGGTACTGGTTCTACGAACGAATGAGCAGCGAAAGAACATGGGCTGATATATAAGGGAAGTGGATGTAATTAGCCTCCTAGAGAAAAGTTGATTTGATAGGAAGCTGGCTCCAACATTTCCATATAGGAGGGATTTGGGGACAGCGTTCTGATCAGAAAGAGGCTTAAAAAAGCACTTTTTAAAGAGGGAGACAACAACGCTTGTTAAAATGAAAGGAGACCAGAGCTCATGGAGATCAACAGAGAGGCACATTTTCTCTGTGATTGAATGTCTGTTTTGTGTGTGTGTGTGTGTGTGTGTGTGTGTGTGTGTGTGTGTTATGGGATGGTTTCCATTGATTAAATCACGTAGGTTTTTTGAAAGAACAAACCTAACGCACGCGTCCCTTCTGTGTCTTGCAGGCAACCATGGTCCTGAGCTCTGCACACTTCTGGTTGGGATTATTTCTGGTTCCCACGGCGTGTTTGATCGAAGATGTGGCGTGGAGAGCGTAAGTGAAAAGTGAAGTGGCCGCCCTAAGTCTTGGTCAGCTGCCCTTGCAATCACCTTTCGTGAACCCTGCGGTAGGGTCCTGCATGCTGTGGGACTTCTCAAGAATCACGTCTCCTGCCTGGCCAAAAACTGTATGTGGAGGTCATTTCAAATTAGAAAATACTTGGAAGGAAGGAGTCTTCATTTTCCCAGTAACTCACAGTAGGAATCCTTCAAATATAATTTATTTAGAGTGTCCGTGTACAGATCTATGTGAACATTAATCACAGAGATGAAATTACAATGTGGGTCAGACAGGAAACAATTCATGCTCAACTTTCGCTTACGTTTCAAAATAATATTGTTTCTGAAATGTCTTGGGTACAAGGTAAGTGAAGCAACTACGTGCCAAGAGAATGTAAATTTTAATTTTATCCATGAGAAAGAGACGGAATACTCCAAATGAGGGAACACTGAGTTTTGTTTGGGGCAGGCCTGATTCCTCCTACAAATAGTTGCCGACTTCCCTGAAAATTGAGCCTCCTGGATTGGTTTTACTTTAGGCAAAGCATAATTATTTTGGGGCCCTGAGGTAGAGAATTGAGACTTTAATCCAAACCTTCCAGGAAAAGACATCAGATTTCATTTTTATCTCCCCCTTCCTCCCGCACTCAATGAGAATTGTTCTTGCCTGACAGTTAAGGATGTCTTTTGAAAAAGTCTTCATTTTGGCATTATCTTGACACCCGATGACGCCTAACGTGGAGAGAGAGAGAGAGGAAGAGAGAGAATTGTATAGCACATATTTTGGGCGGGTTTTTTTTTTCCCCTCGTCACTAAGTTTTGCAACTGTTGGAAAAAACTAAATAATTCTAATTTATTAAATGGCTTGATTTACCCCTACTTTCGTTTTATCTACTAAACCCGTGTTTTGTAAATAACTGAACTAGAATCTTTGGAAATGAAATTATAGCCAGGAAAGATGTTTTCTTAATCTAATAAATGCACTGAGGGAAAATGTTCTATTATTTGTTCCTATAGCACAAAGCCCAATTGTGGCATACCATTTTACCTTGCTAAATTTCTTCAATTTCACATGACAGTTGGGTTAGTTTTAGGTCAATACAACATGACGTTGGTTACATTAGATCACTTTACAATTTATACTGATTGAGAATAGTGATGCAATTATAAATTAATCTCAGCCTATTTTAATTCAACTATCTAGATTAATGCCATGAAAAAAAATGTTATTGAGACTGTATTTGCCAAGTGAGACTTTAGCAAAAGTATCTTTCTACCATTTTGAAGAGTGTTGGCCGATGACAGTGTTCTCTACCTCCTCGTCTTTTCCAATCCGTTCTGAGTAAAAGTTACCGGTCACCAGGGAAGCAAATTATTCCCTCAAGCAGGACTTGTTTTTGGTTTCCCCTGGCACTGTAAAATTAGTGCCATTTACATTTTAGCAAGAATAAATCAAAGGACACTGCTCCAGTGTCCACCGGACACTCCAGCTCCAGCTCCACCGGATGGAAAGAGCAAAAGTCACTTCATTTCCAAGAAGCTTGCCAGCCGGGTAGGAGCAGGACCGTGCTCTGTGGTGAGGATGCTGGTGGGGGGCCAACAGAGGCAGACAGACCCCAGGCATTGCCCCGCCTGCTACCTCCTGCCCGGTAGGGGCCCAGAAAACAGCCCTTCCCAGGAGCAGACGGCGCCTCAGCTTTAGGCTGAGCCGGAAGGGCCGCTACCAAAGTGCAGGGACACTTACAGAAATGTACTTTTGTCCCTTCCTGTTTGGAGAAGCCAGGGAGGGTGCGTACCTTGGCTCTCACCTGCAGCATTTGCCCAAAGAATATGCTCAATTTGTAGTATACATTTCACGTCTAAAGTACAGTCACCTCTGTCCTCAAAAAACGAGAATTTCACAAGTTTACTTGGGAATCCTCCCTGCGATCATGGGGCCCAGGTTGATACTCCCGGCCTGACGTCGATGTTGTCGAGTCCCGTAAATTCAGAGGCTTCTCTGGGAAGGGAAAGCCGAGTAGGAGTCGCACTGTGATTTCTCTTTCTGAGCTTTAACTCCCGGGACGTGTTCCGGTTTTCCTTCCTGCACACTGAGCAAACAACACGAACCCTGCTTGTCCACAACCTCCCTTCCCTGGGTTCCGGGTGTCAACTGTTTATTGAGACACGACGTGCTGTGGCTGTCCTTGGGCTTCGCAGGGAGAGCCTGTGGGGCCATGTCAGAGTCTCTCACGGGATGACTCTCTCATCTTGCCTTGGCCCAATCTTACTGGACTTTTTGTTTTGTCTTGAATGTTGGAGGTTGACTCTCTTTTGAAAGAGCTTTTAAATCCCAGCAGGAGGCAGGCCCACCTTTTTGCATGTATTTCTATGAGTGTTTAGGGAAGTGAGTTGTCCTTTCTCCATTTCCCCCCTTAGCCTGCCCAGTCCCCCTCTCCCATTTCAGGACCTAGACTGTTTCAGAGTCAGGAAAAAAAAAAAAAAGAAAAGAAAGAAAGAAAGAAAGAAAACCAGCATGAGGTAATTCAGTCATTTTTTCCATGAAGTCTGTCAGCTTTCTGGTCGAAGATCCGTTAGACTATCTTAAGTCAGGTTTGGATGCCATAAAGTACCTACTCTGTTATCCTATTAACCATACTTCTCATAAGGGACCGAACTAACACATCTTTTACTAAAATAATTGACTGATTATATGTGATACCTGGCTAATGAGTATTTTTATTAGAAGCATGAAGTTTAAATTGCCCAGAACTATTTTAATACACTTTAGCTTACACACTTCCAAAATGTTTACCCATGACCACATTCTTAGGTAAGCTGCCATGTACTCATTCTCATTTAGGAGAAATTCGTTAGTTGCTTTGTAGAAATAATATAAAGCTCAAGGCCACTGGGCACAGGAACCCGTCTCCTTTTATCTAACTGTATCTCTTATACTTTACCAGTCAGCACACAATACGTTCAGCAATTCCAGAATGACTTCATTCCCTTATCATAATCCCAGATAGGCAGTTAAATGGAAATAAAAAGTAATAAGAAATTTCTGTATACAAATGAATCTTGATTTAAAAAAAAAAAAAAACCGGGGGCGCCTGGGTGGCGCAGTCGGTAAAGCGTCCGACTTCGCCCGGTTCCGGTTTTGCGGTTCGATGTTTTTTTTTCCCGCGTCGGGCTCTGGGCTGATGGCTCAGAGCCTGGAGCCTGTTTCCGATTCTGTGTCTCCCTCTCTCTCTGCCCCTCCCCCGTTCATGCTCTGTCTCTCTCTGTCCCAAAAATAAATAAACGTTGAAAAAAAAAATTTTTTTTTAAATAAAATAAAAAAAAAAACCAACTAAACTAAGTTTTTGTGAACCAAATTGTATTTACATTTTCGTCCACATTTAGTGGAATCGAACATCTCCTTGACTTGCTGCTTTTCCGTGCAGAGGAGGGAGTCAAGGAACAAAGTTTCAGAAACAGAAAGATGAAAAGGTCAAGATGCTACGTCGATCTATTTGTGTTAAAAACCCCCGAATACATGGAGATACCCTCAGCTGTATCTGGAGGCTCCCAGCTGACTCTCACACTCTGACAGTAGCTAAGCAACCTGGTCTTTTGGTGCGGGGTTGGATGGAGCAGCCCCAGACCACAGCGGGCCAGCCGTTGGGGGACAGTGGGGCTCACTGTGTCACAGCTGTGACTCAGAACAAGCCACACCCTGGTGCCTGGTGAGACCGAAATTGCAGGCCAGTGGCTGATGCTTAAAGGCCGGCTTTTCACATGTGAACTTTGACAGGGGGAGGAGAGCCATTCATCTAACGAAGAATTTATTAATGAGGTTAAGGCCCTTGAAAAAGCAGTTTTGCGTTGCTAACGTCACTTCTACCCCAGTGCCACACGCAGAAAGACTCACGGAATCATCCCCAAGCATTGCCATACGGTGTTCTCAAATAGTGGTCAAGTCCCATGAGCTAGGCTCGTGGAAATACTGAAAACTTGCTGAGTAATTCTTGGACACCAGTGAGTTTCATCCATTAAAAACATGCACAGTGTCTGGGGGCATTAGGATACTCAGATCATTTCACCCTGAAATGATTTTGTGAATGAGCCAAAACTGGCAGTTTCAATGTAGTGGGTCAGATTCGTTTTCCCTTGGCCTAAGGTGTAGATTTCCAGCCCGCTGGCCCAGCCTCCCTGTTCCTAGCCTACTTCTTGGTGGCACCCTTGTCCCCCAGCCCAGAAGATAACTCCGAGGGCTGTTACAGAGGTTGATGAGCCCTGATTGCTCTGTGTTGGGAGAAGGAGGGAGGAAGGAGGGGAGGGGTGGATTGAGGACCATCCTGAAACAGAGCACGTGTTCATCCCCCAGGACCCTCAGATGTGTTCTCTGTGTATTTGGGGACCTGTATATCTGGGGTGAATCCTGGCGGAGCGGGGCTTGCCCCTCAGTTGTCTCCCTATCATCCTAGCCCCGTGGGCCCATGAGATAAAAGTTCAAGCTGGGGGCCCAGCATATTCAATAATAATGAACAGTGCAAATTTCAACATTCTTTTTTTACTGTCTCCAGCAAAACGCTAAACGTTTTCTCATTTCTTGTTTAAATTAAAATTCCACAGTCTCTGCTTTGAACTGCAGTATGTTATCACTCCTGAGTCCCGGGACTCGGCTTGATGTAATTGAGGTATTATGCGTTAAAACCTATGTGGCTAAGTTCTCTTGTTTACTTTGGGGAAAAGGAATGACAGGCACATACACAGTGTCTTAGGACTAATACTCCATTCTAGATTAACTTGGAGTGTTAGGGGATGACTGGGCGTTATCTTAACAGACTTCTTCCCTTGAAGGTGGAGGGTGGGAGGAAGAATGCGATTTCACTGCCACAGCTTGCGTCTTCAGAATGTTCCCATTACGCTGTTTTCGCTTCCTTGCAGAGATGCTTCATTTTTGTTCTTGTTCTGTCTTTGAGTCCTGGCACTTAGCAGGGTCTCCACATCTGTTTACACTGAAACTAATGAAAAGCTTTTTGTAATACAGAAACCTGCCTATATTGCTAAGCACTGAGCCCTTTTTCTTTTTAGGTGTCCCCCCCCCCGCCCCCCCCCCCGTTTCATACCTGTGTCTAGTCAAATGGCCTTTTCCTTCAGCGGTATCGTTTCCAACCAGTAGCTCTGTGTTTAGTCTCAATTTCAGGAAGATCCTGAGATCAGCTGCTTGTTTGAATGTTGTAAGGTATTCTTAGTTTAATCAGAAAAAGAGGGCAGGCGGTTCTTCCTGCAGTTCGAGGGGGGTGACCTGACCAGGCTGAGGTTTAAACTGTGGTGCAGAGGCCAGCGTATTTCCGTTGCTACATCAGTTGCTTTACGCCATGGAGACCCACATAGATGGGCCCCGAGGGTAAGTCTCTGCAAGAGAACAGTGGAAAAGCTGTGCCTGGATATTTGTACTGACCCTAAATTTCAGGTCCAGGGTTTGGCTTGAAGAGCATGAACTCCAGCATTAGAAACCCCATTCCCCGGGGCGCCTGGGTGGCTCAGTCGGTTAAGCATCTGACTTCAGCTCACAGTCATGATCTTACGGTCCATGAGTTCGAACCCCATGTCGGGCTCTGTGCTGACAGCTCAGAGTCTGGAGCCTGCTTTGGATACTGTGTGTGCCTCTCTCTGCACCCCCCCCCCCCGACACCTGCCGCTCACACTCTATCTCTCAAATTAAATAAACATACATACATACATACATAAATCCCATTCCTGCTGTGACAGTGGCTCTTTTGACGCTAAAAAGAGAACAAACTACTCACCCGGGGTCTGTGATCCCAGTAGGGGCCAGGGCTAAGGGATCCGCGTACATCCACTAGGGTAAGGATTTAAAGCATCTTCTGGGTTCTTAGGTTCTGCAGTGAAACACTTTGGAGATGGACCCGTGAATATCCATGGACCCCAGTCCTTGGTCTGAAAGGCTGGGTCCTCAGCCAGATTCTCAGGCTTTCAGCAGCAGGCAGCGTTCCTTGGCGGATGTGGGCTAACTTCTGAGGCTCACGGTCCAAGTGTGTTCTGGGGGACTTGGGATGCTTCCCAGTGTATGAAAGTGGAGCCCCGACCACGCACCGGGACCGTGACTTTTCCATGATGTCTGGAGCTGCAGCCTCGGCGTCCGAGGGCATCCAGATGTGGCCCCAAAAGGGAGCAGCCAGGCTTTAACGCTGTATAAAGTTCCTATGTCATGCGCTTTTTGTCTTTTCCTTCCGACACAGGGCCAAGCATACCTGCAAGAAAACGTTGCTGGAGGAGGTGCAGGAGCTGGAAACGAAGGCCAGAGTGATGGGGAAAGCGATGCTTCGGGACAGTAACGGGAAGAGGTGGGCCAGCGCCGGCCAAGAGCGTGGGGGGCGCCAGTTCTCCCAGCCCCGCTCCCTACTTTTCCATCCCACCCTGCTTTTCCTCTCCTCAGTTTTCCATGCGAGCATGGCATGCTCAGTTTTAGCCGTTTTGGGGATTCCCGAAGAATATAGTCACAGGCAGATTTAAATCGCATTTTCTCAGTGGCCACGTGAGATGCGGCCTGTCCCCAGGTAAAGCTGGGGGTTTTCACGGGGTCTGGGCATGGCCAAAACAGCCCACGTGCAGAAAACAGAAATAGCGATACGATCCCGAGGTGGAAAAGGTCTGTTTCAGTCTTGTTACCAAAGCTAGGCCTTTTGATGTTAGGCCCAATTATTATACTCCATGATGAGTATCTACCATGAAGGTTTGCATGCCGAATAATGTGTGTTTTTCATGTAAATCTGGTTACGGTTCACGGCAAGTGTACCTGGGGCCTTTCGTTGTGCTTTTACTGAATTGTGATTTTCTACTGGTGTTGAGAAAGTATCATGTGACGTATGGGCGAGTTCACAGGAACAAATGCTATCGTTCCCGCTCCTTATTTCCCGTGGGACATCGGCCTCCTCTTTCCCGTACCTAAAAGTTGGGCATGTGAACAGCTTTTGATTAATCCTGTACGTCACAGGGTTATTAGATTGCGTTTAGTTAAAGCCCGCATACTACCAAAGGAAGCTGACCTGGACCCAAGAACAACTTAGTATTGCCGTCTTAGACACATGGAATGTCGGGAAAACTCGGAGTACCACTCTCCTATACGGGGGTTGAAGGAAATCTGTAGCTCACGGCCAGGAAAACAGAAATCTGCAAGCTGAAGACGTCTAGAGATTCCTACTGTGTGTCCTAATGTTTCAATTCTGCTTGATCCTACCATCTTCCAAAGCAATGAAGACAAAAGCATTTTCTTTTTTAACCCAGAGTTTGAGAACTGTTAGGAATATAACCTCAAAGAACTCCAGATACTTCGGGGAAGGGAAGATACTTCAGATACTCACAACTTGAGCGTGTAGTTCAAGTTGTGGTTTTTGTGTTTGTTCATGACATTTTTTTTAACAAGTGAGGCCATTAGCATTCGTTATATGGCAGCTGTGCCAGTGGCTGTAAAAAATAATCTGTCAACAAGACAAAAATCACTGTCTTCAATAAGCTGAAAGCCATGACTGGGTGGGAACAGCAGCCGGGCTTGAAGCAGATCCATATAGAAGGGTTACACACGGCAGCACATGGCTAAGGCCTGCTCTGTCCGTTAGATACTTTAGGCCCAGTGCTTAGCACCTACTAGATTTTCAAGGGCCTACAAAATTCTTTGAGACCTGAAAAAAAAAAAAAAAAAAAGTTCCTAGGCTCCAAAAATAGGGAGCAGCCTCGGCAAATTGAAATTAATAAGGGTTTAAAACTCTACAAAAGGCAGATCAGTCTTAGTAACTGTTAGATGTAATACGCATGCTGAGTTTTAGCATCTTTGAAAACAACTCACAGGGCCTCCTAGATCCCAAGCATGCTCGCATATACCCAGTGACTGCTGAGAGATCATAGGTAATTCCTAAGTAAAACGAGAATTTCAAAGCAAAATTCTAAAAACTCTTCTGCAGCATTTGACAGGAAAACCTTGCGCCCGGCGTGGCATAAGAATGCGCTTCGCCGTGTTTGATCCAACGTGGGGCCGGGGTCTCGTTCTGGTCCGGGAGGTTAAAACAGGCCTGGACATGGGGTCGGTAGCGTGGAGGGCGTTCAGAGGAGGCGACAACCCGGGAGGTCATCTGGCATGGGAGATGAAGGGCTTCGCGTTGGAGATGGGATGGGAAACAGGGCTTGGAGGAGGCGGGCAGATGGAAATACTGAGTGTGTGTTTCCAGCAGAGGGAGCAGCCCGTGCAGAGGCACTGGTAGGATTGTGTGCCCGTGTGCATCCCACGGAGATCTGGAGCCTGCGTGTGAATTCTGGCTCAGCTGTTTGCTGCTTAGCCGCGTGACCTTGGACAAGATATTTTACATAGTGAGATGGTCTCTTCATCTGTAACCGAAGACCAATATTTGGGAGAAGGCGGGTTGGGACTTGACGAAACAATGCGGACCACACGGCAGGTCGCCTGACCCGTGGCAGGAGCACAGTGTCCCCGCTGCTGGTCTTTAGTTTGGCTGGAGAGCTGTGATGTTGAAGGCGGATGCGGGCTGTGAGCCCGTCCCTCCTTACAGTTCATAAAAAGAATGTCATTGTTAAAATTCACGTGTCCTGTTCAAAATGCACTTCTCAAGGTTCAAATGAGTGTCCGAAAGTAATGAGAGTTTAAATGGGGCTTCCTACCTTCTGCACCTTCAAACCTGTTTTCTGATCACTCTGTAAACGTGACGATTGTGTGGCTGGAGTGACTGCGCAAGAACGTGAGTGTGCACCCCCACTCCGTGGCTCCGGTTCCCTTGGGCTCTCGTCGCGGTGTGTTGCCTCACTTTTGTGTTCCTAGCAGAAGATCATTCGGGGATGCCCCGCCTCCCATCATCCTCAGACCACCCCCCACCCCCGCCCCTGACCCACCACCATTTGTTTTTCCTCCCTCCTAATTGCTCCCAGATTTTCTGGGTGGTCCATTTGCAAACTAGATAGTGGCTACGGGCTGTTCTGATTTTGTCCTGCCTGGTCTCACAACTTTTCGTTCATCGCCTTTGTTTGCTCCTTTCACACCTGCCTGGATTCCTGTGCACCTCTGGTGCAGGGAGGCGTGGGGGCGGGTCAGCCCGGGAAGGGGTGGGGGAGGTTTCTTCAGCTCGGCCCTTCCTTGTAAAGACTTAGAGACGCCGCCGTCGTCGTTGAGAGATCCTGAGTACTCTTCTCACATCCCCGTTTCTCATTCCCCACCCCCCATCTAATATTTCACTTCACTCGTGCATCTGTCTTTGGCTGTTAGTCGGGCGCATCGTAGAAGCTCTGTAAATATTTGTTGACCGCCTGGAAATGTGAAAGCCCTGCGAGTTGATGGTTGGGCAGGGAGAGTGAGCCTGCACTATCCGTGCGGACCTCCCAGTCCCTGTTGTGTGGGCTCATGTGGAACGTGGCCCCAGAGAGATGCTGAGAGAGACATAGGTGGCCACTCGGCCCTTAGTGAGGGGGGCTTTTATCTCATGGCTTAAGAATGGAGCTAACAGAGTCACAGACGGAGAGGCACGTAGGACATTAGCCTATGCATGCGCGGATGACAGCCCCCAGCCCATCCTGCTCGCCAGGTGTCCTCAACACCCCTAACCACGGGAGAGCTCGGAATGCCTTCCCTAGGGCCTCTTCAGGACATCCTGCCAAGTCATAAAAGCCAGGTCCAAGTCGCTGGCAAATATCGTAGCAGTTTTTCTCAGGAATGTAACTCACAAGAAATGGAGCAAAAATGTTTATGCATTAATCTTGAGAAGCCCTCTTGTGCCAAATTTGCAAGTATAATTTTGAAACGGTAGCTAGGGATTCTGTGTCCCTCTGTGCTCTTTAGCCATTCAATAAAATACTTTTAACTTACTGTTTGACTGATCTTGTCGAAGCCCCAAACTTCACACTCTTGGTAAACATGAAAATGTCATTAGCATGCCTCCACACTCCTGCATTAGTAAATCTTGACTTCTGAAATGAACCTGTGTCGTTGATGCATAGTTAAACCTGTCCTCGTGACTTAGAGAAAACGGGCTGATAAAAAGATGACATCTGAGAATGAGCCATCCAGAAAGTGCAGGGCAGTAAGAAAATGCCGACAGTGGTGAGCAGAAGTGTCTTGATTTTGTTTTGTCCTTCCCCGATGAAACATTTTTCTTGACGTATTGTTTGCATACCTCCCAAATACCAGACGCTTGTTAATATTTGCATTGTTAAGAATACCTTTCCCCAAACCATCTTCCCCAGAAATCTTCACCGAGGTATAACCAAGATAGAGTCTGTTATGCATTTCAGGACTTTGCTAAAGGGAATAAAAAGGAAAATAAATGAGCTAAAGGGAAGAATTCCTTCTTTCAGTGTTTTGGTAGTATTTTCGCTCTCTTTATTCCTGAAGTGTAACTCACGCAGTTTTTGTTTTTCTCTGGTGGAAGAAAATCTTCCAATGGCCACTTACCATTACAAATAGAATTGTTAAAAATGCCTAAGATGTCACGTACGGGCGACAAACCTTTTTCCCCCTTACCTTGTTTTTCTTTCTTGGTACAAGGTAGGGGGTGTTCTGATGTTTTCGGTATGAGGGCAGTCAAGAAGAAAGGGGAATATATTTGGTGAAAACATCCAGTTTTCCAGTTATTTAATCTGAATAAACAACAAGGAGACCCTCTTGTTGTAGAACTTCTTTCTCTGCATCGCAGTTGGCGGGAGGGGGTAGGATAAGGCCCTCTGCTGACTTTCTCCAGTTTCAAGGTCAAGCAGTTCTGGTTGCTGCCCTTGGCTTCCCCCAGCAAGTCGGTGGGATTCTCTTTCACTTAAGTGCTTCCCTGAAATATACTTCACTCTGTGCCCTGGTAAAGGTAGCTGGTGACTGGTCTTTGCCTCATGGTGAGCGATCACGGAGTCTCTTATTTGGTTTTATGTCCTCGTGAATGCTGATACATGGGCGCTGTGACCCCGGGGCTGAGCCAGCACACCCAGGGTAATCTAGACAGCCTGTCTGCCTCTTGGGAATTCAGGAGGGAAACGTGACTCACTCCCGTGTGTGGGTGCCACAGCCTGTGCTCACACAGCTTCCGTTTCATCAAGGGCTACCTCTAGGCAGATAGGCGGGGCGCTGGGCCAAGCCAGCCATCTGGGAATCCTGATGGAATGTTATCAGTGGAAAAATAGAGGCCGGAGCCTGAAACACATCAGCAAGATTTTCAAACACACCAAAGTTTATTCCTCCAGCCATCATTCATTCACCTGGTGCTCTTTTAAAAACCGACCATATTAAAAAACAAAAACTCCCCAATACGTTTTGAGGTGAGTACTCAATTCAAAAAATATCTACTACATGGGGCGCCTGGGTAGCTCAGTTGGTTGAGTGTCTTCCTTCAGCTCAGGTCACGATCTCGTGTTCGCGAGTTCAAGTCCCGCATTGGGCGCACTGCTCTCTATCAGATCTCACTGCTTCGGATCCTCTGCCCCCCTCTCTCTCTGCCCCTCTCCCGCTCGCATCCTCTCTCTCTCAAAAATAACAAACGTTAAAAAAAATAAATCAGTATCCACTTTGAGCTCTAGACAGAAATCCTTTGATGTGTAAAATAATATTTAAAAGCTATTTGGTGTTAATACACCTCCCAGTCAAAATTGTACAACTGCTGAGTCAAAACTGAGTGTAAGCGAGCCTCAAAATGTGAGATACACCGGCTTGATTGTGTATTATTTCCCCAATAGAGACTTTATGTCATTTTAGGAAAAATGTTTTTTCCTCCTAGTATCGGCTGCTGGCAGCACCTGACTCTGTCTTCCCTTTGCTTCCCTTTCCCACACTTTTTCTCTCCCTAAAGTATCTATTAGTTTTTTATTAGCTAAAAGGATAGGAAATTATGGCATCATTTTAGCAAACCTCTCCGGGCCAGGTGGCAAATGTCTGCTTCCAACACCTGGTTAAGATTTCTTTCACTTCCAGCTGCATTTTTTCCATCACTGTGTCATGAAGCGGAGGAAAGAGTAGAGCACAGAGACAGACAGACCTGAGTTGGGCTCTAAGCCCCCCGCCCCCCTCACTTAGCTGTGTGACCTTGGCTGGGTTAATAACTTCTCTGAACTTTAGCTTTCTCATCATAAAGTTACTTTGAGGTTTAAATGAAATAATACAGATTAAATCTATAGCATATGGAGACGTTCAAAAAGTGTTAATACCCATGTTGTCTCCTAACGTCGAAGCTGAATAACAAAGTTTCACTGGCCATTTTAACACATGGGGTTTTTTTTCAGAGCTCTTAGAGTGTGAGTCCAGCAGGTTCTCTGGCTTGCGTCTTCGGGGTACGCCGCCCTTCCTCGCAACACCCCCCTCCCCCCCATGCCGGGGCAGAGGGCAGGGCTCCAGCTGAGCCCCAGGCGCATCAGAGCTGTGTGAGCAAGCCACCATGAGTTTTGGGTCAAGGACACCGGGAGGGGGAGAGAGTTCACAACCCTGACGGTTTCCTGAGTCAGCCTTGCACTTCTGCTTTTACTGACTCCACTTTGCAACGAAGAGGGGTGCTCCCAGCCAGGCTGTGTCCCGAACCCAGACTGTCTGTACGCAGCATGTCTGCGCCTGAACTGGCCATCTCCCCCGAGAACCAGCCCATCCCTCAGAGTCCCCTGCCCCCATCGAGGACGAGTTGCCGCAATACCTCAGATACCCTCTCTGCATCATCCCGTCCCCTCTCTGCTGTCACGCGCGGCCGGGCTCCGGGGCTTGTAAACAGACCACCACTCCACCACCTGGGCCAATCCCCTGATTCCGAGGCCACTGGCTCCTTTGGTGCCCTGTCCCCCGGACCGGTCCCCCTGCTGTGGTGCCTGCCCGGCTCACTCCAGCCTCCACGGAGCCAAGACTGTTTCCTGCCACTCCCTGGTCTAGAACCTTCCCTGTTAGCTGTCCAACTGAGTGCAGGACAGGGACACACACTGATTTCCGCCTCCTCTCCCTCTTTTTACCGGCGTGGGTCTTAGCCTCCTGCCTCCCCTTGCCCTCCCGAGCTTCCCCTCCCCAGGTTTGGTCACGCTCCTCTGCAGCCCGTGCTGCCCGTGGCCCTTTCTTTTCTTTTCTTCTCTCTTCTGTTCTTTATTCTCAGGTTCGTTAACATACAGTGTAGCCTTGGCTTCAGGAGTAGAGTCCCGCGATTCATCGCTTACGTGCAACACCCAGTGCTCATCCCAACAGGTGCCCTCCTCAGTGCCCATCAGCCACGTTCCCCTCCCCCCTCTGCATCAACCCTCAGTTTGTTCTCTGTGTTTGAGAGTCTCTTATGGTTTGCCTCCCTCTCTCTTTGTATCTGATTTCCCCTTCCCTTCCCATAGGTTCATCTGTTAAGTTTCTCAGATTCCACATGAGTGGAATCACGTGATATCTGTCTTCCTCTGACTTATTTTGCTTAGCATAATACCCTCCAGTTCCATCCGTGTTCTTGCAAATGGCAAGGTGCCATTCTTTTTCATCGTCGAGTAGCATTCCATCGCGTATCTAGACCACATCTTTATTCATCAATTGATGGACATTTAGGCTCTTTCCATAATTTGGCCACTGTTGAAAGCGCTGCCATAAACATTGGGGTGTGTGCGCCCCTTTGATTCAGCACTCCCGTATCCTTCAGATAAGTTCCTAGTGGTGCAATTGTTAGATCGTAGGCCCCGTGGGCCTTCTCTGTTGGCTGGTTTTAGGCAAGGGTGTCCACACTGGGTGGAGCTCTGGGCACTCAGGGACAAATGAGGCAGACCCTTGTCCTGGAGGGACCCGCAGCCCTGGGGACAAATGTTTCCGCCTCCAGACACACTCTGACATCACTGAGTTGTCTCTGCTTTCTCGCCACTATGATAATGTCAGCTTGGGCCACCTCTAACGCATTCGTTTTGAAAGTGTTTTCAGTTATGCAGATATTCAACATATACGGCAATTAGTGCAAAGAACCCCCCCACCCAGTTCTCGCTGCCCAGATTGAGCGCTTACCAAGATTTTGCCGACACCGCTTCATCTAGCTCCTTTTGGGCCCCATTTTTGTTTCGCTGACGCATACAAAGCAAGTCCTAGATATCACATCTCACCCTTACTTCACGATGCAGCTCTAAATATCACACCATATGTTTTCACGTGTATTGTCGTTAATACGTTTATACTTGCTTATGTTGTTACCTATAAACACTAACTCCAACGCCTATTATCACATCTAAAAAATTAACGCTAATCCGTTGGTATCGGTTGATATCCCGTCCACAAACAGGTGGATCCTGCCAGGCCTCCCTTTTGGGGGATTTGTTAGGTTTGTATGAGGGTCGAGGCAAGGGACCCAGGTAACCTCGGGTTGCTGTGTTTTCAAGTTTCTTTTTCTCTCCAGAAGCCCCCTGCCCTTCCTTGTTTTTCATGCCATGGGCTTAACAGAACGTCTGCCCCATTTTCTTTTTCTCACGACGGTTGTCACCACACGCTGTAAATGAATTTGCTCCTATCCGAAGAGGTGGCCCAGCCTCAAGGAGGTGGGGTCGCCTTCCCGCCACACACCAGTGTCACCCAAGCACAGTCAGAGACCAGACCCTCATCTTTGACTCCAGGCCTCCTTCCACAAAGCCAAGGTTTTGAGAGCCACCCAAGTGCATCCATTTCTAATTACATCTCATTTGGAGTGCCCGGAAAGCAGTGGAGCCCCCAGAGATCAGGAGGGGTGGCCGCCTGGGAGCAGGCATCCGATCGATCGGAGGCCAGAGGCCTTGGGGAGGGCTTTGGGGGGTGGGGGGAAGGTCAAAGTCTGTGCTCCGAGGAAGCTAGAAAATAATAGTCAAATGCTGGTGCCTTTTCCGTCCCTAAACGCAGAAGGAACATGGAACGGACATGGAGTCCGCCCTCCTCTAAAGGAATACGGAAGCCAGTCTGTCCACATCAGAGCGAATAAAAACAGAGGAGTTCACAAAAGCTGTCAGCTGTTGTGATCCCATTCAGAAAAGAGAAGCCTTGTTGAGGAAGGTGATTTCCAGCCAGAATCACCTTAATGGAGACGAGGATGGTCTATAAAAGAAATCCGTTGGGTAGATTTAACCCCGTGTAGGGAAGAACGAACCCTGGGCAAGGCCTGAAGCAGCCAACGGGTCAGTTGAGACAACAAGGAGAGCTGCTCAGAACAATCGGAGAGTCCACTGCACCCCCAGGCAAGGCCGGTGAAATCTGCAGCCTTGGGGCGCCTGGGTGGCGCAGTCGGTTAAGCGTCCGACTTCAGCCAGGTCACGATCTCGCGAGATCTCGCGTGATCTCGCGTGAGTTCGAGCCCCGCTTCAGGCTCTGGGCTGATGGCTCAGAGCCTGGAGCCTGTTTCCGATTCTGTGTCTCCCTCTCTCTCTACCCCTCCCCCGTTCATGCTCTGTCTCTCTCTGTCCCAAAAATAATAAACATTTAAAAAAAAAAAAATCTGCAGCCTTGCTGACAAATAGCGCAGGTGAGGAAATGCATCCTAGAACAAAGGGAGTAAAAGGTCCAGGAAATTACAGAAAGGCTCACTGGATTACCCAAATGGGGATTTCTGGTGACTGCATCCTGGGCACAGGAAAGAGAGGATGGGGAAACTCAACTTGTAAGGAAGTAAAACACCTAATTAGCATTTACCTAATGCCTAAGCTTCCTGTGTCAACTAAAAGTAATTGGTTCTCTGTTATCTTACGGACGGGAACTCCCAAGTGCCGTTGTTGTTGTTGTTGTTGTTGCTGCTGCTGTTGTTGTTGTTATGGACAGGTGTTCAATAATTTAAGAAAACTTTGATAAGTACCTTTTGTCATTTGTTATGAAGCAAGAAAAGGACTTCTTGTGCCCTTTAGGTGGCACGTTAGCTGTGCTAGAAATGGGCACGGCAGCTGAGCCACTGTAGTCACAGTGTTGCAGAATCTTGATGCGATTTGTGCAAGAGGACGAGGAAACCCTTGTCTCCCTGTGTTGCAGGGAGTGAGTTGATGGATACGGAACGGAGGCAGGTTAGTGTCAGTCCGTGGTTTGCTAGGAACACGTCCCCAGAATCTAGTTCCAGGATGATTTAAGAAAATTTATTTTTCCGACCGTGACTTCAGTTAGTTTAATGTCCTCTTTTCAAAAATCATTTTTACTCGAGAAGTTAATGTTCAGTAACTCGTGCTGGTGGTTCATCACATCCCCTGTAAAGCAGGACAAAATATTCTAATCCTTTTTTTTTTTTTGCAAGTCAGTTTTATTTAACCCATTTGAACAACAATAGAAACGGGAGGTAAATTTAAGGAAAAAAAATTTTTTTTTCATGGTGTAGGTCTTATCATTTGAATAGTGATATTTCACATTCCAAGCAGAGATTAGTTCTTCAGGAGGTTTTTAGAAGATCTTGGCTAATCACTTCTCTACTTCATTATCAGTGAGTGTCTGCTTTTTAGTTTGACTCCCTCCTCCTCCCTACCTCCAACTGTGATGGTAAAGCATTCCAGCCAGCAGAAAACAGATGACCGCAAACACCCATTCTGAAATCGAGTTACAATTTAAACATAATCCAGGAATAGCCAGATTCCTCTGCTCCTTTCTCAATGGGCCCGTCCTGACTCCTTTGGGAGACTGAGGAAAGAAGAAGAGAACTTCTGGCCCCGAAAGTACAGATGCAAAGTTGCTTTTGTAGTACATTTAAGAGAATTGTTGAATCCCCTGGATGTATCAGACTTCTGGAGGAAAAAAGAATTCAAGGGGCAGTGCTGGACTTTTTTTTTTTTTTAATTTTTCTTTTTTTTTCTTTCTTTCTTTCTTTCTTTCTTTCTCTTTCTTTTTTTCTTTCTTTCTTTCTTTCTCTTTCTTACTTTCTTTCCTTTCTTCCTTCTTGTCTGTTTTTGCACCCGACACTACTCTGAACATGCACACCCAAGTCCCAGGTGTGGTCCTTGTTGTACAGCACAGTAGTTTGGCATCTCTGTGCCTGGAACCTGGAAAGCCACTTAAGGGCCATTTGGTCACCAGGTCATTAGGTGACTGTGACATCATTGACCTTGTAGTAGACGACTCAGAATTTGTAAAAGTTATTGCTCAGAGATGATCATCGTCGTGGGAATTGCTGCATTTAGCAATAGATGTGTTGAACTTTTGGAGAGATTTCTCTAGTAATAAAAGTGGGGGGGGGGGGAATGGATGTGTCTCTGCTAGTGAACAGAAGAGTAAATCCTTCTGGAGGCCAGGACGCGGGAATGACTGCTTATTTAAGAGCCTTGGTGGTTTAGCCATTCAGTTAGTTGCAATTATGTCTTCCCTTTCTAACAAGGCAGTGATAATACGGTTATTCAGTGTTTATTCTCTTGCCCTAGCAATTAGGATTGGCTCAAGGCACCTTAGGTGGTGGTAATTGGGAATTCACACTTGCTAATGAGTAAACATGTTGGCTTCATAGCAAATAGAATCACTGATTGGCTTAATACGGGACAAGTCACTTACTCATCATGCAACAGACATTTATTGAAAACCGAGGACGTGCCGGGCCAGGGTGTGGCATAGGATGAAACAGACAGGTCCCCACTGTGTTAGAGCTTACATCCCAGTGAGGGTCACACGCAGTGAACAAACAGCGAATAAACTCGAGATTCAGTGGTGACTGGTGTGAGGAACATGGAACAGAGGTTTGTCACGGGGAATGAATGGGTTTACGTGTCAGGAAAGTGTCTCAAGATGTCACTTAGAGACCTAAATAAAACACATAGCCAACCCAACAAAGATCTGGGGAAGCAGCATCCCAGACGGTGGAAAGTGTTGGTGGTCTGGCTGGGGCCTGTAAAATTCAGGGCAAAGTCACCTAAGAGGCAGCAGAGAGATTTGCAGGGAACGATAACGGATCAGGATTTCAGCCACCGGGAGCCATGGAAATGGCTCAAGCAAGAGAAATGCATGACTGGATATTGTAAAATACATGATTGCCATGCCATTTTAAAGCCACAGTAGAACAAATTATATATACATATATGAGATATATAAATATAAAATAGTATATAAAATACAGGTAAATAATATATATATAATATATATATGTAAAAGCGAAAGTAAAAAAATAAGAAAGTATTTTGGTATGAGTTTATTGTAACAGTTAAAATTAACACATTTGTTTTAAGGCCAATTAGTAGTAACGGTGAGAAGATTTTTAAAATGACAGAAATTTAAAATAAGTGTTATGGAGGACAGATGTCTTATCTTATTTTTTTTTTCTACTTCCTTTTGGGTTCTATTGAGAAAAGCCCTGATGTACAGAGAGTAGTTGCCATTCACAGTTAACCATGGGAACCTCGGACTATGTTTTCTTTTTTTATTGTTCTTGATTATATTTAATGTAATGATATATTTGCTTAATATGTAAAGTAATATAAGTAATATATAAATATATTATTAAATAATTGTGTAATCATTTTTATAATTATTAAATATAAGCATAAATAATATAGAAATAATTTATATCAATAATATGTTTGCCTACATTTCTTATATACGTATATCATATAAAGAGGCTACTGATGGTTTACATAAGCACTACGGTTCTCTAAACTAGCCTCATCTGATAAAGTGATTGTTCTCTTGTTACGCGACTGACTTATGCAGACAAGAATATGGTCAAGCGATGCACTTGGAACAGAATAGGCTAACTGCCAGTATTGTTTTAGCTATAATGGACACATAATGCTTTTTTAAAAATACCAATATACAACTACAACCTTTCTAATACGTGACCTGTTTATAAGACTGAATGTAAGAAGCTTTAATCTGAGATCTTTATAGAAGCAAGTTAATTTGAAAACATTTGCAGCTTTTAATATTAAGGTTTGGTGTGTCTCACATGAAATATTTATAGGTTCTTATTTTATATTCTTAATTTTTTTTACGTTTCTTTTTGAGAGAGAGAGAGCACAAGCAGGGGAGGGGAAAACACAGAGAGAGAGAGAGAGAGAGAGAGAGAGAGAGAGAGAGAGAGAGAGAAACCCAAGCAGGCTCCCGCATTGTCAGCGCAGAGCCTGATGCGGGGCTTGAACTCATGAACCGTGAGATCATGACCTAAGCCGAAACCAAGCATCAGACACTCAACTGACTGAGCCACCCAGACACCCCACGTTCTTATTTTAAATGTTTTTACAAATATTCAATGTATAGAGAATGCAACTTAAAAGCTAGTGGTTGAAGGGTAGTGAACAGTACTATAACCTTAAAAGTACTTATCCCTGTATTTCAATTGAGTCACAATGTCCAGAAGCATACGTTCAACAAATTTGAAGGCTTTGGTAAGAATATACACTTTAGAGGGGCACCTGGGTGGCTCAGTTGGTTGAGCGTCCGACTTCAGCTCAGGTCATGATCTCACAGTTTGTGGGTTCAAGCCCCGTATCGGGCTCTGTGCTGACAGCTCAGAGCCTGAAGCCTGCTTCAGATTCTGTGTTTCCTTCTCTCTCTGCCCCTCCCCCACTCACACTTTGTCTCACTCTGTTTCTCAAAAATAAATCAATGTAAAAAAGAAATTTTTTTAAGAATATACACTTTAGAGAAAATAAAACACACATAACTATTTTAATGTCACTTACATATCTAGTTGAGGCATATAAAATGAATGACTTAAATTTTTTTGGTATTTAAATTAAAAAGTATAACTTAAGCAAGAGTTTTACATGCACTCATTTAATTCATTGATAAATATAACTTTTCATCACCACTGAAATAAAAAATTTTCAATTCTGCTGCACATTTCTTTCTTCCAGTTTGTCACAAATAGCTAAGGTTCCAGATGGAAAAAATGTTAGATATTCTAGGTATTTCTAGATTGATAGTTGTTTATTTTTATATTTTTTTAAGTTATTTATTCATTTTGAGAGAAAAAAAAAAAGATCCCAAGCAGGCTCCACACTGATAGTGTAGAGCCCGTCTGGGAGCTCTGTCTCACGAACCCTGAGCTGGGACCGGAGCCAAAATCGAGTTGGACGCTCAACCGACTGAGCCACCCAGACGGCCCCCATGGTTGTTTTGTTCATTAAAGCATTGGTATGTCACCCAGACCTTTTGTCATCCTGGCTATATCCTACCTGTTCAGAAAGCATTTGCTTTCCTGAAAAGACCCGAGGGCAGGAACTTGCTGAAGGCGCTTTTGTCACATGCGACTTTGGGACCGTTGTCCACGCTCACACATCTGTTGAAAACTGAAGACATAGCCAAGTTGCCACAGGCTGGAGACAGAGCCCTTTGCCTGCTTCCCAGGTGACACAGTGTCTCTCACCAGGTGCAGATCAAAGACACTAGAGCGCTCAGAGCACAGGGGCGTCGGACGGGATTGTGAGCGAGCTGCTCCCTACCGTGTTACTGGACAAATTGGTTGTATTCTTTGACCGGATGTCTACAGATCTTCTCTATGCGGGAGCGTTGGAGACATGTTGGCTTCCCGAAGTAAAACCCAAGTGAGCTTTTTGTTCGATAACCCAGAGAAATGCTGCAGCCACAGGTTTCTGCTCCATTTCGGCCACTGCTCCTTCGTGTCCACAGACCACACGGGCCTGGGTCAACCGGCTGAAGACCACGTTGCTACTGTTCCTCAAAGCTTTTCACTTCAGTTTCTTCGGTACATGGAAATGAAAATACATGCATAGCCTCGACAACCATTGATTTGTATGTGTTCTCTTTTGTTGAGGAATGTCTAGGGGAAGAGTGCACTGTGTCTCATTCTGGATAAAGAATTTTCCTGAGGATCTTCAGGGACTTTTTTTCCATTAAGCCCAGCAGACATCCTCATTTATGTACTTCAGATGCTCGGTTCTTATTGTTCCTTAGGTGACTTTCTTCTTCTTCCTTTTTATGTAGTATTCTCAGAGGGCATAACCACACCATTCCATCAAGTTTACTTCATTGTTCTGTCACTGCTGGATTCCTTGCATTAATTTCTTTCTTGAACACGCCAGCTTATACGTAACCCGCGCATAGATCTCCCGTTTTCTGACTTTAGTTCTTTTATAGCTCTGTTGGAACATGTCCAACATATGACATCATTAGAAATGCTGCACAGGCTCTGAGATGGACCTTCTGTTTATCGCCTTGATTTTCTGTGCTGCCATTCACGTGTGTATATCGTGTGTGTGTGTGCGCGTGTGTGTGCGCGCGCAGCACGTCTCATCTGCTACCACTTGCAACAACAAAAGAACATCCACCATTTACAAGAACAACAACAACAAAAATGAAGTTACGACAAAGGAAAAACCTGATCATTGAATTCATAGTCGATTTTTGTCATTTGTTCTCCCTGGACTGTGTCCACCCATCTGTGAGCAGGACAGGACATGATGGCACCTCTCATTTTTTCCTTCTATAAGCCATTACCCATTCATATGCAATCTCTTCCAAACATTTTGCACACAAATGCCGACAAGTAGTTTCATGGCTTTTTTTAATGTCTGTGAGTGGGTATATCCTGTTGTCGAAGGTCACGTTATAAGAGCAGATTTCTCTGACGGAGCCTTGTCTTCTCAGAACCTTCTCTGATAGAACCTCCTTCTAGTCTTCAGGGGTCAGCCTGGATAAAAGTGGAGCTTCTGGTAACTTTCCACACCCGGTTTCTCGTACACGTTCACTCACTCAGAGATGCCGATATTGTCATCCTTTGTGGTGATGCCAATCCAGGCAAGAGCACGTATTGAGCCTTGCGTTTTGCCAGAGATCACGCTAGGTGATGAAGAAATAGGAAAAGAGTAAAGTGATGATGTCAAATACAGTGTGAAAAGTGTTTTAAGAGGGTAATGGAGAGACTGAGAGAGCCCAGTGCAAGTTAGAATTTGTTAGCAGGGGGCAAAGCAGGGGAAGGGGATTTTGGCTGTAGAGAAAAACTCTGCAGAGTTCTCCGGGCACAATGAAAAGGTTAGTGTGATGGGCCAGGAGTCCACGTGGTGGTGAAAGTTTAGGTTGGATAAGTAGGTAGGGACCAAATTACATGACCTATGATGAGGCTGGGGTTTTATTCTATAAGCCACAGGGATCCATTAAAAGCCTCACTAATTAGAAATAGCTGTAGAACGAGGGGCGCCTGGGTGGCTCAGTCAGTTAAGCATCCGACTTCAGCTCAGGTCATGATCTCACGGTTCGTGGGTTCCAGCCCCGCGTCGGGCTCTGTGCTGACAGCTCAGAGCCTGGAGCCTGTTTCAGATTCTGTATCTCCCTCTCTCCCTGCTCCTCCCCTGATTGTGCTCGCTCGCTCTCTCTCTCTCTCTCTCTCTCTCTCAAAAATAAACAAACATCCAAAAAAATTTATATATAGCTATAGGCTGAGATCTCATGAGTGGCGAATATTAAACAGAATCACTTGGCCTTTCTTCACCAAGATCTCTACAGTTTGCCCATACAAAAGCAAGTGTAGATGTCTCCAGAATGTCTCTGTCATGCAAAGTTGTACCAGGACATGCCTATTTAATCCCCTGCTCTAAAACGATTTACATTATAGGAAGGTTTTCTTACAGTGGTTTCACACCCTTTTTGAGGAGAGAGAAAAATTGTAGGTTACTACCTGCTTGACACATAAGCAGTAAGCAACCAAATATGCAAACGTAGGGTAATGCCCCCTTGGGCTGACCTCCAGCCCTGGGGACTTCATGACTCTCCTAATGTGGAGAATGCAGTTTCTCACATAAAGCCTAATGGGTAGCTATTCGTGTAACACATATGTTACACGTTCATGGAACATATATATTACATGGTCATATAACATACGTGTTACACGTTCATATGACGTTATGTCCCATGTTCGTATGACATACACGTTCTACGTTCATATGATGTAACAGCTATAAATTATGCTGATTACAAGAATAGACAAAATGGTAAAACCTAGATTACTATTATGAATTATATCCAAAAACTATACCTATATCCCAAAACAATAACTGTATGCAAAAATAACTGCTAGGTGTACCTCAGGGTCACGAGGCCAAGAATAAATAGCCAAGTCCCATCTCCCCCTCTTCATACTTTTTCAACTTACTCTCCCTGTCGCTCTCCCAGGCATACATTCTTGGTTCCTCAAAGTCTGTCCTTGGGCCAGTGGCTTGTCATTGTTTTGGAACAAGAAATCTTGTATCAGTAGAGACTGCCTCCAGTTGCAAATAACAGAGGCCCCCGTTCAAACCACCTTCCAGGTCTTGAGAAGACCCGGCTGGTACAATTTGAACATCCCGCTGGAGGGCAGTCATGGCTGATGGATCCCTGGCCAGGAATGTCACCAGGGCCCAGAGTCTTTCCACTTTGCTCCAATACTTCATACTAAGTCTGCTCCAGCCCCTGACATGATCACAGGGAGATCATCCCACGTGAACCTTGTTCACAACCATTGAAAGGAGAGTTTGCCCCTGACAAATCGTTCACGAGTTTCTGTTTTTCTGGAAGGGGCCATCCTGCACCAATCCCTACAGTCAGGGAAATGCCATGGTGGATGCTTGAGGTCTGGATTACCAGCATCCATCTATGTAGGAATGTAGGAACTCCATGTAGGAGTGCTCCTCAACAAGGGGGGAAAGAAAAGGATGTTGGTGGGGACGTTACATGCAACTTATATACATACATACATACATACATACATACATACATTACAGGCCTCTGAGAATCTGATGAAAGCATGTCTTGTCTCTCTACATGTCAATTTTGCATTAGATTTTTAGGGGATTCACTCACCTCCTAAAGACTGTCATTCTTTATCTCAGAGAAATTACATCACTTCCAGAGCAGAGATGCATGTTTCTCTTAGATTTTCGCGTTCTCCTGTACTCTGTATCCATTCTGGAAGCACACCATCTAACACTGGAGGTCAGTTGTGGTTTTTATTTGCTGTTTCATAATTTTTACGGATGACCCGGAGACAGGTCAAGTAATAAGATGTGAGCGATTAATTGCAAACATCCAATTCATTCTTTAAATCCATCACCCAAGGTTTTTTTCCATTGGGAAAGAAAAGGAAAATGTGTTCCCCCTGCCCTGTGCCCCACCTGTTTTATTTTCTACCACATCTTTCCTGATGCTATCCCAACATCAGCTGCAATGAATCTTTCCACAGACTGGTAGGAACCAAGAGTAAGGTAATCGGCCAGACCTGTCAGAACAGCCTCACGCTGTGGGATCCGGGTGAGCCTTTTCAGTGAGAACTCTTCTCCAAACTGGAAAACATGAGCAAGCCGTGCTGTGGACAGCCATCTTATTTTGAAATTTGAAAAGAAAGGGTTTGCCAGGAACACCAGGCAGGTTTCGCAGCCCTTCTGCCTGGAAGAAGCCGAGGACCTGACCTCTGGAGAGCCCCTTGTGCATTGTCTGTCCGTGTGCTTATCGGTAAACCCTGCTTTAAAAGTAATAAAAGAAGACCCTGGCAAAGTTTGCATGGTGTTGCCTCACTCCCCGTGTTCGCCTTGAAGACCCTTCTCTAAAGAAGAGACCAGAGAGGATTTGACGGATTGCCAAGCCCATCCGTGGCCACCGGCCGAGTGGAGTTGGGGGGTCATATTCCCCAGCTCTCTGCAACCCAGGCTGTAGGTCTGGTTCTCAATCTGGACAGCCGTCAAATGGCACCAGATAACTAAATGTTGATTTTCCTTTTCTGTTTACCTTAACGATCAGCTCAAAAGTTTTTTAAAAGGCAGCTGTGGTATGGTTCCTGCTTGTTCCACACAGAATTGTTCTGCAGGTGTGGCCTCAACTTGAACAATTTTTGCACACTTGTTCTCAAATGGCTGATTTGAAAACCCACTGTTTGCACTCACTTCCTGCTGAAGAGTATGGGTTAATTTTTTTTTTTTTTTTTTGATGAAGCAGACAGTTTTTTCAAGAACTACTTTAAGATACTTAGCCTGACTACTTGGGCCACAGGAAACAAAGTTGTTAGTGTCCATACAGGATTATGGAAAATGGGATTCTAGTTCCAAATCCAAAGCAACTCAGCTAGTGGATGGAGACCTGACACAGGTTAGTGACCGAGGAGGGCCCAGCGGAACCCGCTGCACGTCCAGCCCTGGCTAAGTGTGGGCCTCAGCCTCAGAGGGCAATGTTGACCGCCTGTCCTGCGGTGTCCTGTGACTTAGATGCCGTCTCTGCCCTGAGAGAGAAGACACTGGGCCCCAGCACTTCTGCACACAGAGCTGGGAAAAGGCCTTGACTCACAAATGGTAAGAATGGTAACGCTTCCTCTCCACACACGGGGAGGAAGCGTTAGACCCCATGCTACCTCCTAGTTCCGACACGTCCGTTGGGAAAGGAAAGGGAGCTCAAATGACTTTTTTCGGGGGGCTTTGAGTCTACCTAGGACTTAACTGATAATACTGTGTTCTCCATGTGGGAGGAGGTGGAAGAAACAGGAAAATACTTCCAAATGTTGGTTGTGGCCTGGCTGGACTCCAGAGTACTGGCGATCGTGGCTTCATTCACCCCTTCATAACATCTTCCTTGCGCACACCCCGACCTTGTTCCAGAATGGACTTTAAGCAGCTCAAAAACATGAATCGAGTGTTACGGTGTAAAAGGTAATTTGTTGAAGGCCTGTAACTCTCTCCATGGGCTGGGCCGAACTTTGAGTGACTCACCCCTGGTCTGAAGTCCTATAAACAACTCCCCTAGGCTGAGATCTGCAAGTTTTCCTCTATGTAATTCTCATAAAGAGAGTTTATTGTATTCCCCACCAATCGGGCCGTGCATTTTCCCAGGGAGACAGTACAATGCAGGCACCTGTATGGGCCATCAGACTCCTGTGAACTCTGGGGGGGGAACACAGAGGTCAGGCTATGCCAGGCACCTTGATCCCTCATTATCTTTAATTAGTGTTTAGGAGGTTAATCGGGAGTGAAGCTTATCTTTTGTTACTTCAACAATTGAGTCAAGGGGGCACTATGGCCAAATTCGTATTGTTTGTTTGGGTTCTTATTTGAATTTGTAAAGTCCCGATGTTTATTGCCCAGACCCGTGCCTTGGAGAGGTGTTGGAAGAGAACCGAGGGTACAGGAACAGTTATTTTTATTGTAATTAATTTGCAGCTTAATAGGCCTGCTAGAAAGTTTGCTATTGAAAAGAAAATAACATTCATGAGCATTCTCAGTGGTTTCAGACTTGACCCAAATCTTCTTAAGCTCAAATAGGCAAATTTGCTTCATTTTACATATAAAGGCAAGCTCACATTCAAGGAATTTAATTGATTAAAATACTATTAAGTCATTACGCCCACGTCTCCCCTTCCTGTAGTTGATGCTACGTCCAATCATATTTTCAATATTTTCAGGGTAGAGCTAACTTTACTCTCAGGAAATTGTATTTCAGCCCAATAGCCTTCATTGTTCAACAAACTGTCCTTAATCCTGGTTTAAATTTTCCTCTCCTTCTCTCCAGCACCCTGTGCTGTTTCTCTGCAGTTATTATCCATAAGCATCAAGCACTTTAAAAATAACTGTTGGGGCGCCTGGGTGGCGCAGTCGGTTAAGCGTCCGGCTTCAGCCAGGTCACGATCTCGCGGTCCGTGGGTTCGAGCCCCGCGTCCGGCTCTGGGCTGATGGCTCGGAGCCTGGAGCCTGTTTCCGATTCTGTGTCTCCCTCTCTCTCTGCCCCTCCCCCGTTCATGCTCTGTCTCTCTCTGTCCCAAAAATAAATAAAAACGTTGAAAAAAAATTTTTTAAAACAACCGTTGCCTTTGTATAAAGGCATATACTCTTTTCACCCTCCCACGTTCTTTTCTTCCTTCCTTTGCCACATTCACATACTTGCCCCTTGTTGCAAGATAAACTGAGGCGAGTTAAGAATTGCAAGAGTCTCCATGAGCAACAATCAAATAGAATCAGAAGCAACAGACCAGAAGTGGCTAGGAGGTCTCTGCTAGGAGGAAGGAGCTCAGGGAGAGATTTCATAGAGAAAAAACAACAGCAAATGAAGGAGATCATTGATTGGCTATCGCTTAAAGCCTGGTCAGGTTTGTGATTGGTTGTCCTTAGGCGTCAGTTTCATAACCATGAGGTATTTACAAGCTTGGATTTTGGTTCGCCTATGTGCGCCACCGTGGCATTAAAACCGCATCGGTCTGAGGGCTTCCTTGTTTAATTAATTTAACACCCTTAAATGAAGGCCATTGTTTTCAAGCTTCACGGGAGGGTGAACTTTGGACCTGCGCTGAAGTGCACGGTTTCCATTGCACAAGAAAGCAACCCTTAGCCAATCTGTACGCCTGCCTCAGACGGGTCGGCCCTTCTTTGGCAAAGTTAGAAAGTAGGCTGAAGTTAGAAGGTAGGCTTGGGAGTCCTGTGGCCCTGGAAACTCTCTTCTTCACAAAGAAGCTCCGTGTGATGAGACCCTGGGAGGTCACACCAGCTCCTCCCTTCCTCCAGGACGAGGAGGTGCTTGCTTGGCCTTTAGAAGGAGGAAGACGAAGGGCCCCGTGGGCTTGCCATCCCTTCATTTCTTCAATCCTTCCACGTATAACCCTTGAGTATCTTCCTTGTACTCGGCACTGTTTTTGGTGCTGGGCATATAACCGTGAATGAAAAACATCGAACTGACCCTCCTAGAACGTACCTTCTGGTGGGGAACAGAAAGGAAACACAAACTCTGTGGTGAAAAGTGAGATAAAGCAAACTAAACCAAGGTACAGATTTGGAGAGAGAGGAGGCGGGGAGGTTATACAGCAAGCCGCTCTACGGAGAGAGCCACCCACCGTGGGAAGAACATCCCAGACAGCCAGCCAAGTGCAAAGACCCTGATGTGGGAAACTAGTTAGTGTTCCCGGAATCTCGAGAAAGGCCATGTGGCTGGAGCGGAGGGGGGGAGGGGGAGCCTAGTAGGGGATTGGGTTTGAGAGGAAGCCAGGGTTTTGCATTTAGCGTTTGATTTTGAGCAGGGAGATGGCATGGTCCAGTGGGTAGAAGTAGAACTTTAACAGAACTTTACTCCTGGAAAGCAGCATCTTCCCGACCAGCTTGGTGCTTCACCACGGAGTTGTTTTGCCTTGTCCTTTCCCAAATGCCCCGATCAGGAAATACACAGAGCCTAGACTATTCCTCACTCCATTACACCCGGGGCTTCTCAACCCACCGCCCAGCCTTTCACTGAGGCCTCTCTGGGTCAGCCAGGTGCCCTGCTAATTTATCTGTTCCTAGCAGCCCCGTGACTCTGACCTGACCTTTTCATAGGCTCTCCGACTGGACCACGGCGCTCAGCCTTGTATAAGGGAAACCTCACTACCTCATTGCAAGTCGTGGAATGAGGTAATGGTTTCCATATGTGCTGGGGCTGTCATTCAAATCTGACTTCGCCTGCTCTGCTAATGAGGTCAGACGGCTCTGCCTGTGGTGGACAGCCTCTCCCGGGGGGGAGCTCGGCTCCAGGAGACGGATGACAGTCTCCCACCCCCTTTCAAGGAGCTCAGGGAGGCCACGTTTCTTCCCACTGCAAAGAAACAGAAAATAAAAGGCCGTGCATGCATTGTTTTGTTTGTTTAAACGTTTTATTTGGAGATAATTGCAGTTTCACATGTGGTTGTAAGAAATAATACAGAGAGAGCCCCCCTCCCCCTGCCCCTCCCCCCGGTAGCCTTTGCTCACTTTCCCCCAAAGGTGACATCTTGCAAAACTATGCAACGGTGTCACGGCCAGGAAACTGACATTGATGCAGTCAAAATAGGAAACATTTTCATCAGCACCAGGATCCTCATGTTGTCTTTTTATAGTCATATCTACCTTCTACCCTGTCCTTAGCTCCTGGCAGCCATCAATCCGTCCTCTATTTCCATAATTTTGCCATTTCAAGAATGTTATATAAATGAGTCATATCATGTGTAACTCTTGGGACCAAAAAAAGCTCCCTTTTTTCACTTAGCATAATTCTCTGGGGACTCATCCGGGTTCTTGCATATTAGCAATGGTTTCTTCCTCTTTCTCGCCGAGTAGTATCTCATGGCTATGGCCGTACCACGCTTTGTTCAAACATTCACCTGCTGAAGGATATCTGGGTTTCCAGCTTGGGGCCATTATGAATAAAGCTCTGGAAAACATTTGTTTACAGGCTTTTATGTGACCGTAAGTCCTCATTTCTCTGGGATAAATGTCCAGGAGTGCAACAGCTGGGTTTTTTAGCAGTTGCATATTTAGGTGGGTTATTTTTTTTTTTTTTTCTTTTTAAAAACGAAAACCATTTCTTGGCTTCCATTCTGTGGGTAGGCAGTTTGGGCTGCACATTAGCTCAGGTTTATCTGATTTTTTTTTTTTTACATCAAATGCATAAACTTTACCTTTTTAAATTATATAATTTAGTGGTTTGTAGTATTTTCACAGAGTTGCGATGTGTTTGGTTTTTTAAAGAAATGCCAAACTGTTCTTTCAGAGTGGCCACGGCATTTACATTTCCACGAGCAGTGTCTGAGCGATCCAGTCTTTCCACATCCGTGCCAGCACGTGCTGTCACTGTTTTTTTATGTTGGCCGTTGTGGTAAGTGTGTGGTAACAGCTCACTGTGGTTTTCATTTGCATTTCCCTAATTGCCAATGATGCTGAGCCTCTTTTCACGTGCTCATTTGCCATCTGTATGTCCTTTCTGACGAAATGTCTCTTCATACCCTTTGCCCGTTTTCTTTTTTCTTTTTTTTTTAATTTTTTTTTAACGTTTATTTATTTTTGAGACAGAGAGAGATACAGAATGAACGGGGGAGGGGCAGAGAGAGAGGGAGACACAGAATCGGAAGCAGGCTCCAGGCTCTGAGCCATCAGCCCAGAGCCCGACGCGGGGCTCGAACTCGCGGACCGCGTGATCGTGACCTGAGCTGAAGTCGGACGCTTAACCGACTGAGCCACCCAGGCGCCCCCCCTTTGCCCGTTTTCTAATTGGATTCCTTGGGGTTTTCTTCTGTTGAGTTTCAGTAGTTCTTTATATATTCTAGACATTCATCCTTTATCAGATAGGTGGTCGACAAACGTTTTCTCCCACTCTGTAGCTTGTCCTTTCGGCCTCGGGAAGACAATCTTTCTCAGGGAGAAAAAAAAAAAGGTTTTTAATTTTAATAAAGCCCAAATTAATTTTCCTTTATGGATTTTGCTTTTGGTGTTAGGTGCAAGAACTCTTTGCCTAGTCCTCGATCCCAAATATACGGTTGTATTTTTTGTAGAGTTTTATAGTTTTGTATAGTTTTATAGTTGTATAGTTTTATTTATTTATTTTTTTTTCAACGTTTATTTATTTTTGGGACAGAGACAGAGCATGAACGGGGGAGGGGCAGAGAGAGAGGGAGACACAGAATTGGAAACAGGCTCCAGGCTCTGAGCGGTCAGCCCAGAGCCTGACGCGGGGCTCGAACCCACGGACCGCGAGATGGTGACCTGGCTGAAGTCGGACGCTTAACCGACTGCGCCACCCAGGCGCCCCAGTATAGTTTTATATTTTACTCTTAAGTGTGTGATTCATGTTGAGTTAATTTTTGCATAAGGAGACTTCTATAGAGGGTTTGTTTTTCTTTATGTATGCATGGTTGCTCCCGTATCATTTGTTGAAAAGAGTATCTTTCACCGAATTGCTTTTACACCTTTATCAAAAATCAGGTATATTTTTGTGGTCTTTTTCCTGGGTTCTCTATTCTAGTCTGTTCTACTAATCTGTGTAGCTATCCCTCAACCAATGCCACACTGTCTTGATTACCATACCCTAGGTCTTGAAATCAAGTAGACTGATCCCTTCCATTTTATGCAAAATCGTTTTAGCTACTCTAGGTCCTTTGCTTTTCTGCACATTTTTTAGAGTAATCTTGTCTATACCTACAAAAAAATCTTGTTGGGATTTTGATAGGAATTGCATTCCTATAGATCAACTTGGTAAGCATTAATATTAAATCTAAATATCAATTGGGAAGAATTAACATTTTTATTTTTATATATATTAATATTTATGTTGAGTGTTCCAATCCATGAAAACTACATGTCTCTCCAATTATTTAGATCTTTGTTTTGTCAACATTGTGTAATTTTCAGTATATAAGTCCTGTATATATTTTGCTAGATTTACACCTAAGTATTTCTTTTTTTTTTTTTTTGAACAAACATATATGCATCATATTTTTAATTTCAGGATTCACATGTCTATTTATAGTACATAGAAATACAATTGATTTCTGTGTGTTGGTCTCATAGCACGCAACCTTGCTGAACTCACTACTTCTGAGAGTTTGATATGTGTCTGTGTGTGTTTATATTTTCTTATCTATATTTATATTTCTTGGGATTTTCTAGACCATCACATCATCTGCAAATTGGAACATTTTTATTACTTCCTTTCTGATCCATATTCTTTTATTTCCTTTTCTTGCCATATTGCATTGGCTATAACTTTCAGCACTATTTGAATAAGAATGTGAGAATGGACAACCTTACCTTGCTTCCTATCTTAGGGGGAAAGTGGCAGTCTTTCATCATAAAGTATGGTGTTAGCTGTGGAGTTTTCAAACATGCTCTTTGTCAAGTTGGAGAAGATCCCCTTTATTCCTAATTTCCTAAGAGGTTTTGTTTTGTTTTTTAAATCATGAATGGGTGTTGAATCTTGTAAAATATTTTATCTGCAGCAACTGATATGATCATGTGCGGCTTTTTTCCTCTTTAGCTATTAATATGGTGGATTACATTGATTTTTATATATTGAACCAGTTTGCATCCCTGGAATAATGCCCACTTGTTCATGTTGTGTTATTCTTGTCATATATTGCTGAACTGAATTTACTAACATTTAGAAATTTTGCATCTATATTCATGCGAAATACTGGATTGTGGTTTTCTTTTTTCTTTGTTATACCTTTAAATGGTTTTGATATCAGGATAGTAAGTGAATTAGAAAGAGTCCCCTCCTCTTTGATTTTTCTGGGAAAGATTGTGTAGAATTTTTTAAATAATTCTTTAAAAGTTTATTTTTATTTATTTTGAGAGAGAGATAGAAAGCAGGAGAGAGGCAGAGAGAGAGGGAGACAGAATCCCAAGCAGGCTCCAAGCTATCAGCACAGAGCCTAATGCAGGGCTCGAATTCACAGACTGTGAGGTCATGACCTGAGCCGAAATCAAGAGTTGGCCACTGAATTGATTGAGCCACCCAGGTGCCCCAAAGGTTTTGTAGAATTGATGTTAAGTTTTCTTTAAATATATTTGGTAGAATTCTCCAGTGAGAGTAGAATACAGCAGAATTCTCCATTTTATCTTTTGTTTTCTGTTCTGGTTTTCATTTCTCTGTTTTGTTTTTCCTTCCTTCTTGTGGGTTATGTGAATGTTTTTTAGAATTCCATTTTGGGGGTGCCCAGGTGGCTCAGTTGCTTTGGCTGAGGTCATGATCTCACGGTTTGTGGATTCAAGCCCCACATCGGGCTCTGTGTTGACAGCTCAGAGCCTGGAGCCTGCTTCAGATTCTGTGTCTCCCTCTCTCTCTGTCCCTCCCCCATGCACACGTGCGCGCGCTCTCTCTCTCTGTCTCTCTCAAAATAAAGAAACATTAAAAAATAAAATAAATAGAATTCTATATTGATTTATCTGTCATATTTTTGAATGTGTCTCACAGTATAGATTTTTTTACTAGTTGTTCAGGGTATTATATATATATACATACATACATATATATATATATATATATATATACACATATACATATTATATATATATTATACATACACACACACACACACACACACACACCACACACATACACACATAACTAGTCATAGTTTACTGGTGGTGTCATTTTACCAGTCTGAGTGAAGTACAGAAACGTTACCTCCTTTTACATTACTTTACCCACCCCCATTTATAATATGCTTTTCTTAAAAATTTTTCTCTGTATACATTTAGAACCACATCAGACAATGTATAATTTGTGCTTTAACTTAGTCAAATATAATTCGGGGAATTCAAGAGGAAAGGAAAAGCCCATTGTATTTACCCATATTTTTGCTTACCATGTTCTTTCTTTTTCCCTGATGCCCCAAGATTTCTTTTTTTTTTATCATTTCCTTTTCATTTCTGAAATTTCCGTTAGCTATTCTTGTAGGGCAGTTCTGATGGTGACAAATTCTCTTAGTGGCTTCCATTTGAGAATGTCTTGATTTCTTCATGCCTGAAAGATATCTTCACTGAGTGGACAGTTCGTTCCTTTCAACACTTGAAAAATATGCCACTTCTGGCCTCAGTAGTTTCTGGTGAGAAGCCCACTGTCATTCCAATTGGTTTTCCCCTACAGGTAAAGTAGCGTTTACCTCGGGCTGCTTTTGAGATCTTTCCTTTGTCTGCAGTTTGAAGAAATTTGAAGAAAGAAATTTAATACAATCTACCTTGGGCTGGATTTTTGGGGGGCTTGTCATAGTTAGAATTTGTGCAGCTTCTTGAATCTGTAGGTTTATGTCTGTCACTAAATGTGGGAAGTTTTCAGCCTTTATTTCTTTCAGTGCTTTTTCAACCCCATTCTCTTTCTCCTCTCCTTCTAGGACTCTGAAGACATGCATGTTACTTCTTCTTTTATTCTCACAGGTCCCCGAGACTCCATTTTTTCCTCAGTCTGTTTGCCTCTGTTATTCAGACGCCATCATTGCCACTGTTCTGTCTCCCTGTTTACAAACTCTTTCTTCCGTCCCCTCCATCCCGCTCTTAAACCCATCCACTGAGTTTTTATTTGTCGTTACATTTTTAAGTTCTAATGTTTATAACCGGTTCTCCTTTATACCTTCTTTTTTGAGGCGTTCTTCTTTTATTTTTCATTTGTTTTAAACATATTCCTGACTGCATGTCGAAGCATTTTTATTACGGCCGCTTTAATAGCCTTGTCAGATGATACCACCGTCTCTGTCGTCTTGATGTTGCCATCAGTTGATTTTTTTTTTTTTTTTTACATTCATTTTGACATCTTCCTGGTTCTTGGTATGACACGTCACTTTCAAATGAAACGTAGACATCCTAAGTGTTACGTGTTCTGATGCTGGATCCTGCCAGGTAGAAGTACTCTAGATCCCCTACTCGACCTCTGTTGAAGCCTGCTGGGTGGGGATGGGAGTTCCTGCTGTCCGCATGACCTCCACTGACACTGCAAGGGATAGGTGAAGGGTGGGGAGGAGACAGGGGGTATGCCTTTGTTACTCCTGGGCAGGGATGAAAGTCCTGATTCTCTGTGAGGCTTCTTCTGACACAACCCCACTGAGGAGGAGAAAAAAATGCCCCCTTTCGCTAGGTGGGGCACAGAAGTTCATTCTTCTCGTGTTGTCTCTGAAGATACCACAAGGGACCAGAGACCTCATTATCAGCTGACAAGGATGAAAGTCCCAGCTCCCTCCTTGATCTCCTCTGTTACCACCTCATAGGACATGCTGTTGCAGCCTCATAGGAGTGGAGGTCTAGGCTCCCCACTTGGTCTTTGCTGGCATGGATGGGAGTGAAGCCACAGGTTTTTTCTGTGGTGTTGGGCTAGAGTGGCATGATCATGGTCTGAAAGTTTTTTTGTCTTGCTAGGCTGCCCCTTTCCTGCTCCTTTGACTAGAGAAAACAGGCTTTTATCTGGGCTTTTTTGGTTGCACCCATGGGCATTTCTGGGTTGCCAGACTTTTTAGCTCCAAATATGGGATCTGTGAGGCCAGAAGGAAACTGAGATTTCTCATGCCCCGAGGTTCCTAGCTGGTCTTCCTTCCAATTTCATCCGAGTTGCTATTTCAGGTGAAAGGACAGTGGGGTTGCCAGCTCCTGGTTTCTTTCTTCTTGAACTTTCCTTCCCACTTCACTGATTTATTTATCACTCCCGTTAGCAGACACAGTGGAAAAGGATCACATGCAATCTGGTCCCCTGCCCCTTTTGTTAAAGGCTTCCCAGGCAGCTTTGTCCTTCAGCATGGTTGGCTTATGTGCATCACCTGTATTCTAACCCAGGTGGTTGTTGACAGACAGATTCCATCTATCTTGAGCCTGCAAATCTGCTGTTGCCTCTTGCAAACTTATTGCTTGATTTAGTGCTACACCTCCTTGGAGGACAAACTTTTCTTTTTGAGAGAAAATGACCCAATCCACGTCATAGAAGAATGACATTTCGTCCAATACCCCAAAGAGTCCCCTGACCCCCACTTTCCAAAACTTTGGACAGAAGAAAATAAGCAACTTGTTAGTATAAGCCTTTCTTCCCTCCAGTTCCCGGTTGTGCTGGTCAGAGGAGACTTGAGACCAGAGAGGACAAGACAGATCTATCCTCTTATTTTTTTTTTTAATTTTTTTTCAACGTTTTTATTTATTTATGGGACAGACAGAGACAGAGCATGAACGGGGGAGGGGCAGAGAGAGAGGGAGACACAGAATCGGAAACAGGCTCCAGGCTCCGAGCCATCAGCCCAGAGCCTGACGCGGGGCTCGAACTCACGGACCGTGAGATCGTGACCTGGCTGAAGTCGGACGCTTAACCGACTGCGCCACCCAGGCGCCCCTATCCTCTTATTTTTTTAATGGAATTTGTATTAAGTTCATTAACCTTGTGTCCTATCCTGTCCTCAGCCAGACTGTCTTTCAACTCTTCCATGTAATCTGAATTCTTAACAAAATACAACGTCCTGTCTCTGTAAAGGACACGGGGTTGTTTTGTTAGGTTTTGTTTCTGGCAGTGTCATCTAGAATTTGGAGGGGGCTTTCGTCCTCTGGAGGAGAATTGGGATTCTATCATTTGTAGAGAACAATACAGAGGAATTCATCTCAGTTATTATTGGAAATCCCACTGCATCCTAGCCCAGTGTTGGGCATTGTGGACAGATGCAGAGACAAATAAGACCGCAAGAATAAGACAGACCAAATCAGTAAATACAGAGGACAAATGCAATTTTTTGTACGTAACCATGTCCTCTGTCCTCAGCCCTGAGTAGGTACTGTGAAAAACGCAGAGACAGTATAAGACTTGGTCCCTGAGAGAACAGACCCTCTGGTTGAACACTCAGAGGACGTGTTGGTGTTTCTAGGAATCACTCCTTATGGTGCCTTCTCACCCTGCCTTTTCTCCCTGGGTTTCTCCAGGCGGAAGAATCCGAAGTGGCATCTCTGGCTTGAATCTCTCTAGACCCCAATATCTCATGGCCTCCTAAATGCTTCAAAGGCAACTCAAAGCCTGACATCCAAAATTGGACTCATTGTCTTTCCTACTAAACCCATTCTTCTCCTGCATTTCCAACTGGATGATCAACAAGGAGTTAGCCATTGTTCAGGATGTAGCTTCAATGTTGATTCTTCTTGAAGCCTTCCTGAACTTTCTCCAAGTTATCACTCCTCAGTTTTAACGCTGTTGAGGCCCGTGTAATCTCCATTTTGGTACTCATCACCTGTGCCATGATATGTGTCTACCCAGAGAGATCACCTCAGAGACTGTGAGCTTCATAAGGACAGGGACAGTGTCATAGGCGGCTTTGTTTCCAGCACTGGATCTCACACACAACAGGTGCAGCATAATTGTTGAATGAAAAGAAGTCAGGTTTGAAAAGTGGAAAGTGTATGGTTTGGCAGCAAGGAAAAAGGAGAATAATTTACTACCATTTAATGGAACAAGCTTTACAAAGGTCTCCTTGCTCCAGGGTCGTAATTCCTATCTTACTGGAATCTTAGGCTAGAAAACCTATTTTGTTTTTGTTCTTGTTATTTTCCCTCATTACACTGGTCTGTTTAACTAAGGCAAAGTTTTTGATCCTACAAAGGCCTAAGTAGGTCTGGAATGCACTTGAGCCTAAAAGGTTCTTAGCTTCTGATGTTCAGATTATAAGGCGTAAAATAAGTTACCAATTGAGGCTATGAAATCTCATTCTCTAGGGCGCCTTAAAAATAGGTTAGAGTTTCAGTAGTCTGATAGATTGGTAGATGTTTAGCCTTACCTGAAGGAAAAGGAACTTTGGACTAGCTGTTTTCTTGAAGAACCTGTCCGATTTATGTTTTGAATGTGGTCCAGCACTAATTTAAAAATAAGTTTCTAAAAATACATATTTGTTTTTGGCTTTGTACGTCAGCTGCAATTCCTAGCAGCTGTAACTACTGACAAGCTCTAAAAACAGATTTGCAATTATTTGCTATATTCTCCATGTTCCTGCTCTTTGGCAGTTATGCGTGGGTGATTTTTGCAGGAATAGCCTCCTGACAGAAATGTGGACATGAGGGTTTGTTATTCCCCAACATAATGCTTCTCAGCTCCCCGCTCCTTCCTAAACTGCTCAGTTTTTGAGACAGGAGCACACCTCCCCCTCTAGGATATGTCAGCTTCTAAACAGAGCCTGCCTATATGGAGTTGCGTGAGGTTGGGTTTCACCATCATTACTGGGGAGGCACCAATAACGCACGCTCCATTGGTAAATTTATGTTTACGTGTACCTTTCCTATCGGTAAGTCTCGGTCAGCGTGCGTGCTTCAGCGAGGACAGGACACCATCAAAGAACACACGTTGACTCCAGGATCCCCCACTGTGGGAGAAGTAAAATGTGAAGATTGCATCATTACCAACAGCTCAGGCAGTGGGAGGGAATTTACTCCAATTCAGGACCCATTCCCTCTCCTTTTTAACAGAAATTTCTTTTTTTTTTTAAGTTGTGATAAAATTCACACGGTGTGAAATTTACCATTTTAAAGTGTACAATTCAGTGGCATTTAGGACATTTACAGTGTTGTGCAACCATCACCACTATCTACTTCTAGAATGCTTCCACCTCCCCAAAGGAAACCTTATGTGGTTTAAGCTCCCCTGCCTACCCACCCGATACTCTCTGGAAACCACTACTCTACTTTCTGTTTACATACTGGTCTGTTCTGGATCTCATATAGTCATGCAATACATGGCCTTGTGGGCTTGACTTCTTTCAATTACCATAATGTCTTCAAGCCTTATCCCTGTGGCAGTATGTCCCTCAGCACTCGATTGCCTTTCGTGGCTGAGTAATAGTCCGCCGTATGGAATATACAACGTTTTGTTTCCATTCATCAGTTGATAGACATCTGGATTGTTTCCATCTTTTGGCTGTTGTGAATAATGCTGCTGTAGATCTGGGAGTACAGGTATCTGTTTAAGACCATTTCCATTTCCTTTTTTTGAAAGTATATGTTGGAGTGGAATGGCTGTGTGATGCAGTCTTCTGTGTGGAACTTCAGTGGCTGCACCGTTTTATAATCTCACCAGTAACGTGCTAGGGTTCCAACTTCTCCACACCCTCTCCAAAACATGGTACTTTCTGTTTGTTTGTTTGCTTGCTTGCTTGTTTTATAATTATAGCCATCCTAGTAGATATTAAGTGCTATCCCTTTGTGGTTTTGACTTGTATTTCCCTAATGACTAATGATGTTGAGTATCTTTTCATACATATGCTTTTGGCCATTGTATTTAGTCTTTGGATAAATGTCTTTTTAAGTCCTTTGCCCATTTTGTAACTGGGTTGTTTGTCTTTTTTGTTGTTGAGTTTGGGGGATTATTGATATATTCTGGATACTAGACCCTCATCAGATATGTGATTTGCAAATACTTTCGCTCATTTGGGGTTGCCTTTTGACTTTCTGGATAATGTCCTTTGATGACCAAAAAGATTTTAATATTGATGAAGTCCAATTTATTTTTCCTTTTGTTGCCTGTGCTTTGGGTTCATATCTATGAAACCATTGCCAAATCCCAGGTCATAAAGATTTACTCTTTTGTTTTCTTTAAGGAATATATATAGTTTTCACTCTTATATTTAAGTCTTTGATCCATTTTTAGTTCACTTTTGTGTATGATTGCAGGTAAGGGCCCAACTTCATCCTTTTGATGTAGAAATTCAGTTGTTCTAACACCATTTGCTGAACAGACTATTCTTTCCTCATTAAATGGTCTTGGTAACTTAGCCAAAAATCTAGGCTCTTAATTACATCACACTGATTTATGTGTCTATCTTTATGCCAGTGCCACACTGTTTTTATTACCATAGCTTTAAATTTTTTTTATGTTTTATTTATTTTTGAGAGAGAGACAGAGACAGAGCATGAGTGGGGGAGGGGCAGAGAGAGAGACACACACACAGAATCTGAAACAGGCTCCAGGCTCTGAGCTGTCAGCACAGAGCACAACACGGGGCTTGAACTCGGAAATAAGCTCATGACCTAGGCTGAAGTTGGACGCTTAACCAACTGAGCCACCCAGGCACCCCACCATAGCTTTATGTTAAGTTTTAAAATCAGGAAGTGTGAGTCCCATAATTTTTTTTTCAAGATTATTTTGGCAATTTGGGGTCCCTGTGGATCTTAGGACAATTTTTTCCATTTCTGCAAAAAAAAAGACTGTTGGAATTTTGCCTGTTTTGATTAGAATTTCCAACAAATTCATCAGATAGAAGTGGTGAATGCAGGCTTCCTTTGTTTTGTTCCCGGTCATAGAGAGATAGGTTTTAGTCTTTGACCATTGAATATGATGTTAGCTGTGGGTTTTTCATAAATGAAAAGGACTTTATGTGATGTGTTGAGGAATTTCCCTTCTATTCTCAGTTGCTGAGTAATTTTATTATGAAAGGGTGTTGGTTTTGTCACATGCTCTGTCTGCACCAGTTGAGATGATCACATGATATTTTTCCTTCATTGTATTAATGTATGGTATATTGATTGATTTTTGTATGTTGAACCAGCCTTGCCTTCCTGGGATAAATCCCATTTGATCATGGTGTGTAATCCTTTTATTACACTAATGGATTTAGTTTGCCAGAGTTTTCTTGAAGATTCTCTCTCCTTTTTTAAACCAAGATCTCATAGATATAAATTGTCTTTCCTTGTACTAATTTGTACTTCGTTTTTCTTTTCTTCCCATTATTCAAAATTAACCAAATATTTGGTTGTGTTTCCTTCACCTTTTTTCCAATGTCTTTGTGAGTATATAGCTTCCAAAGTATGCATAGATGATAGAATACCATAAAGGGCAAATGTTACTATCATCCCTTTCTATCTTGAGTTTTTTCAACATTATTGTTCAGCATTTTTTTAGGTGTATTTATTTATGTGCGAGAGACAGAGACAGTGTGAGTGGGGAAGGGGCAGAGAGAGAGGGAGAGAGAAGCAAGCTCCATGCTGCCAACACAGAGCCTGATGTGGGGCTCCAACCCACAAAACTGTGAGATCATGACCTGAGCCAAAACCAAGAGTCGGACGCTTAACCAACTGAGCCACCCAGGTGCCCTTTCCTGAGAAGTTTTAGTAATTGTCGGTAATAATGCTTTTTTCTTCTGCAAAGAAGAAAATGGGAAATGGGGAAAGTACTGTTACTTGACATTTCAACTTTGGAGCACATAGAGAAGCCAGTGGCTCAAACATCTCCACTAGAGTGTTTTATGAGCTCTCAGACCCTTTTCATCACCTAAACCTTTGTCAAATCTGCCACTTTAAGGGTCTCCAGAAAAGGTTGTTTCTGAGGATAGCGAAGCTTGAGAAAGAACAGTTCTGTGATCATGTTTTGTAGCCATAATGTTTTCCAGTAATTGGGTCAGGGGAATATAAATTATTCACAGAAACCAGATAAAGTCAATATGGTAGACTGAGCTGACGCAGGACTTTTCCAGATGCATAGAAATGCTCAGTGAAATATGAACAAAGAAAGGCTTTTAATACATAATCAACTTCAAATGGAACACAGAAACCTAGGTGCCAAAATGGAGAGACGCAAAAGCCAGTAGGCCAAGAGGGAGATAAAGCTGAAGAGGGGGTGTCAGACTGCATAAAAGGCTCAGGGACTGAAGGTTCAGAGATTAATATAGGGAAAGGAGATAAAACCTCAGTCCCAAGTGAGATAGAACTCAATGCATACAGCTACAGATTTTGTAGGGCTGCTATTGTAATGAAACAGAAACGAGAAACATTTTACTCACTAGATTGACAAAGCAGCAATGGGGAAGACAGAATTACCCACCAGAAACTGGAAGCCCATGCTTATGTATGAGGTCCAATTTTAGACTCTTCCCAATGCTATGGGAACTAAGCTAAGATAATGTAAAAATTGATGCAACCCACAGGACCCTGGCAGAGGCAAAAGAAAATCATTCTGAAGCATGACTTCATAACTAGAGCACACACAGTAAATGAACCACAGTGACGGTGGGTCATGGAATACTGCAGACATTTATTGGCTCTCCACACCCCCAAGAACTGGATATGTAAGGAATGTCTGAACAAACCTATAAAATACTGGGGAAAGAAGATGTGGAAAGAGTAAAATAGTATGTGAGAACAGGTGGATCTAGAAGATAAATAAACTCTTGTAGACATGAGAAGGGTTCTAATTTCAATTAAAGCATGCCAGTCAGTTTAATGATAGTTCAGGTAAAACCAAAGAAAGAAAGGAAATGGAAAACGTAGAGGAGACGTAGAGATGTGGAAGATAGGATTATATATATAAGAAGATCCTGGATAAGAAAAAAACAGAGAACTGGGGACAGGCAGGACTCAAAGTGTTTTCCATACATGAAGATAAACTTCTGAGTTGTAGTGACTTTCCAGGTCTCAGCAGCTGAGCAGATTTAAAAACACATTTGGGCGCCCGGACGGCTCAGTCGGTTAAGCTTCGGACTCTTGATTTCGGCTCAGGTCATGATCTCCCAGTTTGTGAGTTCAAGCCCTGCATGGGGCTCTATGCTGTTGGTGTGGAGCCCGCTTGGGATGCGCTCTCTCTCCCTCTCTGCCCCTCCCCCACTCACATGCTCTCTCACGCTCTCTCAAAATAAAATATTTTGGGAAACACAAATCTACGTCTAGTCGTACTAAGTGTCGTAACAAAACTGCAGAACACCAAGGACAGAGTAATTATAAAAGTATCTAGAAGGAAAAAGACTATCTGCAAAGAACTGGTCCTCTAAATGAGTAGATAATTAAAAAGAATGTAAGAAAGGAGAAAGGAAGTGAAGAAAAATGTGATGCATGAGAAGCCGAAAATAAATGACACTCCTTAGATATATTTTAAAACATGATGAAGTGTTAGTTGTGATGCATATATTACGTAAAACAAAAGTACGAAATAGAGATGTAAGACTATTTCTGATTTATTATAAGAGAGGAGGAATAATGGGGTCTGGGAGGAGGGCAACGGACTTCGTATTTGAAATTTTATTCTTTTGTTCACATTTGAAGTAGGGGCGCCTGGCTGGCTCAGTTGGAGGAGCATGTGACTCTTGGATCTCAGGGCGTGAGTTCGAGCCCCACACTGGGTGTGGAGATTACTAAAAAAATAAACAAACTTAAAAAAAATTTTTTGAAGTCATTCTCACAACCAGGACAGGACTTGGTGCAGGAGTGCAAATGAGGTACCACGTCTGTGGTATGTGAGTATGTGAAAGCCATAAGTCAAACTAACAAATAGCCATATACCTTGATTAATACACCTTCATAAAGACTGTGGTGTTTTGTGATTCCCAGATTCTCTGGAGTTTTGGAGCCAGAAAGTCGTGGCATGGGAAAGAGTTTGCTGCCCTGTGCCCTCCCCCGACCCTCCCAACCCCAGCTTAAGGGGTCCTGCACTTAAGGGGGTTTACACGCACGAGTTTGGGCATCACCATCCATCCGATGCAAAAACCCACCCATTGGCCACCCGCAGACCTAGGAGTGTGAATGCTGGCTCTAAGGTCTGCTTTTAGGAGGATAGTTTGGCCTTGGGTGCCAGCTTGGAGAGGTGTGACTCAACAGGAACTTCTGGGGTCCCAAATACCTGGGGTGGAGGACAGGCGTGGACTCTGGGTGGACATGTCCCGCTGGCCCTATGGACCCTTTACCACGTGGAAGGAAGGGCTGCAGGACAGAGTGGGTCCCTCTAAAACAAGGGGTCAAGCGGTCAAGCAGAGGAGCTCCATTTTCTAAAGCTGAGCAGGTGGGTGGACATTCACTGTACCAGTAGTCCCTATGTGTTTGGAGTGTCTTGTTATAAAGAGAGCGAGAAGAATGCACCATTCACAAGGGAAAGAGGGACATCTGTCGAGCCCAAAGGCAGGGGCAGGAACACTGCCAGCAGAGCATCCTGTGACCTTTGTATTTGCTACAGCTGAGTCTGTTTCCTCACCTGCCCAGGGAGAGACCAGGATGTGTGACTTCCCACTTGCATGGTCCTGTGAAGTTCTCATTCGCCCCATCACTAGGCAGCACCTTCCACGGAGGAATCCTGGCCAGTGCTGGGTCACACAGGGAGGACGGCCCTTCATTTC
>NW_024412428.1:5117214-5167386 GCF_014898765.1 Herpailurus yagouaroundi
CCCCGGTCCTAAAAGCAGCCAGCACAGGGAGCCCCGGGCACACTCACAGGCTCCTCCTCGTGTATCTGCTCCTCTCTGCCTTGTCCGGGCTGTTGCTCAGCAGAGCCCAGTGAGATTAATTTGGCCCGTGGAAGAAAAGGCCATGAGAGAATGGAAAGCCGGTGCCAAGGGATAGAAAAGGTGTTTTTCCTCATCAGCCATCATGCATTTTGCCAAGCTTAGCTAGCCGAGGCTCACCTCGAATTGGTGATGAACAAACATTGTCCTTTCAACTGACATAATCAGAAAACGTTCTCTTCTGGAAACTCAAGTGCAAAAGGAACTTCAGCTCAGAGAACTACTGAGAATACTTTGGGCCCCGCTCCTCCTTCAAGGCCCTTGAGTTGCTGTGAGGTCGACTCCTGTCAGGAGACCATGGTCTTCAGGCTCGAGGCTCATAGACGTGGGATGGGGGGGAATGTACTCGGACGGCCCGTGGCCGCAGCTCCTCAAACAACTTCTGTGCCCTCACATTCCCACAAACGGCAGATCGGGGCATATTTGTTTGCTAGGGTTGCCGTCACAAAGTACCACAGACTGGGTGACTTAGCAGAAATTTGTTTTCTCACTTCTGGAGGCCGGAAGTCCAAGATCAAGGTGTTGGCAGTGTTGGCTCCTTCTGAGGTCTCTCCCACTGGCTGGTAGATAGATGGCTGTCTTCCTTGTCTTCAGACGGTCTTCCTTCTGTGTGTCTGGGTCCTAATCTCCTCTCAAGAGGACACCAGTCGTGTTGGATTAAGCCCACCCTAGCGACCTCATTTAACTTAATCGCCTCTTTACAGACCCTGTCTCTAAATACAGTCCCATTCCGAGATTACTGGGGGTTAGGATTGCAATGTAAGAATTTGGGGGGATCGCAGTTCAGCCCATATCAGAGGGCATTGGCAAACTCCCACACACCAGGAACCTCCTGGGGCAAACAAAGTGACCTCGTAATGGTGAGAAATCAAAGCCCTTTGGCCTACCTGGGCAACTTTGAAGCACCCCCTTCTGCTTTATCAGAATAAACAAAAGCTACCCCAGAGGTCCGCTCCGTATTTCCTTACAGCGGTGGCAACCTTGGAGGGAACCCTTTCAGGAAAGGCGAGAAGAGCTCCTAATCCTCGTGTGTTCCAAGAAAATTCACCTTGACTTTCAAAATAACAATCAGGTTGCGCAGAAAGAAATCAGTCTCTCGCGGGGGCCCCAAGGCACCTCGGGGAGGCTCTCGTCCTGGTACATTTTACTGGCTCAGGGAGAGGCGGCTGCAGGTGGGACTAAGGCTTTTAAGGCATTTACCATAGAAACAGATCAGTGCTTGCAGAAGTGTTCTGGAAAGCCAAGGGTGTGCCTGGTATGAAAGGGCACTTGCGGTGCACTTCAATTAAGAGGCAGGCCGCGTTCAGAGGCGTTACGTACAGGACAGACTGGAAACAGAGCGCCTTTCAGAAGAGGGAGCAGTGCACTCAGGGTGTCGAGATAGCATCTACTGTAAATAATAGAGCTGCTGGCCAAACTGGACATTTTTCTTGACATGAGGAAGCCTTTTCCCCCGGTCTCTTATTTTGAAACCTAAAATCACTGGGTGAGGCATTTTGAGAGGCATCCACATGAACCGGGACTGACCGAGTTTGATCCACCTACAGGATGAATGAACGTGACCGCCTACTGAGGAGGCTCAGCAGGAAGACGCCCCCCACACTCTTCCGAGGAGGCTCCCTCCAGCAGTGTGTCCCCCGTAAGTAGCCCTCACCCCCTTTCGGTCAGCCAGACCCCAGTGACGCAAGGAAGGCGGAGGCTTCATTAAAGCATGCTCGTGCTAAGAGGGACGGAGACGCTTGCCAAGCCAGAGCCCCACATTTGGACGTGGAATTTGTGCATTTGGCTCCGGGCGAGTAAGGTGGAGTCTAGGTAGTGCCCTGGGACCCAATCAAATGCCTGAATGACAGAACCCTGAAACTTAAAATCCTGATGTGCTCGAGATCCTTCTGTCAGCCTCCCAATAGGATTTTGTTCTAAGGCTCAAGTGATATGATTTTTAAATCATTTCCCCCAAAGGTAGCAATGTGCACTCTTTTATTTCATATTAGCATGTTAATTAAAACAATGACGATCACCGGGGGGAAAAAAAATCTCTGTTCTCTTCCCAGGAAGGCTGCCTCTGCCTCTAGCGCTGGTGTCCCTACTCAACACCAGAGGCCAGGCCTGATTTCTGCTGAGGCACCTGACCCAGGCAGGGGTCAGTGGGGGTGTGCCAGACCCCAGAGGAAGGGTGGGAGGCCACGAAAGAGACACAGGTGGCACAGCTCACGGAGGTTGTAGGCCTATTTCAACAATCCAGCCACTTGGCTGGCCGCTGAGAGGTGTTATTAGCACAGGTTTCCTTGGGCCGGAGGGGGCGTCACCTGCCTTCCCCAAGGCGAAGCCTGTTGGCACCTGTCGTCTGTCACCTGTTTCTGCCCCTCTGAACCCCGCCTCTTCTCCCAGCACCCCCTCTCTCGCACATCACTTACCATCTCTTCAGCTGACACGTCTCTTGCTTCCTTTCTCTCCCCGAGTTGTTCAGGAAGGAACAGGAATGGTTTAGGAGAAGTGGAGAATTGTTGTGTCCGTAGCAACAGGTATTGAGGGTCTGTGTCAGGCTCCCCTGAGCTCCACCCATCAACAGATCTTCACAGACTTTCCAACAGAGAGAAGGACAAGGATAGACTCCCTCTCCTCACTTTCCCCACATGGAACACCAAGTTCCCTGTGGTGCCTCCCATGCCGCCCGTCCTGCCCCAGGAAGCAGGCAGTGTCCGCCCCGAGAGCACTCGGCAGAGGCTCAGGCCGCTACAGTAACTGGCAAGCAAGGCCCAGCGATCTGGGTCACAGCCATTGTCTCTCTGATCCAGGAGACAGGTTGAGTCAGGAGGCTTGATGGCGTGGTCCAGAGAGTGAGGTCTGCAGGGTCCCGCTTCTGGAGCTGGACTGCCTGGGGGTCCTGTCCCAGCAATGTCACTTTTTTTGTGTGACCTTACATCTCTGTGTCTACATCTGTAAAATGGAGATGATGTAAGAACTGGGTTCGGGGGGAGAATTAAATGAGATGGTTTATACCAAGTGCCTAGAACAGTGCCTGACACTATGGAGTCCAATAAAGGTGAGGTATTACTGGTTTTTTCTGCCACTAGGTGAGTAACTTTGGGCAAGTTACATATTTCTCTAAACTTCTGTTTCCTCCACTGGGGGAACAAAAGAATTATAATAATATACGTCTTACACACCCTCTGTGAGGCTTCAGGATGATGTGTGTAAAGCAGCTCTCTATAGCAGGCACAGAGAAAATGGACACTGATTCTGTAAATGATGATGTCTAGGCCCCACTGCTTCTCTAATAAATGTTTCAGAATAACCCGAGAAAGACTCTATGTGATGCATATATTGAGATCAAAGATCAAGTAAGAACTTTTGCAGAAGAGTCATAAAATATCCTACAACTGTTGAACGTTTTTCTTAACTCTCGGTGTTTTGAAGGACAAAAGAAAATTCTAAGGAACAAGTACAAGGAATAAAAAAAAGACCTCTAAAATCACGGCACGTTTTAAAAACACCCAGCAACTAATAGCAAGAAACCGATCGGTAACAGAACATTCTGTCAGTAACAGCTAGAGAAGGCCATCGAGCTGTGAGAAGTGGTCCTGGCCTGCGAGAAGGTCTGCGTTCTCCTCTTGGCCTCTGCTCGCCCGCCCTGGGTCTGTCCGTCAGCTGTCTTGGCCCTGTCTTCCCAGGAAACTGGAAGGAAAACTCTCATCTTGGCGGGATTTTTAGTTCCTTACAGGCCACCGACACGCGGTATTGATAACTGAGATCAGCACTTTCCTACAGTCTAATTTCCTTGTCATCCGCAAATGGGCTACCCCCATTTCTGTCGCTTTCAGGGAACTTCTACTTTCATGAAGCTGTTTTATCAGAGCTACTTAAGGGGAGTTTTATTCCAAAATAACTTTTAAAAAATGACATGATTTTATGGGTTTCACCAAATGTTCTATCAGAACACAAAACAACTAAGATGCTCCCCTACCCTTCCAACTCCTCTCACCTACCCCCTTCTGCCCCCAGACTCTGGCTGTGGCTGAGCATTTAAGGAGCAGATGCCTTGGGAAGCCAGCCAGGGGAAGTTTATGAGTGGGGTCCATCCAGGGCTTTCCCCACGGCCCCATCATTACTTTCTGGCTCTCAGGACTTCCTGACAGATGGAGCAGATCGGGAGAGGCTAAGGGTTGGAGGCTTCCTCTGAGCTCCCCATTTGGATGCAAATGGCAGCTACTTGTTCATCGGACAGAAGCTGGTGACCTGATGGGGCATCTTTGTTGGGCTGAGGGGTGCGGGCTGGGCGGGCAGAGGCTCATTGGGTGGTGATAGTCCCTGTGGCCCCACTAAACACTTTTCCCCTCACGGCCCTCGCTCCCGCCAGGCCTGGTTTCTGAGAAGACCATGTTGTTGTCTGTAGGAGGGGGACACCCCTGCCCCAGGGTAGCCCTCCCAGGCTGCCCTCCATTCCTTCTTGAGCTACACGGCTCACTTCATGTCTCTGTTGAGGCTAAGAAAGTCTAGTGAAGAAGGTCTTAGTGCGTCACATTCTGGAAACATGATGGTAGATGCAACCCATGGGAACTGCGGGACAAGCCCTCGGGGAGTGGCCTCTGGGAGCTCAGCTGACCCTGGGAGAAGAGATTTGCTACTGGACCAGAAGGTCCTCTCAGATGGACACCTGGAAGCCCTTCCCAGTCTGGAGTGGAGGGGGAATCCTGCCGGAAGGCCCTTGTGCCAGTGAGACAAATACAAGCCAAGGATGCCTTACAGCTCCAAGCTACATCTGTGTCCCAGTAGGCATGGGCAGGATATGAATGAAAAACAGAATAAGACAAGGCTTTTGCTCTTTGCACTTGAGCAAGGAGCAGACAATTCCACATGCTAAGATAACTTTCCCAAAAGGACACTCCCAAACAATGTTTCTGTGTCTCAAAAAGTCCCCTTCATTTCTTCCTCTCCACCAGGCACCTCCCCCCTCCAAAAAGCACATCAAAAAAGACGGGTAGCAGTTGTTCTACTCAGATGGATTGTTGAGACTGCCTCCGTTCTTTTCTGGAATGGAGGTAGAGGCTTCCTCCAGTGGTGCTGAGTGTGAATCGGCCCTGAACGAAGACGAGGGTTCTGTGGCCTGGCTGTAGTTCGCCATGGAAACGCCTGGCACCCATGTGGAGGGTTAGAGCTCTGAGGACACATGGACCTCATCTGGTCCAGGCCCTTTATTTTACAGAACAGTCAACTAAGAAGACCCAGAGAGCTTAACCCAATGTCCTGTGGCCACGTTACTGCCACGCAAGGACTAGAACCATCCTCTGCCTCAGGCCCTGGGCCTCAGGATCCAAGATGGAAGCAGCACAGGTGAGAAAGCCGCCGTCAGGGTGGAGAGCTCACTAGCCACCTGCCTGCCACCAGACGGGCTCGGGAAGAGCACTGACAGGGCGCTCCCATTGCTTGGGATCAGAGCCACTTCCCGGGTTGATGAGCATCCGCCTGGGGTGTCACGGCAGGCCACCGACAAGGGCTGCGTGGCCCCCTCAGGAAAACATGGGATGTTGACTAGAAATGTTCCTGTTAAAAGACCGGAGAGTGAAAAGTGTCCAAGTTGACCACAGAACACAGCCTTGTGACCGGAGGAGACGGTGTTATTGGCTAGATTTTGCTTTGAAACATCCCACGGCAAGGTGTCTGGTCTCAGACTACAGTCAAAGAGCCGCACAAAGAGCACCTTGTGCTGGAGGGGCCTCAGCACCCGGGAGGGAGGGAGCCGCCCCTCGGAAGCTGGGCAAGGGATGTCTCCTCTCCCCTGGCCCTCACCAGTCAAGCAACTCACTCGGAGGAAACCTAAATCAGAAGAATGGAGGAGAGAGGAGGCATTTCCTCTTCAGGTCCCGTGAAGCCGCTGAAGCCTCCTTGTGTGGAAAGCCATCATGAGAAAGTTCAAGTGCCCTGCACCCAGCACCCCCAGGGCCTCCCTCCCCAGGCCCGCTCCTGCATTCCAGCCCAGGGACCCCGCCTGCTCTTGGACCCCGCAAGATGGGGCTCACGCCAGCCGCCACATGGTGTGATGTTTTGGTTTGCGGATTTGGTTTTGTTAGAGATGGAGGTGAGCCAGTGGAAGAAAGCCCCCCCCCCCGCCCCCCGTGGAAGATTCCTTTCGGTTCTTATCCTTCCCTAGTTCTCCCTGTACTCCCACCCGCCCCTGCTGTCCAGCCCATGTCCGTAGCTGCCTCCCAGGCCACCTGTGCAGAAGAGCCCTGGCCTCCCAGGGTGTCCTTTCTGAGCCCTGGGGTTTACTCAGGTGGTGGCCGGGAGAGCCGGGAAGCCAGCCCAGGCTCAGAAAGTCTGCTTTATGAGAGTCTGGTTTACGCAGAGCACAAAGTCACCCTGCGCACCATCCCCACGAAGACGGCTATGCGTTGCTCTTACCTGTCCTTATGGTTCAGAAACTCTCCTTTGTAAGCCAGTGTCTTAGTAAAATAGTCACCCCCGCGAGGTGATACACGGCCACAACTTCTGATTTCTTTTTCTCCCTTGGAGAACGTGGCCGTGAACTAACATGTCCATTGATAAGTCATCCGCACACGTGGATGGGAGTGACCATTGTCAGACTTTTTACCGTGTTGTCTTCTGGTCAGAATGTCCAATCCAGCTGTGGGACTTCGCCATACCCCTGCCCCAGAGGAGTTAGCCAACAGAGACAGAGTCTTGTAGATGCTCCTTCTGTGGGAAGGACCCTTTAGGAAGGAGGGACCTACTCTGGGCTTTCGAAGGCTAAACCTCTCTTGGAACCAGAGGTGCAGGAGAGTGTGGGTCCTGCAGAAGTCCTGCCTGGGTTTGGCTCCCAGCCCTGCCACTCACTAGGTCTGTGAAATCACCCTGCTCCTCCGTTTCCCCATCTGTGAAATGGGAAGAATACTATCACCTAACTCATAGGGCTTTGGGGGAGGAATAAATGAGCTATTCGTGCATAATACATAGAACAGGCCTGACGCACAGAGCATTTAATAATTGTTGGAAGCTGGGGCTGGTGGTGTTATTATTATCGGAACTGATTGCAAGACCCATTCTTCCTGGGGGCTCTGGAATTTATCTTGTGATCTTTTTCTTTATGTACACAAAAATGAACACACTAATTTCTTATTACCAGTCCGCATCGGTCCGCTTGAAAAGTGGGAATGCCGCGAGCGTCACATGCGCATCGCCAGTCTTCGCTCCCGGCGTTGCTGGGTTGCTCCCCAGCCAGCCTGCCAGCTTCAGGCAGACTGGGACACTTCTGGAGCAGGGCAAGTGGCCTTGCCTCCCGGCTGGCGCTGGGACAGTGCAGACATGGACCAGTGACCTGCCGTTTATGCTTCCCTGGCTGAGCTCCGCCGCGGCGAGGCCGGCCCCCGAGCCTTTCCCATCCCGGCCGTGGCGGCCGGAACCGGTCAGGCCTCGTCCCACCCCGCCCCATACTGTGCCCACGTTTCCCTCCCGGGCCACGGGTCTGTCCGTCCCAGGCTCCCACCTACCCAGGGCCGGTGAGCCCAGTGTGGCGAAACTGAGCTCCCGTGTCCCAAGAGAGCATTTTCTTCTACACCCCGGGTGGTCCCCCCTCCCCCAGTTCTCCTGTCAACCAGTCCCCGTGTGTGTGCCTCCTGCAGATGGGTACGCCTTCTCTCAAGAGGAGCATGGAGCTGTCACTCAGGAAGAAATCGTCCGTGCTTACGACACCACCAAGAAGAAATGCAGGAAGAAATAAGACGTGAGTTGTCCTGATGGGTCCCAGGAAAGAGACGTGGTTTGTCGCGCCCGGTGTGAACCCATCTCTGCCCGAAGAGACTGGTGTCAGCAGCCAGAACACCATAAAACACATTTCCGTGGCCTTAGCCAACCGGTTTGTTAGTCACACAGTCCCTCGCAAACCTGCAGTAGAGCCCGCGGCGGAGGCCGTCTCTTCCCCTTCCCGTGTGTCCGCAGCGCTTGGCCTAACTTCCGTTCCCGTTGTTGCGAAGCATTCAGCTGTGCTCTGTGAGCCGTGAAATTGAAAGCGTTACGTTTCATTTAAACATCAGTGCTAGCGGTCCTGGGAGAAAGGCGAGAGAGTGCCATGCCCGGCTCGCGGAATGGGCGCGGGGGCGCGCTCGCCTCCTGTCGCGTTAACTCACGGAACTGGGTCCACCGGGCAGCGCGTAAACTGCCTTCGGGGCAGGCCGGCGTCTGGCTTTGATTCCTCTTTGGTTTGTATGACGTCGGCGTAAACTTCTCGACTGCGGTGAAATCGCAAACACGTCCGTCAGGGTGGTAAGCCTGAGGACGCTTATCGTAATGCGCTCCACGGGCCCGGCAGGGCGGCCGGGTCGGCGTTCCAGGATTCTCCTGCACCCTTCGCAGGTGCCCCCTGTGGCCCGGCGGGCTTCCCTGTCGCCGACCTTCTGCATGGCTGGCCGCGGTGCTCGGTGCATGGCCGCTGGTGGGCAACCAACCGAAATCTGCACTGTTTCTTGCTCTAGCGCAGATTCAGGCTACCGAGGCGAGAAATCCCCTCTTCCACACCGCCCTTTCCCTCCCGTAACTCCAGAAAAGAAAACATACCCCGCATGTATCCTGAGCGTCTGTCCGCCTCCTTCCGAGGACAGGGAAGCCTGCGGGGTCGGGGGTGGCAGAACGCCTCCGCCAGCCTGCCCCGGTGAGGCTCTCGGCGCTCACTCCCCAACCTCCAGGCCACTGGACCTTTGGCACCCATTTAAGCCAGACCCACGCTTGTTCTCTTGGGAGTTGGGAGCACATTTTGCGTTTTCGCTGCTGGGAAACCACTGAATTTATAGCGTGTCTCCCCGGAGAAGAGAAGCCCCTGTCACTCTGCCACTCTGAAATCGGAGAGAATGAGGGAATCCAGTGGGAGAGTAAGGGGCCCTGAGGCTGGCGGAGGAAGAAAGCCATCAAAGGAGAAAGCAAGAGGCAAGGACACAGAGACGCGGAGACGAGGACGCGGGGGGGACATTTTAGCCCAGTCTCAGTGGAAACCGGAATCGAGCCCGGAAGCCCACGCGGTCGTGATGATCTGCCTCATGCATACAGGAGGCTAAACAAGACCTTGACAGGCAGTTTTCGTCGAAAAGAATTCTACACCTTTCAAGGAAACGCCCTTTTCTATAGGGATGAGGTTTCCTTCCTTATCCAGTCGGTGTGATATACGGGCACCTCCCGGAAAGTAAAGTGTCCTGAATCTAAGGCAAGGAAGAGAAGCGCTGAGTCACTGACTTTGCAAACTGCGCAGTGCCACCTTCTAAATTTGGACGGAACTTGTGAGCCCTCAGGCATGAATGTCAGCACCTGGAGCCCTTAATAAATGGCCAGCCTGGAGGCACGTTCCTCTCCTCTCCGCTTTGGTTGCCAAACCAGATTTTTGGATGGCTTCACATAAATACTTCTGGGCAGCTGTTACTGCTTAAAATGGCACAGTGCTTCTGGGGATGGCTGTGCTAAATGGGGAAATAAAACAATAGTGCACTTTGCTTCCTTATCCTTTATTTTTGGAACATCCACATCTTATTGGGCATTGTAATAACTGAGAATATGATTTGCTTTGACTAAGAAAACTAATCCTTTACTTATGACATGACCAGGATTCAGAGAGGGCTTACAGGGAAGCGGAATGCCGTGAGGCTTAGAAAATGGCCCTTCCTTCTTCCCCAGGACGGTAAACCATTTTTAAATACTAGAACACCCGGTGACATGAATCACCGGAGGACTGTCATGCAGGAATTGCGCCCCCCAGCCCACAAAATGTGCCTGTAGTTAACGCAACAGACCAAGGTAAATGTCTTTATTGGACACCCACAGAGATGATGTCCTAAATACATAGGAGGAATGAAAATTTGAATGAAAATTTGAATGTGCGTTAGGCATCCTGACTGTTTGGTTTCATTTGGAACTAAGCCTGTCTGGAAAGGGGAACTCAAACTCATTCTTTGTCAAATACTTAGTTCTTTCTTTCACTTGAAGCCTTCCAAATTAGATTTGTGAATTACGGGGTGTGTGTGTGTGTGTGTGTGTGTGTGTGTGTGTGTGTGTGTTTTGTTTGGGCTTTTGTTTTTTTTTATTTTTTACATTAAAATGCAGTTCAGATTTTCTGAGATTTTAGTATATTTTCCAATTCTTTTGAAAATGGGACTAAGCAGTCTTTGCAAGTATGAGACATGCACACAGAAGAAACCACGAGATGGGATACCTTTCTGTTCTCTTATGCGGTTACGCCGTCTGGTAGCCAAATGACTAAATTGGGCTTCGAGGAGGAACAGCTGTCACTGTGTGCCGTGTAGTATTTAGCCGCGGCCAACTCGGGGGCTGTGTCGTTTGTCCCGTCTTCAAAATCGAGGTCAGAGTGTCACGCACAGCCCCTCCCCAGGGAGCAGGGTGGACTGGAGCAAGTTGCATACTCTGGCTGTCAGCTCAGTGGAGATGCCACATGGGACTTGTCACTCTGCCACATGGTAAGTGACATACAGGCTGGCAGGTCATACTTGGTCAGCACTACGGGGCCTGTTCCTGATTGGGCTAAAGTAGCAGCATCCACTGAGGCCCAGCCTCGGTCTGGGGTTATACACAGACTGCCGACTCTTAAATTTGAGTCCACGTTCCATTCCGGCTGACTCCGCAGAAAGAAAAGACTGGCCGTCCTATGCACTGAGTTTTGAGTTCCACTGCACACTCGCACGGGCCAGCAAGGGAGGCTGTGGCAAGTGCACATTAAGCGGGCAGGATAAGAGAACAGAATAAGCCAGCCATTTCTGCTTGGCTGTCTGGATTAGCACTTGGTTGCTGATCAGAATGGGCTTTGTCATCATTTGGGGATGTGGCTGACGTGTCCGTCCTGTCTCTGCGCAAACTGTTCAGGGCTTCTCGACCAGTGTTATGTTCTCCCATCTGCCCCAAATGTGATCATCTCGGGGGGAATCACAGAGCATACAAAGCCCGTGCTTTGGAGAAAGGAGGTGCTGTTGCTTTAACATTCGCGGAGTAACACCCTCAAACGTGAACCTGAGTTTTGGCAGAGCATGGCTGGGAACTCTGTTGACGTTTCCTTTTCCCTGACAAGGCTTCAGGTCTTGCTGTAGGGAGCTGGCAGTGGAAATCAGTGATAACTTGTCAAGAAGCGGTGAATAGTGAAAAAAAAAAAAGTGAGTATGAGCAACAAATGTCTGAAAATGCATATAGATGTACATATGACAGGCGCTAAGACTGAACTTTTTTAGAGAAAACTATCGTCTGTAATCTCCATTTGTTACAACAATGACCCTTTATCTCCTTTTTTGAAGAGAATCTTCTATCATATTTCTGTTCCTAGGAGTTTCTGTCTTAGACCACAAGTTGGGTAGAACGTTTGCAAAATTCTGCTGTAGGATGAGGTAGCCTTTCACCCTGGCCATGTGAAGGAAGTGCACACGTTTCAGCTGGCATCTGGATTACTACCGAGGGCCATTGTCCCAAAGTAATTCAAGGAGTGATTTTGCCTCAGCATTTGAAATGTAGACTTCATCTCCTGGGATCCGTAAAAATGGCGAACGGGGGGGAAATCTGGTTAAGCAGAACCCAAAATAATAACCTGGCAAAGAAATGAGTTTGTCAGGTCAGGTTCAAGGATGGCGTCCCCCATCACATTCGTTAAATACTTTCTTCGTGCAAATGCTTGTATTAGCAAATACAGTAGTGATAGAGATAGTGAAAATAAAGCCCTCCCCGCTAACGAGGGAAGGCATACCTCAGTTGGCTTTGTTGCTGGTTCTCCGTTGGCTCTAGGCAGTTGTCGGTCTAACTGTAGCCTTGGGAGAGATTATTTAGTCTCATCCTAGCCATTTTCCCATCCTTAAGGGTGAGGAGGATGGTTACAAGAGTTTCCAGGGGGTTGTAGAGGTGAGAGTCCAAGATATCCCCCATGATGATATGTTAAGAAGTATCTCCAAAAGGAATAGACCTGGAACACTCTACCCGATGGGTGGTATTCTTCATTTGTTTATTTTTTTTAGCATCCCAACAGAATGCTGTTGTCCAACAGTACACATTTGCTTCGATATTACATGAGCTTGATTGACTGCCAGGCCTCAACTAGCACTCTGTTTGAAGCTCTCCCTTAGCTTGTTGGGTATGACTGTGGCAAACCAGGATGCAGTCTTCGACAGGAATAAAAGGCCACGGAGGCCAGCACAGTGTTCGGAAGCTACAAAACAAAAGGGGGCAGAAAAGAGGGGCGGCTCACCCTGCTGTCCCGCCCCAAGCAAAATTCATAGCTGTTAACTCTGACAAACACCTCTGCTCCCCTGACTGAGGAGGGACAAAAGAGTGATTCTTTTGCACCTTGGCTGGCTCATTTTCAATGACAATCTCTTGCCCTAGTTGCCTTAGAGACACCCACCCTGCTCTTTCTCTCAGGCTCCAGACCAAGAAAAACACACTTACCAGATTAGCCCATCGGCATGTCTTCTGACCTGGCTAAAGAAAGAAAGGAGACCTATTCCTTTTAAAAGTCAGGAACTACGTGTCAGGTGGCTTTGATTTATGACAGAAAAAGGAAGAAGAAAGTTGAGGTAACAGCACTATCCAAATAACCCTGCCCAGGAAACTGAGGGGTCAAGAGAGCTGATCAAGAGCCTTTTATAGGCAAGCTCTTCTGTGTGGCAGAGAAGGGGCCAGAAGGAGGCGGAAAGCCTGAAGGTGAGGATGTGAACCCACCTCCAATGGGATTCGATTCAGTCATCTCCCTAAAGGTCGCCAAGCAACTACAGGTGGCTCATCGAGCACCGATTTCAAAATGGAAAAAGAAAATCGGCCCTGTCATAGGGTTTCTCTCCTTCCCACAAGGTCCCTGCACCGGTAGATACTTTCCGGGTTTTTCATGAATAAAATCAGCGTGTGTGCTGACACGTGCATTCCTCCACCTTCCTTCTCCCATGTTACCAATGATCGCTGAGTTCAGAAGCACCCCCGCTGCTTCCCCAGGGGCCTCCCTCTGCAGGGGCCTTGCTACCAGCTGCCACCCAGCCAGCTGCAGGGGTGGCGCCCTCCCCCCCACCCCCCCCCCCACCCCCCACCCCCCACCCTCCCATCCCCGGGCCTGCCAGGAACAGCCGGGTCTACAGCCTGCCCATGCGTCATCGTTCCTGCAGGTCCCTGAATTGCTGTTTGAATGTAGCATCCTTGTGGTGTCTTTCTCATGCAAGCAAAGCCACGTGCCCTCCTGTCTGCTGTCACATCTGTGCTCAGATTGCCTAAATATTGTTTGCGACAGGGAGGTTTTAATCTGGTTATACAGAGGGAAGCGGGGCTGTGGGGGCACGTTTAATTGGCTCCCAGCAGAGTAGCGAGCGCGTCTGTGGAGTGTGGGGTTTTTTTGTTCCCTCCCTCTAGAAGTGTTACCATTTTCACGTCCTATTAATGTCCTCTGGTTGTTAAATTACAGCAGCACATTATAGCCGAGCCGGGTTCCCTCCTGGAGTGAATACAAATGAAGGGCATTTACTTGTATTTTTAGAGGTTTTGGAAAGTGTAGTGATTTGTGGCTTTGATCAATCCTGTTGACTGGTATATGTCTGCACAAACCTGTTTCAAATAAATCTTTTGTTAAAGTAAATGATTGGGCCGTGATTTATTTTGGAATCTTCCACTAATAAGCAGTTACTGCCATAGGGACTTGGGACAATAATACAGAGGTTTTGTCTGCAGGTGCGGGCGGTGTATATGCTCTGCCTGGAAACCCTGTTCTATGGCAGGAGCACAGAAGAATCTGAATTGTAGATTAACGTGAGCTCTGTGAGTCCAGGTCCCTTTTGTGAGAAGAGGGTCCAAGAGGCCACACGGAGTTTGGACTGATCACACAATGGAGAGAATTGTACATAGGGGGACTTCTCCCATCCATTCCTGTACTTTCCTTGGTTTATCTCAGTTTCCCTGCAAACTGAGGTGCGAAACGTTCAAAGTCTGTTGTCAAGCATGAAATTACAACGCCGTCGTTGAACACGCCGTCCCAAAGCATGCCGCCTCGGCACGTTGACTATTTGAGCTGAAGGCCATCGAGAAACAGCAGGTGCAGGAAGGGCTCTGTGATCTCCCCCTTCTACCCAAAGGCAGGTCACAGCATCGCCAATGAGAAAGGTAGCCTCCCTGCACTGGGAAGAGAAGAATGTTCTTATCACTGGCGACTGGGGGTCGACGCCGGAATGGATCTGTACAAACAAACCTCCTAGAATAAGCCCGACCTTCCACTGGCTCCCCCCGTATGTTGGTTTCCCTGTCTACTGCCCCTACACTGCAAGCCTCTTTGTCCAGTCACATCCCCACAATTTATCTTTCTTTGTGTAAAAGGTATATAAGCGTCTGGGCCTAATGGCTTCTTGGGGTCTTCAGTTTTCTTCTGAAGATTCCCATATACACGTAAAAATATTAAATAAATGTGTATGCTTTTCTCCTGTTTGTCTTGTGTCAGTTAAATTCTTAGGCCAGCCACAGAACCTAAGAGGGTAGAAGGAAGTTTTTTCTCCCTTACATTATTTTAAGGAGAGTAAGGAGACACCTGCCCGTTCCCTGTAGGCTCACCAAGCCACGTTTAGGTAAGCATCCACGACCTTGGGGTTCCCTGGGATGCACAAGTCACACAGCAGAGGCCACACTGAACCTGGGGTAAAGTGGGAGCTAGAGGGCCCAGACATTGACCTTGGAAGCATGGAGACAGGGGCCTTCCTCCCTGGAAACCAGCCTCTGGCTCTGGTTCATCGCCTGCCTGCCTGGCTCTGTTTGGGCAGCTCTGCACTTGACTCATATGCAGTGAGGACAGACTGGGGGCAGAGGACAGACTCTGGGGGCGGAGGACAGAAAGGCCACAAAGCCTGCAGAGGCTTAAGTCTGGAACTCCAAAATCTCCTACCTGCCCACTTCAGATTTACTACAAATCCCCACGGTTGCCTCCGATTCCTCCCAGATAGTTTTGTTAGAACTGAGTTTGGCCAGTCGCGACCTTGGTGGCCACATTCCCAGGCTTGGGCAGGGACAGGAGGCTGGGCCTCATTCCAGGCAGAGCTCTGGCCAGAATAGCCTGCTCTACACAGGCCCAGCCTTATTTTTCGTAAATCACGCAAAACTGAAAATGGTTTAATACGATCAATAGCAAAGTGTTCCATTCCAAACCTTTGCCGTGTGCGCTTGGTTGGTTCTACAAAATCTGCCTTTTCTGCTACGGCAATTTTTTTTTTTTTTTTTTTTTTTTTTAAATCCCGTCCCTCACTTGCACTCACCAGAAGAAACTTGCATCATTGAGAGGCCATTAGCAGCTGAAGACAGTTTCCAGACCCTACATTTCTGCCTACAGCACTACTCTTTGGCATAGTTTTCCCTCTGAAAAAGACTCAGGCCACTTTGAAAAATCATTCAGATTCTATTTATTTTCAACATGTTTGTGTAAGAGACGTATAGAATGTGAGGGATTGAAACGTGTATCAAAGCAGCAGGGCACATAACAGAAGCCCACTCCAGCCTCTAATCTTTCTCTTTCTGCCTACGTTCTGTTCCACGCATGCATCTTTCAAGGGAACTTGCCAGCAACTGTTGAAAAGACAAGCCGTTGTCGTAACGGGGACCGTGGATGTGGTCTGGGACTTTTATTTTTTCCCAGAAGGAGCACGTGCCAAGGCGAGAAGCACCAAACAAACACGGTCCAGTTCACAATCATTAGGCTTTCACTTATCGAAAGTAGGCCATACACGAAAATAAAATGACTCACAGTTCTTGCGGGTGGGCCCAAACTCCGCCTTCAACTATTGGCCTCTTCTGGCACCGCACTGTCCTTGACTTTAGATTGCAGAGCGATGGAAGCGAAAGCAAGGTGCACAGGGGCCCTCAGCGCCACGACTTTGGCTGAGCCCTGAATGGGCAGGGTCTGTCCCAGCGGTTTCTATGTAATTGCTATTAGCCTTGTTGACATTGAATGCTACCTGTACTCTCTCCGCAGCTCTAAAGAAAATGTGTTTTGATTTGAAACAGTCTAACTGCCAAGAACCTTATGGATTTTTCTCCCGACTTTCAAAATAGCGGTTGTGCGCATCTTAAGTCTCATCTGACTTAAAACTCTTGTGCTGACCTAACACACGTTGCCCGTGCCTGGGGGCCCCCGTGGTTGTCACCGTCGCTTTCCAAATAGCCTTGAGTGGGGGGGGGAGTGTGAGTAGCTGCTGTGAGCCAAAGGAGAACAGCCCTTTAGTCACGAGCAAAGCTGTTAATGTCATTTCTCCCCGCTTCCCGGTGTCCTTAAGCAAGCTGCCTGCAAATTACCTCCAAAGATGGCTGCAGGAGTAGCCCTTGGATTCGGTTCACTATTGCATTTCAAACTGCATGGAGGGGAGAATAGTGGGGCTTGGGGAGACCCTTACGCAGCGGTAAAAGAAACCACCTCTAAGTGAATTTCTTTAATACTTGGGCTGGAGAATGTTTTAACAGAATCTCACTGTCCGGTCTACGTGGTGAAGAGCCCCCGTGGGCTGGCTGCTGACGGCAGGTCCCCAGGAGCTGGGAGCTGAGGGTGCCCCACACACCCCCTGCACGAGGGAGACCCACTCGCACGTGCAGGAGGCCCCTGGGCCTGTGTGCGCGAAGCTCACGCGTGCGCCATCACGCGCGCCCCTCAGCTCTGCGGGAGAAGATGGAGCGGACACAGACAGACATGAACGCTAAAGAAGAAAATCCCTTCTCAAACTTGAGAACGTAGCAAAGCAGGGGAGACGATGCCACGGGAAGGGTACGAGGGCTTGACGCAGTTCTCACGCGAGGAGACGAGAGAAAAGCGGGCAACCGTGTGTGCTAAAGGGAGATGTTGGCAGGGCTCTACCAGCCCACCTGACTCGACAGCTGGACGTTTGCGAACCTGGGGACTTTACTGCTAAAAGGCCGAGGCCCCCGCTCCCAAAGAAGGGCCTCCAGCGGCCGGCGGAGGTGGGAGAGCACTGGGCGGCCCAGTTCAGGTGTACTCCTGCCCTGGCTGACACCAAGCAAGGCCGGCTAATGATCTTGAACTCTGCCCATCCCAGGGAGCTACAGCTGGGAGGGCTCTCCGACGCCCTTTCTCACGGCCCTTTGGAATCCGAGCCGTTTCCCAACACAGGTGGAGGGTGTGTCGAGACGCAGTGGAGAACCACACCGAGTCCCGGCCCCACGGAGCTGACATCCCAGTGGGAGAGACGGACCGTAAACAAAAGAACGTATAATCCAACACTGGGTTCTGCGGCATAGATGGTGTCTTAGCTTGGGCTGCTACAGCAAAACTACCATCGACTGGGGGGGCTTAGAAGCGACGGATATTTATTTCTCATAGTTCTGGAGGCTGGAAGATGGAGATCTAGGAATGACTTCAGCAAGCCTAACGTGTGGGGAGAGACGCGTGCCTTTCAGAAGTCACGTGTAGTGGGGCTCCTCACTCTACAGCAAACCAAAGGCCACTGACACGCATCGAACACCACCGCCTACAGTGCCCTCCAAAGTGACTTACAGCCGTGACGTTCTAACACAGTTCTGACTCATTTTCTAGTAATCGTAGAGATGGATGTGGGCTTCAATACGACTGGTCAAGCACAGTGTTTATATAACCACGTTGTGAAAAAGAGAAGTCAGTGAATCAAATGAGTTTCTGACACTTCTCAGTAAAAGACTGCTGAACGAATACTGATCCTTAGTCAACAAAGGATCTTTGTGTCCCAGTACATCTTCCGTTAGACATACAATTTCTTAAAATTAATACAGAGGTATTGGACTGGCTTAAAAAAAAAAACGAAAACTAATAAAAAATAAACGAAGAGTGATCACCCCAGATTACTCTCCGCCTTCCAATTTATTGTCAGGAGAAATGGTTTTAAGATGACTCCAGTGGTTTCAAACTTTTGCCATCCTCACGTAGTTATGTTGGACCCAATATTTCGAGTCAACCTGTGACAAAAGTCTAGACAGAAGCTGCAAATATCATTCTCACAGAGGTCACCATGGGTCCAAGAACAAAGCCAACAGGACCAACATTCTATTCTGTCTCTGGTATTGTTAACTGAATGGCCATTTGAAATTTTTTGTAAGCAAAGAAGAATCTGTGTGCCACTCCAAATAAAGTCAAGTTATATTGGATGCTCCTTTTCAAGAAGTAGGGCATTGCCTTGGCCTAAGGAGGATTCAGCACATTCAATTCCTTTTGAAATACTTAACATCTTTATGGCCAAATATTTTTTCTACCTCCGCAAGTGTTAACAGCATGTGCACTGTATGCAGGCATTGTGCTGGGTGCTGAGGAGTCATTTAGAGCTGTAGACGTCTTGGTTTCTATCCTTGAGAAACTCGCTAAGGGGACATGTACACAATTCAACATGGCCCCGGGCAGCATGACACAAGGGTACCAGCAAGTGCTGTGGGAACAGGGAACAAAGAGGAATTACACCCAGCATGTGTGCAAGGAGCAGAGAGCAGCACTGTCCTCTCTCTAATCTCTACTGCTCTCAGTTCTTATAGCCCAGTCTCTCAGGGTTATTGGATGACATGAAAAACAGAGGAACGACAAAGGATCCCAGTAGAATGTGGCTAGATGAGGTGGGTTTTTTTTTTTTAAATGTTTATTCATTTTTTTTGAGAGAGACAGAGCATGAGTGGGGGGGGGGGGCGGGCAGAGAGAGAGGGAGACACAGAATCCAAAGCAGGCTCCAGGCTCCGAGCTGTCAGCCCAGAGTCTGACACGGGGCTCGAACCCACGAACTGTGAAATCATGACCTAAGCTGAAGTCAGACACTTAACCAACTGAGCCACCCAGGCGCCCCTAGATGAGGTTTTAAAGATAGTTTAAAATTTAACCAAAAAACCCTACTTACATAAAACCAGAGCTTCTGGAAAGCAGCCTACAGAACCAACACCACCTCGGGAGAAAGCTGAGGTGGCCGGTCCTGTCTCATTATGTCACTTAATCTGTACAACTGCCCTGTGAGTGGATGGCACGATGAGTCTCATTTTAGCCAACTGAGGTTCCACAAGGTTTCCTGACTTGTTACCTACTTGTCAGGGATGGAAGAGGGATTCGAAAACAACTCCCACCTCCTCCCAAGCCCATCCTTTACTTCAGAGGACCGTGCAAAAGACGACTGCAAAGTCCCCAGAAATGCAGCTGTCCAGGGAACGCCGTTAAACCCAACTCCCATGGAACGTTTAGTTTCTATTTTTGCCTTGAAATGAGACGTATGAAGTACTCTGAGTTCAGTCACCGACTTGATACGCAGCTGTCCTAAGTAGATGAATACATTTGCAACATCCATGTCAGAAAGATGAGGAAAATCCTAAGAGTCATTCAGCTACAAGGCATAGTGTCAGCTTGAACGATGCCGGTTACTGACTTCTGCCCCCTCCCTTCCAATGCTGCCGTGCGATGCTCTGGGAGGCGGCCGCACCCCTTACCCTTTGCCCGCTGGTCATACTAGGCTCTGCCAACAGGGGGTGCTAGAGGGAGCCTGAAAGGCTGGGGGAGCAGAAGGGCAAAGACCTGCCCGTCCACTGCCTTGTCTGTGACCACAGATACAGCACCAGTTTCCATCTTTAAAAAAAAAAAAAAAAAAAAAAATTGGCATTTCCTGGGGCATCTGGGTGGCTCAGTCAGTTAAGCACCCAGCTTCAGGTCAGGTCATGATCTTATGGTTCATGGGTTCAAGTCCCATGTCGGGCTCTGTGCTGACAGCTTGGAGCCTGGAGCCTACTTCGGATTCTGTGTCTCCCTCTCTCGGTCCTTCTCTTGCTCATGATGTGTCTCTCTCTGTCTCTCATAAATAAATATTAAAAAAAATTTTTTTTAACTGGCATTCCCAGAATGGGCTGCATTGTGTCCCCGGGGGTACCGGTCAGCAAGTGCTGCCTCTCTGAGCGAACAGGGCCCTTCCTTCAAGCCCTGGATTCTAATACCCCCAGCTTCTTCCCTTTGCTCCTTTGGCCTTAGGGATAGTAACTGCCTCAGGCAATCATCAGCTCCGCATTGCCTCAATTTCCCCTTTTGCTCTTTCAGTTCCCTAGCACCTGTTTAACCAATTCCTTTCACAAACTCTGTTAAAAATAACTGGTATGACACTGGTCATATCTACTAAGGCAAACATCCATATGTCTCCTATGACACAGCACTTCCTGTTCTGAAACTCCACACAAGAGGGCTGAGGGCTCGTGTTCACGAAAACACCTTTAAAATGTTCCTAACCACCCCAAATGCAGAGTAACCCAAATGTCTGTCAACAGTAGAGTGGATAAATATAGTGTACATATGGTATTTCTATATGATGAAATACTACGCAGCGATGAAAAGGAACTGGGGCTCCATTCAACATCAGTCATAACAGTGAGGGAGGGAAGCATGTGATTCCATTGTTACGAAGTTCAAAACCAGGCAAAGCTAACGTATGATGATGGAGATCAGAGGAGCCCTTCCCCTTGAGGGGAACTCTCGGCAGGATTCTGTCTCTCTCGACCTTGATGAGAGTTTATTGAGTTGTACATTTAAGATTTGTGTCCTTTGCTGCGTGTCGGTTATAATTCAGTGGAAAATTAAAATGATTCAATCTGTGTTCCTGACTGGACCCCAGTTGGTACAGAGAGATGCCAACTGGCAGACTAGAAAGGTTCTGTAGGTGTAGCTAAACACAGCAGACATATAGGGAGGAGAGAAAGCCTGTGAATTTACAAAGCAACAGCACAGAGAACTAAGACAGGCCGCTTAGGGCATTACAGAGAACGGTACTGATTCAAGGCTCAGAGAAAGCCAGTTCTGTGCACGTCTCTTGGGCAACCTAAAAACATTAGAAATATAGACTAACCCAGGTAAAACTGGTTATTGAAACAAAAATAAGGAAAATCTAACATAGTTCTGTTATAATGTTCCATCTATCTCTCTATCTGTAGTTGACATATTTTGTCAATATACATTATGTATTTCTTTGTATCAGGCAGGTTGAAAATATCTGAAAAGAAATTAAATTATATATGTATTATAAACACTTCATAGATGCCACTATGTTATATTCTTTATCTCCGCACCGACCCTAGGAGGTGGGTGTGGTGGATCCCCTGTTCCAGAAGGCACGCTTGAGCTCAGAGACGTGAACGCTCACCATTGGTGTTAGGGGTGGATTCTAACATAGGTCCGTCCGACTCCAGAGGAAGTTGGACACAACCAGTTCTGGCTGAGACAAGGAAAGCTGAGCGCTGCAAACCAGCTCCAGTTTAAAAAAAATCAGTCAAGAATTGAGAACAGAGTGTTGGATGAGATAGCCTCACATAATAAGTTATTTCTGTTTCAGATTTTCCTGTGATCATTCTGTACACATATGTATACACACATGTGGTAATTTTATATACATGTTACAGATGGCAATCAGTCTTCTACAGCTGTTATGTCTCCTCAGTAAATAATGTCTTGTGTAACCTATGATTTTTCTAAATGAAAATACCTACATTTCAAGATGGTTGAAACCAAGATGCAAGTTTGATGTTTGAAATCAATCTTAAGGCCGCCACCATAAACTGTTTACCCCTTTTATCATCCCTCGATTAAACGCTTTCTTATTTTTTTTTATTTATTTATTTTGAGAGAGAGAGAAAGTGCGGGAGGGACAGAGAGAGGGGGAGAGAGTCCCAAGCAGGCTCCGTGCTGTCAGTGTGAAGACCGACTTGGGGTTCCATCCACAGACCGTAAGATCGTGGCCTGAGCCAAAACCAAGGGTCAGTTGCTTAACTGACTGAGCCACCCAGGTGCCCTTAAACTTCCTATTCTTGACTTGAGTCCAGTTCCTTCGATTGGGGGTGTAAATGTCGGAGGCATTCTGAAGCCTTAACTGTGAAAGGCACAATGACCCCACACAGCCACCTCCCTCCATAAAACTGTAATTTTATCTCAAAGTTATTCTGTCCTGGTTGCTGTGGGGTTATAGTGAATAGTCAGAAATACTGAACATCTTGGACAGGAGTAACCGTGTCTCTAGGGGTTTATTCTTCCATTTTCACTGACAAAGGATTCTATCCAAGAAGAACAGAGGGCAAAGAAAATCCAGGGCAAATCATGCACTACGTAAGAACTGTTTACCTAGCCCATCTTCAATTTTCAGGAAAAGAGGTAATAATTTCTAACCCTTTGTCATCTCTCACTGACTCAACCTCTTCAAGGCACTTGAAGCACAGTAACATGCATGTTTTCAATTAAGAAAAACATTGCAGAAGGCAAAGAAATTTTCTGTGTATCTTGGAATGAATGGACTGAATGAAAATAGCTGATCTCTGGCTCTTAAAAACAACAACAACAACAACAAAAAAAAAAAACAGAGAGAAAGGGTGAGGGGTAGCAGAATGGAAATGTCCTCACGGCTCTACCAAATAAGAAGGAAAAGAAAAGGAGGATTAAGGTTGAGTGATGAGAAATGGTGTTCTCATTTGTATGCATGATTTATTCCTCCTGGCAATATTTAGGCTGCTCCTTTTAAAAAGGAAAGGGGCTCTCACTCTTAAAAACTGAGAACAAACAGGGTTGATGGGGGGTGGGAGGGAGGGGAGGGTGGGTGATGGGTATTGAGGAGGGCACCTTTTGGGATGAGCACTGGGTGTTGTATGGAAACCAATTTGACAATAAATTTCATATATTGAAAAATAAAAAAAAAAAATAAAGAAAACTCTAAAAGTTGGGTCTAAAAGTTCAGACCCACTCCCCGGGCTCCCAGGCCCTTCCCTGGGCAGGCCCCAGGGAGCCCACACACTTCCCTGGGTTGTCAAAGCCACAGCCACCACCACCCCCTGCCTTGAGCTTCCTCCACTCGAGATCATACGGCTTGCTCACGCGCTTTCCTTGTGTCCTACTCAAGAGGCAAGGGAAATCAGCAGAACGGGGAAGTGTTTTAAAATGTTTTAAAATCCTAGAAAGTCCCCTCAGCCGTTACATTATTTACTTAGCGGCAACTCAGCAACATCTAGTAGGGCCGGCCGGGTTCCTGGGCTGCTTGTTTTCCATCCTGATGACTGACAGGGTTCGTCCGATGTCTGGGCCTGCCCGTCGTAACCCCTCTCCCCAAACTGCGCCAAGCTTCACCAAGCACAGACCTCGAGTCGAGGCCTGCAGTGAACAGTGCAGGCGAATACACATTGTACATCCTAACGCTGCAATTGGGACTGGAGGAGGCCCGGGCTAAGTTAGTGGGAAGTCTTGATTCTGAAGTCCCTTAAACAGAAACAAGCGCATTCCTTTTAAGCACTTAAAAGGCTTAATTAAGCAACTAAAAGCTAGCATTCTGTGTATTCATTTAAATGACTTGAGTGACTCACGGCGAAGACGTGTGTCAGACATAATGTGAATTTGCGGGAAACAGAGCCTTTACCACAATCCAGGAGTATGTGCGAGTGCTGTCACTAGGCAGGGGCCAAACCCTTCCCTGTCCCAACTGTTAGCACCACTTTAATTTTTCTCCCCTGGGTCCAGTCCATTTGGGGACATCCGCCCTGACTTTTCCTCCCCAGCTTTGTTCCAATTTTCAAGGTTTCCCCAGGAAATACTTCTGATGGAAACTTAAATTCTAATTTGTATCAAAATAAGGAGAAAAGGAGAAAAGATCATAGAATTCGCGAAGTTGTGCAAGCCTGAGAAAAAAAGAGCTCAAGGTAAATTCACCCTATGAAATATTAGTCAAGCATCTAGGATCGTAATCAGAAGTGGAGCGCTAGCCTGAAGCGGGGAGCATGGCCGAGGAAATACGCCAAACCCACTTGCATTTGTCTCAACGGTCTTCTAGCCACTCTGGACGTTGACATTATTGTTAAATTGTAACTTTTCCAGCCATAGCAGGAATGCTAGGAGATGAGTAGTTTCCTGGCCCTTCAATGGACAGAAAGAGCTGGTTCATTTCTTCCTCCTTCCAATCAGAGGGTCTGACCTTCCCATACAGAGGGATACAGGGATACAGTCCCCAGAGCCATCATGACTCAATGCTGAAGGTTTACATACAGAAGAAAATGTACAGCAGCAAACTATTTTCCTAACTGCTTTCTTTTTTTTTTTTTTCCCCAGCACAACTTTAAAATAGTTCTACTGGGTGCAAATTATACCTTACAGATTCCGATTTCATGCCAGTAAGGAAGGTATCCTTAAACCAGGTATCTGAACCTTTTACTTTGACAGCTAAACGTCTCTAGTTTTTATCAAAATTGAAAAGATCTGAGGGTGCGTCCAATGATATTATTTATATTTGGGGGAAGACCACACAGCACTAAGTGAAGAACTCATTTCGTTTATTAAAGCGCATTTTTGCTTTAATCATATTTAGTACTATGTAGAAAGGAAGGAAAAGTTACACAATTTTAGAGAAGCTGGCACTGTATGTTTTAAAAAAAAGCTGTGAAAATGTCATAAAGGGACTCCTTCCAAATAATCAGGTAAGGAATGACTAGATTAGGGGTTGGTGAGCTAAGACCAATGGCCAAACCTAGCCCACTGCCTCATTTTTACAGCCCGAATGTTTAGAATGGTTTTTACACTTAGAAGTTATTGAGAAAAAAAAAAAATCAAGTATTTTGTGACACGTGAAAATTGTATGACATTCAAATGTCGGTGTCCATCAGTGAGGTTTTATTGGAACACGGCCATACCCCTCTGCTGTTGTGTGATAGTGGCAGAGTTGAATAGTTGGTACAGACCATCTGGTGTGCAAAGCCTGAAGTATTTACTCTCTGGCTCTTTCCCGGGAAAAAAAAAAAATTTGCCAATCCCTAGGCTGAGTGATCTCTGAGGTCCTTTTCACCTCCAAGCTTCTAGGAAGTTTACTTCTTAGATAACCCAGAATCCTCCATCAAAGACAATGTGTGGAACATACATGAACCTGATAATACCGTAATCCCAAAGACTCTCTTTTGTGTCAATACTCACAGAACGTACATAGAAACTTCCAAGACATTACTTTTAAAGGTATGCTCTTGGTTCTAGAGAGCAATTCTTTATAATTTTTAGCAGTTTTATCACATTAACAAGTTTAAAAGACCATCCGAAGAGTTACCAAGTAAAACAAAAATGAAAAAAAAAAACCCAACTCCCTTGGAATTCATACCATAAAATATTTATTAATAAGTAAAAGGATTCCCCTGCCTTTGTTATTAAAAAATTTTGAGCGTTGGGGCGCCTGGGTGGCGCAGTCCGTTAAGCGTCCGACTTCAGCCAGGTCACGATCTCGCGGTCCGTGAGTTCGAGCCCCGCGTCGGGCTCTGGGCTAATGGCTCGGAGCCTGGAGCCTGTTTCCGATTCTGTGTCTCCCTCTCTCTCTGCCCCTCCCCCGTTCATGCTCTGTCTCTCTCTGTCCCAAAAATAAATAAACGTTGAAAAAAAAATTTTTTTTTAATTTTGAGCGTCTTCATGGATACCAATTGCCAACAATGGTTTTATATCATTCAGTCATGAGAGAGAGAGAGAGAACAGAGAGAGAGCTGAGCGAAAAATAGGGTAGACAGAAAATGGATGGATAGTTGGATATATAAACTATAGATATAAATATAAATGTGTGAAAGACCATACCTTACAAATGGTTTAATTGCAAATCTTGGTTGTGCCAGCAGATGGAAATACAGTTGCACATACTTAAACTTACTTCTTTTAAGCAAACAGTACAGATTCACTTGAATTTCATAACTCAGAACATTAGTAATGAATACAGTGCTTGTTGAGGACTGTAAGAGGGAGGAAAACAAAAACTAACTGTGAGGGAAGAAAGGCAAGATCTCTTTGAAAAGCTTTTCTCGTGACTCAGTAGTCCCCCCCCGCCCCCGCCTGAAAAATAAGCCATTCTGATAACAAGAGTATGAAAAGCCTCATGATTTGCAAAGTATATTGTATTTGTGGTGTAAATTTCATCCCAAGTCTCAGATTATGGCTGAGAAGTTATACTAAGTATCGTTGTAAAGCATTTCTTTGAATTTTTATAGGAAAACAAGAAAATGTTTTATCAGATCTAGGCAGAAATGCTGATCTTCATTTATAACAGTAATTACCCGCACATGGTACCATATAGACATGGGGATCCGAAAACCGAATAGAACAAAATGCCAAGCCATACCACACGGTAAAATTCCAACTCACTTGGAGAAGTAGCAGGTGGTAACTTATGATTTCAATATAAAAACATCTAATTACGCTCTTCTCAGATGTCACTATAAAGTCAGAAAATTAGATGATACGATCAGGAATGAGATGAACGGTTGTATTACTACACCACCCGCTACTTAAAAGATTAAAATAGTCCCAGAGTTCTGAAATGTCATTAGTTAAGTAACTATACAATTTCTTTCAGTCTCTTTTTAATGTAGAAAATCACTTTGTAATAAGATCTCTACACAAGGTAAAAAAGCACAAAATAGACCAAAAAAAAAAAAAAGCACAAAAATAGACAAAATATATCTATCTTTTTACAATGAAATTAAGATGTGCCTGTGAAACACTGAGATCAAGGACCCAGCTCAGGGAGTTCGAACTGGATCTCCTTTTATAATAATTCTGTCTTTACATCTTCCCCTGAACCTTGGATGCTTATAAAACTCTTACCCAGGTAAGAGGGAGGGAACAGGTATTCCGATCTTGGACAGTAAGAAACAAAAAAGAAATAATCGCAAGGATACAATAGAAACCCTCAATCTGTCCGTTCACAAAATCCTTCCGGCAGTCGTACCTCAAGGGCCCTTACGGCCTCAAGTGTCTGTCACACAACCACGGGCAACAACACGGGCATCTCCAGATGATGCTTTTTTTCCATCATAAATCAATCACGCACCGGGATGAAACAACATCCAGAAAGGCTAACGTGGAAAGAGACGTTTTCGTACGGCCGGGGGCAAACGAAGCCATCCAAGAGAATCGGGCCGTCCACACCAGCCACACGGGCGGACTTCCACTTAGAGAATTCTTCCCGCATCCCCGGCTTCCCCGTGGCTCCTGTCCCGTGCAGGAACCCGGCGGGCACCCTGAGCTACACGGTCACAGCTGGGTACATCTTCTGCTCGCTGTTGGTGTGGGGGAAGGGGGCTTGGATCTTCCGATAGCCCGTCTGCAGGCTGTCCAGGAAGGGGGGCACAGGAGTCATAGGCCCCGAGTCGTGCTGCACCGCGTACCCCACGTAGGGGGGGTGCAGGAACTGCCCTTGATGGGGCACGATCTGGGTGGCCTGCTGACAGTTCAGCACGGAGAAATTTGTGGGCATGTTGACATACACGTTGTTCATGGTCCCCTCGGGCAAGCAACAGTTGGTCTGTGACCTCGTTGGGGGCGCCCGGGCCCCCGAGTTGGCACTGGAGCTGGAGCTGGCAGCCGTGCTGGACTGGCGGGAGGACGACCCTCGCGAGGTGCTGGCACTGGGGATCATGGGGATGGTCTCCATCAGGCGGCTCCCTCCGGGGGCGCGGCTCTGCTGGGGCTCCTGCTTCGGCCGGAGACACCTGCAGCAACACGCTGCCACCAGTGACCCCAAGATGATGAAGGCGACGAAGACGGACCCAACGATGAGGAACGGTACGTAGATGGGGACTGAAGGATAAAAAACGGATCATCGTTTACTGTAAGAACGCAGTAAAAGATCAGCGCTTGGCGTAAGCGCGCCACGCCCATACCCGTAACCGAAGGACCCAGGCTGGGCCAGTCTCTGCTTTCTAGCGGCCCACAGGATGCCCGGTCCCTCATCAAGTACGCAGGGAGGGCAGTAGGGCCCTGTAGGCGGACCGGCCCCCAAAGCAAAACTGTTAACGTTCACAGCTGAGGCTCACCAACTGCAACACTGAGACGAATGTCCAATTTAGCAAAAATACGAATTGAATGTTTTGAGACTTCTAAAATTCCTACAGTAACTGAACTGCCTGAACTTAAGTCTGCCCTAACAGATACTTGTCGGATCTGCATAGAAATGAATTAAATTTCTGGGGGTGGCTCAGTCAGTTGAGTGTCTGACTCCAGCTCAGGTCATGATCCTGTGGGGTTTGTGAGTTCGAGCCCTGCGTCGGGCTCTGTGCTGATGGCTCGGAGGGTCTCCCACTCTCTCACTCTGCCCCTCCCCTGCTCGCACTCTGTCTCTCTCTCTCAAAAATAAACATTTAAAAAAAAAGTTTTTTAATATTTTTAAAAAAGAAATGAATTAAATTATTTAAGAGTGGTTCCCCCCCCCCCACACACACCCCCTGGGAGCTATGTACTTTGTAGACATCTCTTGCCATTCTTGAGCTATTATTTTTTTCACAGGCAAGTAAATCAAAAACTTGGGTCTAGCCACAGCCGTTTCCAAATCTGTAACACAAGGCACAGGGGTCATCAAAGGGTAAAAAAAGAACAAAAAACAAAATACAAAAAACCACCACACACACTTGCCTCGCTGAGGGCTGGTCCTTGGGCCATGCCCCCCCCCCCGCCCCCCCGTGGGCACTGGATGGTGGAAAGGTGACGTGACTCGCAATAAAGGGAAGCTATTCCAGACACGTGCAGGTCAGCATGAAACAAGGTACCGAACAGAACAAATGTTGGGAGCAATAGGACATCTGTTCCAGGGAGAAGGGCAGCCCCCATGATCAAGAAGGGACCCAGGCAGGGCCAGGGTGGCTGCAGTAGGGCAGTTACACCCGCAGTTAACAACACTGGGTTCTGTATGAAGAACTCCAGGGAAAGCCTGCAGACCGTGGAGCAGCGTGCATCGTATTTAAAGAGTAAGGTTTCTTCTGAAAAATAACGTACAAGCGGAAAATAAAAAGCTTTCCTCAAGTTGGCAGCGAGTTCCATTTTTACACTGTTGTACTGAGAACGATCTTTTGGAAGCTCTGGGGATGGCACTCCAGGACTTTCAGAAGCTAGACGCAGGCTGCCGGGGACAGAGAATCGGGAGACAGGAGGCTGCACGGTGCTTCAGAGCCACTTTGGAATTCTACCCCGGGTCACCGAGAATCTGTTTTCTGATGGGCTCCTGCCTGTCGCCTTGGCTTTTCGATTGGAAACTACATAAGGACAGGGACTAGGGCTCGCTGGTCTCGGCAAAGCCTAGAGCACAGGGGTGCAGGGCAGCAACTGGGAAGAAGCCCAGCTCTGAGACTCAAGTCAGTGTTATTAGAAGACACTGCCACACGGAGTCCTGGAGGAATAATGCCTTGTTAAGTAAAACGTACTTTATAGGGAGGTCCCAAAGGCTGACCTCTGAAGACTTCCTAAACCTTCAGTGCTGAACACTGTTATTTATGTCGCACCCCGGCAGCAGGTAGAAACACTTGCTACAGAGTTTGCAGCGCAGAGGGTTTTCAGATGAGGGTGCTGTTCTAACAGCATGATCTCTTCAGCCCAGCTATGACGGACCAGAGCAGTGGACGCTGGGCTTTTCCGTATGCACGTTATAATTATCTCATTCTCTAAATTAGGGTACCAGCCCTAAATGGGTTATTGGGATGTAAACAAATAAAAGCAAAAAAAAAAAAAATTCTCCAGACATCACAGCAGAAACTAGCTGAGTTCAGTGTAAGTCCACAGAATGAGTTTTGGGGAGAAAGAATTGTTTTCCTTCCAGGATTTTTCATGGGGGTGTAAATAACCACAGAGAGGTAAAGAACGCAGTGCTCCCATAAACCCTGGGCGCAGCCTGATTAGGCGTGTTGACTGTTTTGACTGCAGAAGAGAAGTCAGTGGAACAGAGTGTTTAGGAAAAAGGATTTAAAAGAGTGAAGAAGGCGTCCACCTCACAAGAAGCTAGCCGCCTTCTGGTCTGTCCAAAGTCAACCCAACTTTTTTTTCTCAACTTTTTTTTTAATGTTTGATTATTTTTGAGAGAAAGACAGAGAGACAGAGCACAAGCTGGTGCAGAGACAGAGGGAGACACGGAATCCAAAGCAGGCTCCAGGCTCCGAGCTGTCAGCACAGAGCCCGATGCGGGGCTGGAACCCAGAAAGTGTGAGATCATGACCTGAGCCAAAGTCGGATGCTTAACCGACTGAGCCACCCGGGCGCCCCTCAACCCAACTTTTTAGAGATCACTCATGAGCCCAACTTAGCAGATACATCAAGGCAGCAGTTCCGTCTTTGGCTCGTTTCTCAAGGCTTTCTTCCCCAGTCACACGCCCTGCAACCGTGAGCTGGAGGAGCTGGAGCTTTAAAATGGCACCTTTTCTGGAACTACCCTCCGTTCTCCTCTCTTCAGACTCAAGGCAGCGGGACAAGAGGAGTAGCTTGCTAATAAAATGCTTGACTGCAAAGGGAACAGCACTGAAGAGAGCTGCCTCTTACCAGGCCCAGGAGACAGTTCTGGAAACACAGGTGCCACTCAGTGCCAAACAAAGCTCAGGTAGCTTAAACCCTGGCTCAGAGCGCTGCTAAAAAGTCCTCAACATAACCAGCTGCAGAAAAGGGAGGAGACGTCCATTCTGTGTTTGCCATCGGACCTCCACCTCTACCCTGGTGCTAAATCCTCCCTCCGGTACGTGGGCGGAGACCCTCAAGGGAGGTGGTCTGGAAGGTTTCCGAAGAATGGAGGAAGTGGAACTCATCAAATTCGTTTGTGGATGTGTGCTCTCTCTTCGGCAACTTGAAAAAAAAAAAACTATTAATTTGAAAAAACCAAAGCCACGAAGAGCAAGCTTGGGCACGGTTTTAATATCACACCTACTAAGTCTGACGTGGTAAAGAGAACTGTCCAGAAACCAGAGAGGCCCGGGCCGTGCAGCCAAGTGTTCCAGAGGATTAGAATTCCCGGGTCTGTTAAAGTGCATCACCCACAGGAAAGCCCTGAGGAGCTGCCTGCCTTCTGCGGAGCCTCTGCGGACGAAGGGCCCTCGCCAAACCTCTCGCTGCGGTCGCGCCCTCACCGTTTCCCGGGGTCCCACCAAGACACTCACTCTTACTAGAAGTTAGACCTATGGAGACAGGAGGCATGGGAGAGGGTTTCAGAGGTCCCCGGCCAGGAGGAATGCGGGGCTGTCTGCACCCCACGCTGCCTTATGTTTGTGGTTTGCTTCTGAAAATCCAAGCCAAGCTGTTCTTTAGGGGGCAGATAGGGAAACTGAGGCTCAGGGCAGTGAAGCTTAGCACAAGTTAAGAGCTGCTCCAGGATGCAGAGCCCCCCCCCCCACCGCCCCCCGCCCCCTCCTGGTCCAAGCCCTTTTCTGAAATTCCATCGCCCCTAACTCCTCTCGGGTCTCCGGGCTCCCGGGCCCGTGCCGCGCGGGCAAAGCCAACCTTCCTCCCCTCTCGCGCTCCGACCCGCCCGCCCTACCTGCCGAGCCGTCTGGGCCGTCTTTGTCCGCCCGGCCAGGCTCGCCGGCGCCCTGCTGGCGGTCGTTGTCGCAGCCGCCCTGGTCCAGGCGCGCCTCGGCGCTGGAGCAGCAGTAGCGCAGCGCGCAGCTGCCGCAGCAGATGGTGGCGTCGCCGCCGTCGAAGCGCTCGGGGCACTGGAAGCCGATGCGCCAGACGCCCTGCGCGTCCAGCCAGCCGTGGCAGTACTCGCCGCTGGCCCGCGCCCCCGCCGCCAGGAGCGCGGCCAGCAGCAGCTGCAAGAGCGAAGCGGCGTTCCGAGGGGAAGCGGCGGGCGAGCGGCGTCCGCCCCACATGGCACCACCCTGCGCGCGGGCGGCGAGGCTCCAGACGGCGCAGAGCTGTCTCCGGGAAGTCGCGGCCCCGACGACCAGGCTCCCGGTGCTGCGGCGGCCGGGACTGGGACGCCTTCCGCGGCGCTCCCCGAGCGGGCCTCTCGTCCTCTGCCGCGACGTCCAGGAGCCGACGACGCCGGGCTGCTGGGGCAGGGGTCCTAAGTCATCCCTCCCTCGGCCGGGGCGGGATGCCGCTCGCCGGTCCCCGGGGGGCGCTGCCTTGAGAGCGAGCCCTCGCTGATGGAACGCTCTGGGCGCAGAGTCAGAGGGGCCCAGGAGCCGCCGGCCCGCAGCCCCCGGAGGCTTCACCCGCGACGGGAGCCTCCGCACGCATCCCCGAGGGGACGCTCACTCCCGCCGCCGACCTGAAGCCAGGTCGTTGCCGCGGAGGTTCGGCCTCGTGGTCCCGCGCGCAAGTCGGGAAGCGGCTCCGCTCCTTTACTGCCCTCTCGGGCGGCGAGAAGGGGCCCAGAAAGGTGGCAGCGCGCGCAGGGCTCCGGGCAGCAAGTGCAGCGGCCGGCCGCGCTCAGGCTCCCCAGCCCCGAACTCGGTCCGTATGTGTCCTCTCTGGTGACATCTGCGGCGCTGCCCTCCGCGGGGCGGACGGCCGATCCTCCCGGCGCACGCCGGCGTCCAGGACGTGGGCGACGGTCCGGCGCGCCCCCGCCGCGGTCCCGGGAGCCTGCCTGGCTGGCGGCGGCGGCGGCCGAGGCTGCTGCTGCTGCTGGGCGCGGGTCCAGGCGGGCGGCTCGCCCCCGGCTCCCCCGCTCCGCCTCTCCCGCTGCAGCTCGCTCCCACGGGCGCCCGGCAGCCTCCGTCCAGCTCTCCCTCTCCCGCTGGGCGCCGCTTCCCTCGGGAGGGGCGCGCACCGATGGGAGCCTCCCACGGAAGTTTCGGTCCTCCGGGCTGCGGAAGAAGCCGAGGGCGGCAGCCGCCCGCACGCTCACGGCGCCCGGCACCAAGCCAGCTCCGACTGGGCTCGCCGCGGCGCTGCACGGCGTTCTTATTAGGGGCCGGCGGCTCCCCGGGCGCGCATGCGCGCTAGCGCGGGCTTCCCTCCTCCCGGGTACGCCCCGAGACGCCCGGAGCCCTTCACCTTCCGACGCCGGTGGGGCGGCGGGCCGCGCGGGAAGGAACGCAGCTCAAACAAACTGGGCCTTGCTAACGCAGGAACAGCAGTAATCGTAATAAAAGCAAACTGCACTTGCTTATTGAAGATCCTCGCCCTTCCATCCGACTCTCAAGACTTCCCTTGCGAAGGATTGTAATCACTTCCCATTTTACAGAGGGTGAAGTTGCCGCTCAGATTAAGTGACTGTCTCAGCTTCCAGCAGCTCGCGGCCTGGCCACGGCTGGTCACGGGCCACAAGCGTGGACGTGTGTGTGAAAGCGTTCGCATGCCTGGGGCTGCGCCTGGTGGGCTCCAGGCCTCCACCAGGTGGAATGAAGAGACTTCGGTGAAAGCATTATAAATTTGGCCACTGTCTAGATGATCTGTGTCGAATTTTTTCTTTCCATATTTGGGCGTGGCGATTTACTGGATTTAAGCAGAAAGGTGCCTCTGTTCAACATTTGGCCTTACGGGTGCAGACAGCTGCAGTGAAGAGGAAAACAAGGTTCAGACAGACCAGAAATGCGGCTTTGATGAAGGAGAAATTAATAGCTTCTCCCTTGCGGAAGCTAAAACAACAGGTGCTGATGCTATTAAAGCAGCAGTGATTATTTTTAAAAGAACTAGTGACCCTTCCGACACGGTCTGGAAGTCAGCGGACCTGGTATCTAGGCCCAGCCCTACCAGTAAAGAATGACTGCATCTTCTTGGCCTCAGTTTCTTCGTCTTTATTTTTTTTTTTCAACGTTTATTTATTTTTGGGACAGAGAGAGACAGAGCATGAACAGGGGAGGGGCAGAGAGAGAGGGAGACACAGAATCGGAAACAGGCTCCAGGCTCTGAGCCATCAGCCCAGAGCCCGACGCGGGGCTCGAACTCACGGACCGCGAGATCGTGACCTGGCTGAAGTCGGACGCTTAACCGACTGCGCCACCCAGGCGCCCCAGTTTCTTCGTCTTTAAAGTGGACCATGGGATACGATAATCACTAAGGTCCCTTTCAAGTAGGCGACTGTAGAACACAAGGCAATTTCATTCACGGCAAAGACACTGCTGTTCAAACAATCATGGGGCACTTGTGAATGCCTGGTAAAGGCACAGATTCAGACATGGTTGACATCCTTCCACTCTCCCCAACAAAATCAAATGAAAGGAAAATACCTGCCCTCTTCTCCCCCGCCCCCCCATCCCAAAGAACACCTCATTCTTTTCACTAAGCCTCTCTCCGAGCATTGCGCTTAAATCCATTGTTTTGGGGGAATTATTTTTAGCTTCATAAAATTATGTATTTTTTAAGTTTTTTTATTTTGAGACAGAATCCCAAACAGGCCCCTGGCTGTCAGCAGAGCTCCCCACAAGGGGCTCGAACTCACCAACCCAGTGAGATCATGACCTGAGCCAAAACCGAGAGCCTGTCGCTTCATCAACTGAGCCACCCAGGCACCCCTAAAATTATGTATTTTAAATGCACCAGCCACCAACTCTTTGTAACCTAATATGTTAACAAAATTTCAGTGTGAAATTATTCATTCAACAAAATCACGCTAAAGTCTTCCGGTAAGCGTATGGTCCTCTGTGTTGGGTACTGGGGATGCGTCAGGAAGCCAGACATCATGGTCGTTTCCTTCAAACAGAGCTCAAAGTCTCTGGGGTAAAACAAGTTGGACAAAGAGACAAAGAATTGAATAGGCAAAGATAATATGATAAAAGCTATGACTGGTGGTGTACAGGTTAAGCACATAACCTGAAGGTCAGGAAGGAGGGAAGGTCAAAAAAATCCAGCCCAAGTTCTGGCCCAGCTACAAAGCCTGCCCAGCACAATGCTCGTCCCCACAGTGCCTCCTGCAGAGGGCCCCGGGACTAACTGTGAGCTCTACACCAATCACCCGGTGCTTAGGTATCATTGTTTTCCGATGGGACCATAAACTGATTTGGGGGGTGTTCAGAGGGTTAATACTTTACCTTTTTATTCCCCCCTTTGGAAAAAATGAATACAAAAGAACTGTACATTTCTCCAGACAGTCCCTATCCCATACCCTTCTTCCACTATCCATTAATCCTCCAAAAATTCCGAGAACTTGTCAGAGTTTATTTATGACGAGAGCGACGTTGCCCATTTCCACATTGGGATTGATTTGGTGACAGGGTAGGGCCACAGTTTCAACGCAACACGTTTTTCTCAAACAGTTCACAATTGACTCACGGGCAAACCTAGAAATGCAGAGCTTTGAACAAATGCGTTGTCTTTTCTATTGTTGTGTTCCTTTACTCTTTGAAAATTAAGGAGAGGCCCATTTCATAGTTACTTTATGTGGTGGTTGATTGACTTCAAGGCTGTTGTCTTTTCTACTGTTGTGTTCCTTTATTCTTTGAAAATTAAGGGAAATTCCCTCACTGTCCTTAACAGACAGCCTACACTAATTTTACTACTCTCTTCTGAGAAACCATGGCTAGAAATCATAACATATAGGTAGTAGTAATAGTAATTTATTATAATCAAAACTAAATGTCAGGCAGCCTGCCAAAGTATATTTAAACACATATGAAAGAGTGCCCTCTTCTCTTTCAAAAAGCTTAATTCTATAGACACTTGCTGGGGAAGTATATTTTCAGATAATTTTGTCTTTCGGTCTGTGCCTGTGTATATGAATAAAATGCAGTTGATTCAAATACAGATTTCTGACATATCTTCAGAAGTACAAGTAGAAAGTCATATAACTAAAGAAATGATTACTTATACCTCTGCTAACTGGAGTTGATACAAATCATATGGAGGTAATCATATTTCATTTGGCTAGCAGTTCTAAACGCTGCAAAATCTGCTGAGTTTTTCTGCAAGTTTCAGCAAGAGCAGAATTTTCTTACCATCTGTACACCAGTCAGCAGTCTGTTTAGGAAGAATGGCTTTCACTGGGTTCATTCATTTTTTTTTTTTTTCCTCCTCTTTTATAAATAGGAGTAGTATTGAAAATTCACATTTGGTTTACCAGAAGTTCTTTTAAGTTGAAAGTGTTTGTGTTAACAAATGAGACCTCAAACCCAAACAAATATGCTAATTTATGTTGCTTTTAATTTTGCCTTGTGGTTACCTAACCTCATCTGAAAATAAAAATGGTCTTAAGGTTTTGAAAACAAACATCTCTCTTGTTGCTTTTAAATTTCTCATCTTTCATCCTCCTCTTTTTCCTTGTAATTGATATACTGACTCTCAGAAAAGTAATTTCCATATTTTAAATTCTTTTTTTTCCCTCATCTGTCATTAACTTTAAACATTTGACGTACTTTTCTCCCTCCCCCATCCTCACCCCTAACTCCAGAGTTTTAATGAACCATTTTTCCCGTTGATTTTGGTATTTACTACTGATATCTTTTCTTTTTGGAAATACAGAGTTACAAACCATCCAGGACTTCTTCCAACAATGCTGGAATATCTGAAAGGGTGGCATAAACAAAATCAACCTGGCATCCAAATCCTACAGCAAATATCTGCAAATCATGTAACTGATAAGAGCCTAGTATCCAGAGTGTATATATGCAAATCAACAACAGACAAGTGACCCAATTCAAAATCAGGCAAAGGGCTTGAACAGACGTTTTCTCCCACAACCAACAAACGCACGAAGAGATACTCAATATCATTAGTCATTAGGGAAATGCACATCAAAATCACAGTGAGATACCATGTCATACCCGCTAGGACGGCAATAATAAAAATAATAATAATCAGGAAATAACAAGGATTAGAGAGAATGTAGAGAAATGGGAACCCTTGCACCCTACTAGTAGGAATATAAAATGGTGCAACCACAGTGCAAGGCAGTTTGACAGTTACTCAAAAAGTTAGACATAGAGTTACCATATGACCCTGCAATTCCATTCCTATGTATATATATCCAAAAGAAGTGAAAGCATACGTCCCTGTATATATTTGTACATAAATGCTCATGGCAGCCATATTCATAATAGCCGACAAGTGGAAACAATCCAACGTCCATCAACTGGTGAGCAGGTAAACAGCTTGTGGTATATCCATGTGATTGGAATATTATTAAGTCACAAAAGGTAGAAAGAACTGATCCGTGCTACAACATGAATGAATCTTGAAAGTATTATGCTAAGTGAAAGAAGCCAGACAGAAAAGGTACATATTGCATGACTCCATTTATAGGAAATGTCCAGAATAGGCAAATCCAGAGAAACAGAAAGAAGATGAGTGGTTGCCAGGGGCTACGGGGGAGGGAAGAAGGAGAGTGACTGCTTAATGGGGTTTCCTGTAAGGTTGAAAACGTTCCAGAACTAGATGTGAGCGATAGTTGCGCAACATCGTGAGTGCGCTCAACGTCACTAATGGTAAAAGTTACGTTATGTGTATTTTACCACAATAAGAATCCAGAACTGAAAGAAAAAGCCTGTGCCCATGAAACTAGCTATCTGCCCATGACGTCACCTGAAGGCTCTGAAGCAGGTTCACCAGTTTTAAGTCTCTGTTCTCTTAGAAATGAATAGTGCTGAAAGATAATCAGTTAAGGAGTCCTGTGACACAGCCGGGTACTTCTGAGTAGAATTCTGAGCCCCTAGGTTAATGTTGCAAATCCTTTGTTAGAGACTGACTTATATCCCCACCCACATTCATAGGCTGAAGCCCTCATCCCCAGTGTGACTGTCTTTAGAGACAGGGCCTTTAGGGAGATGATAAAAGGTCACAGGAGAATGGGCCCTAATCCAATAGGACTGGTACTGGTGTCCTTATGAAAAAAGGAAGAGACCCCAGGGATGGGTGTGCACAGAGGCACGACCGTGTGAAGACATGGCAAGGAGGCGGCCATCTGCAAGCCGAGGAGAGAGGCCTTGGGTAAAAAACAATCTCGCCAGCGCTCGAGCTCAAACTTCCAGCCTCCAGAACTGTGAGAAACACTTTTCTGTCGTTTAAGCCTCCCAGTGTGTGCTATTTTGTTGACGCAGGAGAGCAGACTGGTGTACTGTGTTCTGCCCAGTCCCTTCAGCCTAGAACACCAGGGATGCCCTAAGACAACCGCGAGGGCCTCCTGAAAACGCAAGGCAGCTTGGGTCCGAGCTCTACCTACGGACCAGAGAGGAATGACTTGTGACAGGGATACGCCTTAAAAACAGTGTGAGAAAACCGCAGGTCCATCTAGAATAAGACTCAGTAAATGCGTGCTGATTCAAAATGGTAGGAAGATAGAGTCCGACTCTTCGCCACAGTGGATTATCACACAGATCTGGTTTCAGTTTACCCCCAGAACCCTTTATTTGTGTCTCTACTGATGTAACTGGAATTATGGTTCCTTTGGTCTTCCTTTCTAGGTCGTGAATCCTTGAAGGCAGAAGTCAAATCGTACTCACCTTTGAGTTCCCACCGTGGTGGGTGTGGAATAGGCTCAGTCTACCCAGTCAATAAACGTTTACCGAGCGTGTGTGTGTGCCAGGCACAAAAATACTCGATATTGAACTGAAGCGTTAATTGTAAGGAATTTTGAACCTTACCTAAAAAGTAAAGGCGTCCTGAGTACAGAAACTCGGATATGAAGTATCTGGGAAGATTAGGCTAAAGAGAAGTGGTGCTCAGGTGAAAATCGTGGCGCAGTGAGTTCAGAGGGAGAGAATTCCCAGCCAGAGACTCGCGTGGCCTCACCTACGCAGACCTTTATTCGAGACTTAAGATGAGAGACATTTTGCAACGAGAGAATATGCAAGAAAGGGCAAGCTGTGCTTGGATGTCACCACGTGAAAATCGACGCGTAAGCCGCCCACGGGGTTGGTGCCAGCAGTCTTCACGGGTGGCAAGAGTAGCTCTGTTGTGCTGCCGTCGGTGGTCTTGACGTTGCCTCGGTGCCAGGTTTGGTTGGGGCGGTGACGGCCCCAGCACCTGCTGCAGACGCGAGGGTCATCGCTTCTGTCCTCTGCGTCTGAGAGCCAGCGGTGGCAGGAGGAAACGGCACCAGCCTCGGGGTCACCAGAAGAACGAGTTTGAGAAGGGGACGCTCTGCGGGGGGATTCTCACAACTAAGAAGAATCTCTGGGTCCCGTGCGGCTCCTCCCTGCAGAGCAAGAGAGGGTGAAGAAACGTCTAATCTCGTTATGTAGCCCAGAATTCTGTCGTTTCATGTCCAGGCTAAGAAACTAGATTCCTTGAATATAATTTCCTATTATTTATGAAAATAATTCAGGAGGCACTTTGGATCACAGGTTCCTTGGGATTGCACGTTATTAAGATCATCGTTTTTATGACCGGGTCATAGGAGGAAAAAAAAAAAGCCCATTTATCCTGGGTGTTTAGATTTGATGTAAATAGGAATTTGCTTCATCAAAGCTGCTTCACCAGTCTCCTGGTAAAAACATAAAAAGATAAAAGGACCACTGTGCTGCTTATTTTAGCAGAAACGGAACGATGGAATTCACAGCGCAGCCTCCCGGTAATTATCCTTGTCCAAAGACTTTAACTTTTCTAAACCAAGCCCTCCCCCGTTTTATGGCTTCGACCTTCTTTTTGTACCTTTTGAATTCGTAAGAGATTTTCTTTGGCTTTTGCAAGAAGTCAATCTCTCAGGAAACAATTGAATTAAACTTCCTATTTGTTTAAAAGTCCTTGGGCAGTGGCTCACATCTGCATTTCCTCAAAATGTCTCCATTGGAAGAATAAAGAAAGAATGTTCTGCATTGTGTAGTATTCAAATGAGCAGAAAAATGTGTAATGAGTTCCATATCCTACAAATGTTAGCGTCCTGATAACACCTTAAGACTTGTTAAGTATTTCAGACCATTTCACAGCCTTACAAAACTCAAACATTTCTTGCTGGATATTGTAAGTTCTTACGTAATGTAACAGGTGCCTGGAGAGTCTCCAGTTTACTAGCCTTCATTTCTTAATTAGAAAGAAAGTGTTGTTTTCCTTTTAATGTTTTCATATTAGAAAATATACTTGAATAGCTATAAGACCGAAGCCCAATCAGTTAATAACTACTATTTATTGAGCGTCTGGTATTGAGTGTCAAATATTGTGCTAAATTCTTCGATATCATTATAGTGTCTCTTCTAATGAATGTGTTATTAATAAGCTAAAAAAGGTTTAAATTCATCCACTTTTCTAAAATGTCCTAATGAGTTAAAAAAGAAAGCCTATGCAGAATGTCATCCAATTAATTTAATACAAGCATCGTTAGTATTCCTTTCCCAGCTTTTATTTTCAATGAACCAGTTTCTAATGTTACACACATGAGACGAAATGTCTTAGAAAAAATGCACAAATCTCTGGCATTCTTAATTTGTTACCAATTTCCGTTTTGGCGCACGGTGGTTAGCTTTTATAAGGTGCGCATATTTTCAGTTATTTTATTTCTGGAAGTAGGTCAGTTTACTTTGGAGATATGAAGCCCGGAAGAAAATACTAGAAAAATAGAAAGTGGAAAAGCACAGGAAGGTCTAAGATGATGAGGATATTCTGCCTAAAGAAAATAAGGTGAAGGAGGTAGTTTCAAAATCCTTTCAGTGTGAAGGATTATTTCAGGAGGGCACTTAAACCTCCCGTACAGAGAAGACAGACGGGAGGAGGTGATCTTTAAAGAGCGCTCTCTAGCCAGTGTGGATGAAGAGGCTACAATGCAGATGATGAAGGAGGTAGTAGAAACTACCCCTATTTCCTTAGGAACCTGTTCAATAAACTGTAGCCTTGGAAGGAGGAGGGGTGTCTCAGGAAAACTGTGCCAATGGACACAGCCAGGACTAGTCAAAGTCTTGAGCTAGTATTCCTTGAATCTGACCATGCCGCGTAAAATTCTTAGACTTACGATAAAGGAAACAGCAAACAAGGTTCATATTTGTTCTTTTGACATTGATCAAACTCCCTGACTTCCTCAAGCCAGTAAAATATTTTAAAACCAGCGGCATTTGGGTGGCTCGGTCGATTAAGTGTCCGACTCTTGATTTGGACTCAGGTCATGATCTCACCGTTCATGAGCCGGAGGAGCCCTGTGTTGGGCTCTGCGCTGACAGCGTGGAGCCTGCTTGGGATTCTCTCTCTCCTTCCCTTTCTCTCAAAATATATAAATAAACTTAAAGAAATAGATTTTATTTTTTTTTCAACGTTTTATTTATTTTTTTTTGGGGGGGACAGAGAGAGACAGAGCATGAACGGGGGAGGGGCAGAGAGAGAGGGAGACACAGAATCGGAAACAGGCTCCAGGCTCTGAGCCATCAGCCCAGAGCCCGACGCGGGGCTCGAACTCCCGGACCGCGAGATCGTGACCTGGCTGAAGTCGGACGCTTAACCGACTGCGCCACCCAGGCGCCCCAAGAAATAGATTTTAAAACAAGACAGGAATGTTGCGTCTATTAATGTATCTGGTATCCCCTTCTGATAATATTTTAAGGTTCTGGGATAATATGCATTTTAGTGCTTCTGGGAGCGAGAGGAAAGGGGGAGTGGGAGGTGACGGGCTGCCTGGGGGTTACCTTGAGACCTAGACCCGTCTGCAGAAGTCACACGGTTCCAACACTCAAAAGGCATCCGGGGTGAGTTTCAGATGTAGGTAATTTACATTTATAGACTGGGTCAAGCAAATTCGACAGTTTAAGTGAGCACTGAATGAATGGGAACATAAATATGTTGGGGCCAATAAATGGTCATATTTATAGAGTGCAGTAAAAGCCATATCTCTCACTCCACTTGGAGAAATCCTGCCAACTGGATTTGGATTGAATGCAGTGGTCATGATATTGAGTGCTAAAACCACAGGAGAGGTGAACTCAGCTCTTTAAACTGAACTTTCAACTTCTGTAGTACTATTTCAGGTGCGCTTGAATATTCAATATCCTCTTGGTAGAGAAGGAATAATAAGTCCAAAGACACAGGAGACAAAACAAAACAAAAAACACAGCCAAACAAACAGGCAAAAACAAAAAAGAAAACCAAAGACACACTTCCTTTGAAACTCATTCATACATTTCCAGAATCTAAACGGGGCCGCCAAACCCTACCTAATTTTGGAGAAAATATAATCCATATGTTGCCTGATAGGAAGAGAAGGATTAAGCCAGCCTCCAAGTAATAAAAAAAATGGGTAACTGTTTCCAAGAAACAGCACTCACCGCTGTTTTCTTCATTATGGTGAGTCCTGTTTTGGTAGTCTTGGAAGTGACCCTGAAGATCAGGGCTTGGTTTACTTTCAAGTCTGAGCATCGGAATCGATTTAGCCTCCCCAGTACAAGAGGCACAGCCCCCCACTTGTCGAGTTCCTGCCCGAGGAGCAGAGGGCTCTGCCCCACGCTGGTATTACAGGGGCTGAGTCATGAACGCAGGGCAAGCTCACTAAACCGAAGATTCTTTTTTAAAACACAAGCAGAGAAGTCCAAGAGCAGTCTCCTCACCCTTTCCACGTGTCACGGAAAGTGAACGCTGCCTCTCTATGGCAGCGTTTCGACGCTCTTTGCCATGTCTCCAGCTCACTGGATAGTCCAAGATTCGAGGATAATGAAAACTTGGAATTCTGATAAATGACACACTAAATCTTTGAACTCCTTTAATTCACGTTCGTTGTGTTAAGTTTCACAAGTGGCTGTAGGTTTCCGCAAACTCTGGTACTTGACTGTTTTGTCCCTAGGATGTAGGTTAAGCGGCGTAAGAGCTGTTGTTTTTAACTGAATGATGACATCATGCCATGTCTAGTTGACTAAAGTAAGAAATCCGGGAGGTCCTTCTTTTCAGTTTTGACTTGCAAGTAATTTCACACTTGGAGAATGGTCTGCGAGGGTATGAATCACACAGAGAACACTTGGGTACCCCTTTACCACAGTCACCAATTGTTACCATTTGGGAAATGTGTTTTATGTCCAAACAATTGCCTCCTAAAAATGGCTTCATCCTCCTCCTCCTTCTGATTTGGGACTCTCTGACCTACAGATATGAGAGAAAGGACCAATAGTACTAATTGTACCTTACTTGTCAGAACAACACCAGAACCATTTTCTTTTGCTGGTCATTGATTTATACTCCCTCCCCACCCCACCCCCACCCCCGGTTGTCAACAAATTATTAAATCCAAATCATACGCTTGTAAAAATGCATTACTTGGGTAGCCCTCTCCTAACAGCTTGGCTGACTTTACATGTATTACAATGCTAAGCATTGAAGAATATAATTTCAAGCCTCTCAAAACAGAGAAAAATATATGCAATCCCTAAACTTCCCAAGACTTCATGTCTTTGGCTCTTGCACTCCATCTTCTGGCTAAAAGCTGGCTGTGAGATAGTGGAGTTGAACACACCAACCGTTATAAGCAATTGTGGCACTAGATGTAAATGAAAGAGAAGCATTAATATTATACCAGCAAAAATGTACTAAGTCCACAGGAAAAGGAGTAATACACAAGATCAGACAGATGACTGCCGCTGAAATGACACCCCTTGCTTACCTGGAATGTCAATCTGAAAGCCTATGCCCAGGTTTTATGGCCCAGTGGGTGATAGGTAGGGGAGAATGACTGGGGATAGAGTTTGGGAGGCCAGGCATGGGGAGCCATCAGCTGGTCGTCATGATCTTACTTTAAATTTTAGGTAACCTTTCTCCAAGTCACTGCTTCTAAATCCCTTTGAAGGCAAGGACTGAGTCCATTTTACCTTTCCATCACCCTAGACTGTAGACTTTCTCGTCGAATGAGTGAAGAATGAGAAACGAATTTCTTTGCTTCTGTTTAACACATGCAGGCGTGCTGTTGAGGTTTTAACCTGAAATACAAAGATTAAAGTAATGAACGATTACAGCACACAACAGCAAAATATCTAGGAACTAATAGTTTTCTGTAGCCCCAAATCATACGTGTCTATTTAGTCAGATTTTCAATTTCAATCCAAACTATTTGCAGAAATAATCTACTTAGAATCCTCATTTTAGACTTGGAACGGGTTATAAAAACTACATACTTTACATCAAAAATCAGTAAGTTATCCATTTGGCTTTGAAATATTATCATAAATCACTCTGCAGATTCCCTTTAAAGATGCCATACTCTTTGAAAGCCTGTTCTAGGTTTGATCATATTTGCAACATATCCTTAAAACAGGCAAAATAATTGTCATGCGCCAGAGTACCAACAGTCACACCAGAGTGAGACATGGAGATTTTGGTTATCTGAGGCAACATGGACACAGCCTTTCCTGCAACATTACATTGAAATCTCCAAGGGACCAGATCTTTTTTGCACAAACATTCCCCATTCTTAACTTCCTGTCTGCTTAGACTCAAGAAGACTTGCTGGTAAGTTTCACTCCGGGTTAAACTATAATGCAACTATAGTATAATTTCCAAAGGGAAGGTAAAAATAGTAGAAAATAGTAGCTATTTATTGAAGACCTATTGTGTGCCTTAGATTGTTTATATACATTGTCTCATTTAATCTTCCCAAACCCATTTGGGAGCAAAGTTACCCAGCACCTCCAGCTGAAATCTGCCATTTGCCTGTAGCTTCCACTTTGGAAGCCGGCGTCAACATCTCCAGCATCCCTGAACTTGTGCGTGACCAGTGGTCACAATGGTCAACTGCTCGCATAGGCTACCATCATATCTAATCCTTATAACATGTTTGTAGAAATACAGACGTGGTGTGACATTGGGATTCATTTTTACTATTGAAATACAGCATTTACTTTCAAATATAGGTTAAGTGTGGACTGAAAATCTCTTTGGGGCATTTAGAGTTTGGAATTCTATCAGTCAATTGAAGTATGAATCTGTGTGTATTATAGCAAGACTATGACAAGTGTGGAAGGCAGAAAGGTTATTTAAAAGAAGGCATGTTCGCTTCAAGACACATTGTTTTTTGAGTCAACAAATGTTCATGCAAATTGAAATGATAATATGAGGCAGACGAATAAGGATTATCAATTATATCATAACTGTAGACTTTTGTAGAATTGTTTTTGTGTATTAGTATTCTTGACATTAAATAAAGTGACAAGTAAGAACTGTATTCATTTTTTCTTCAATTCCATGTAAGCCATGATCCCTTTAAGGAAAAATACTATTCAGAATTTCTTTTCATGCATGCTTTAGAATCAGGTGGTTAACCTTGCCACTAAAAATTTCACAGGAAAAACTCCCAAATCACTCTACAGCAACATTCAGGATAAATCATCTCTGATCTACACATAATAAAGACTAAAGGAAGAAGAATAGAATATTTACTTAAAAATGAGCTGCTCAAATCCTTTGCTTCTATACCAAAGGTGAAAATGGGTTCTATCTAGTATCGTAAAAATGTAGGTAGCTACCAGAAATCTAGCCGCTTTGGAAGTTTGGAATTCCAAAAAAAAAAGTGAAGAAATTATTGTTTCTTGCCCAGAATGTTGAATTTATAACATGTAACTGATAAAATCTTAGTAATAAATCTTGTTAATGTAGTATGTTGACTGAAAAAAAAAATGACTCTAATTCTCTACCCCAACATCTATTCGTAGCCTTTGCAATGGGTCTTTGGAGACCTTCCCTTGAAGAGGTGGAATCTATCTTCCCACTCTGAATCTGGGCAGCTTTGTGGTTTACTTTAGCCAACAGAACGCAGCAAAAAGACTGATGTGCCGGTTCTGAGCCTAATCTCTGGCGGTCTCACTGGTTTGCACGCTTCTGCTCGCACTCTTTGAACCCTGCTGCGCCCTGAGAACGAGCTCAAAGTTCTACTGGAGTAGGAGAGACCATTCGGAGCAGAGACTGTGATGGCATCTTAAACCAGTCAGCCCCCCGCTGACCTGTGAGGTGACTGCAGCCAGGCGAGTGAGCAGACTGGAACCTAGCTGAGATCCTCTGGGATCTCAGAGCAAAAACAACCACCCAGCTGACCAGACGGAATGCTGAAAGATGAATGTTTATTATCGGATGCCAATGAAGTTTTGCAGTTACTATATGCCATGGAAGTTTGTGGTCGCCCAGCCCTATTGTGACAATAAATAACTGATACAGTTAATGGCTACTTTTTTTTTTTTTTTAAGAACATTTCAGGCTTATTCTTTTATTCCAGAAATCCATGTTAAGACGGTGATATTTGGCTTTGGCTTCCGTGACTTTACCACCTGACCATTAAAAATTCAACCCAAAGCATGGATTCGGTGCTTCTCCGTGAGTTAAGAATGATCATCTCCAGTTTAGAACTTAAAAAACACACACGCACACAACTGAGGGTTTGGAAGATTTCCCAGGTCCAAAGCAGATCTATCTGCCTCCAGAACCATGTTCTGGAGTTATAGAGCTACATTCTCTGATACAGTCTCTGGGATGAGCTCTGGCAAGAATGGAGTTGGTCACTTACAGGAAGTCATCCTACGGCCTGATGGACAATTTATTCTGGGTAGGAAATGAAGAGGGTCCATTCCATTTGGAAACTGATATCTGTGCATGAAAGCCAATTTGATTGTCTGGGAAAAGACTCTGGATGGAAGGAAATGTTGGTAATCCCACCCCAGACCCGCACAGGTACTCAGTAAAAGTGTACTGAGTTCATGAAAGTTACTTATCAATGAAATATGCTTTGCGGCTTAAAGAAAGGAAATCTGTTCAAATTAGGATTTTATGTGGCAGTCCTCTCTATTATTCTTCTGATGCATTCACTCTAAAATTAGGAAAGAATAATTATTTGACCATATGCTTTGTTAGTCGGCCACCTTCCTCTGATTAGACTAAGCTGACATCTGAAGAAAGGTGTTGGGAATTGAAGCAGTGTGAGAAAGACACAAAGGAACAAACTCTCTTGTGAGTAAATACTTGAGGGAAAGACAGAACACTGATTGGATAGAGAAGAGGAGTGGTTCTCAAGGTGTTTCCAGGGTCAGCAGCCTCAGCATCATCGGAGAATGTGTTAGAAGTGCCGATGCTCAGGTTTTACCTCGGACCCACGGGATCAGAGCCCTGGAGAGCTTCCATAGACCTTTTAGGTGGTTCTGACGCCCACTGAACGTGAAGAACCACCAGGTAAGGGTCATTCAAAAGGAGCATTTTTCTTCCTTGTACGCTTTCAGTTTGGGTCTTGTGCACAGTCGAGAGATAGAACGGGGCAGCTCTGACACTCCCAGCTCTCTGCTCCCGGAGGAGGCCGGTGGAAGAGTTGCAGTCTCCCTGTTCCTTGCAAGGTCTGTGAACAATGAAAGCGGGCAGGGGAAAGGTAACGGGCAGAGGAGCCCAGTCCTTGTGGCCCCCTGGCTCCGCTCCAGCTTCCCTTACTCCTTAAGCTTAACCCTCTGGCTGCCCCGACAAGGTCAAAGCACCTTGTATGTCATGCAAAAAATATTTCCCAGCAAAGTGCTTTGCCTCCAGCTGTGAAATTGATTAGTGGCCACAAAATCCCTGGGGAAGCGTCTCTGCTGACAGCTGTAGTTGCTATTTGGAAACTGCAGAAGAAAGGAGTTCACGAGGGAGGACAAGATCGTGTATTAGGTACAGGAAAAAAAGTTTTAAAGTATCTTTTCCTCTCGAAGGTAAGCAATGACACACCCAGGAGGGGAAATAATTCTACTTCCTGTATTGGAGTTTTTTGTTGGAATAGCTTAATATTTAGTTGATCGTTACAAAGCTACTTCTGAAATCAGTATCAAGAAAATTAGCTTGTATGTATTTGAGAGCTGTGGAATTAGAAGATGAAAATCAGCCGGTGCACATCCTGGGAAGGCGTGCTCCTTGTGGAACACTTGGCCAGAGTGAACGGTCTCCATGTATCCAGGAACACTGTCTGAAATATGGGAAAACCAAACATGTCTTATCATGACACGTTCAACTCATTACTCAGATCTGGAAATTAAAATACATTGCTCTCCATAAAAGTGAGGTTTTTAAATTTTATTTTATTTATTTAATTTTATTTTGAGAGAGAGAGAATACAATTGGGGGAAGGGCAGAGAAAGAGGGAGAGAGAGAGAGAGAGAGAGAGAGAGAGAGAAAGAATCCCAAGCAGGCTCCATGCCACCATCACAGACCCCCTACATGAGGCTTGAACCCACCAACCTATGAGATCATGACCTGAGTCAAAACCGTGAATTGGAGGAGGCTTAACCGACTGAGCCACCCAGGCACCCCATCCATAAGAATGAGTTTTAAAGGTCCAGTTAAACTCTGCAATACTTCCTACTACCACATTTCCCCCGCTAAAGCACCTTTTGAACATATCCTAATATTCTGAAGTAGAAGAGTGCTGCTTGACACAAGAGAGAACGCATGTCCAGGCCTCAGCTACTGCACTGGGAGTCAGTTACATGAAACCGACTAATACCAATTTATGGGCCCAGATATTTTATTTTCAGTTAATACATAGCCAGTTAGATTTTTACACAGTGCAGGGGACAGAGGTAAAACCAAGATTCATAATAGGAAAATATATAAACTATGCAAAAAAAAAACCCCCAACAAATACAGGTATCCTAGGTGGAAAAGTTACAAAGCATCACATGGCAGCTAAGTGTTTTCTTCACAAATTACTTGACTGGGCCAAGAGTGGGGGAAAGAAAAAGTGTCTCTCACGCCCCCTGGTGTCTTCTGGTGGGACTTGCAGCGTTCCAAAGCTCTTCGACAATTCCTATCAGAGTGAACAAATTCTAATTCCCTGTTTTTATTTATAAGAGACTTTATTAATTATAAAAATAATTGAAATATCTATCTAAATATGAGAGACAGGAAAGTCTGGTGTTTGCTGATGACTGTCAGTGATTTTACCATAAAATGGGGCTAATCAAGAATGCTAAGAGCATGAGGTCATGACCAGATGGCTGCCGTCAGTGAACACATGTCTGAACTAATTACCAGGAGGGGACAGGGACAAAGACCAAGTGCCTATAAAAAGCAGTAGAGCTTGGTGAGCCAAGGGACCAAATTAAGGAGGTAAATCAGGAGGACAGGAGAACCAGAGTTAGGACTTTTGTGGAAAGCACAAATACAGACTAGACCATGGGAGGAAGAAAACCCTGAATGGATTGGAATTTTGAACGTCGCTCCAATCTAGTTTAGATCCCACGTAGGCAATCAAGTAAGTATCAATCAAAACAAACAAAAAGAGGCCATTAAGGGGCAAAAAAAGAAGAAGAAATCCCATTTCAGAGGAATAATCAAAACAATGTTATCAAACCAGTAAAGAACGTGGTTTATAAACATTTGCTCTTACCGCTTGTACTAGAAGCTTCAGAAATTTGTTTAGAATTTTACAATATCTAAAGAAAATGAACAAATTAAGGACCAGACAATGGATTTTGGAAACACATTTTTCATGTAGGTGATTTTTGGCTGGAGGAGGAAATAGGATACATGACTCAGTGACTCTACTGGTTTACTGTTGCCTTGAAAGCCAGATCTCCTGGCTTTCAATTTTCCTGGAAATTCGAAAGGTAAGAATGCCCTTTTCGAGTTTTTCAGCATCGAAGTCTCTGGGAAACGGGTTTCTATGGCATGGCTATCTACACTCACAGCTCAGCAAGATCTGGACTTCTATCTAAACAGCCGGTTAAACTGGCAAAAAGCGAAACACATGAACGTGTGATCAGTTTGTGGGTCTGTGTTTTAAGTCTCCGTGTGCGCTGTCTGCGTATATCGATAAAACCCAAAGGAGGGCCCCTATGGGCGCCGGTGTGCATTCCTAGCGTGCAGAAAAATCACCTGGAGACCTTGAATAAACACAGATCCGGGCTGGGGAGAGTCAACTGGTGACTGAGCGTCTGATGCAGGAGATCTGGGGTGGGGCTAAGAATTTGGGTTGCTGACAAGTTCCCCGGTAACACCGGAGCCCGCACTGAAAACTGCTGCTGCGGGCGTGTGGAGCTTTCGAGGCGCTAGTTGGGTGGGTGAGGAAGAAGGCTGGATGTGTCCAGAACATTCCCGGAGACGCTCCGAGGCAACCCTCTGCACAGAGCTGACCCATCCCCAGGCCTCCAGGAGCAAACGGTTTGTTAACGGGGTTCTCAGGCACTCTCCACTCCGTAGCGGATTAAAATGCACGGGCAGGCGTGGCTCACACGCCTAAGCACACGCGGGGGCCAAACTCCCCGGCTCATCCCCGGCGCCCCACTGTGGATGTTCTCTGCAGGGATGCAAGGAGGGTGCAGAGCGAGGGCGCCTCCCCGGCTGCGGGCAACCCTGCCCTTCTCCTTCCCACCTGCGTTCCGCCCCTCCCCTTCCCTCCCGCCTCGCGTCCCACCGAACCCCGCCGGGCCCCGCTCCCTCTCCCACCCGCACGTGCGCCGCGTCCAAGCCCTGCCCCCCCCCCCCCCCCCCCCGGCTCTGCCCCGCCCGGGCCTCGCGCTGCCCTCCCCTGCCCACCTGCGCCCCGGCGGCTCCGCCCGAGCCCCGCCCCCGGC
>NW_024412428.1:5167786-5184210 GCF_014898765.1 Herpailurus yagouaroundi
CTCGCGCCGAGGGCCCGAAAGGAGCCCGGAGTCGTTGAAAGGAAGAGTGGGAAGCACGCGCTGTGGTGGCCTGGCAGCAGCTGGGGCGGGGTGTGCTGGCGGGGGCGGCCCGTCCCCGAGCTCTCGAGGCGCGCGGGAGGCGTGCTCCTTGCCCTCGGGCTTCCGAGCGGAGGAACCCGCGGCGGCGTGAAGGAGGCCCCGCGCCGAGGACGCGGGCCTGGACTCCGTCCGCGCAGGGGGCGACCTTCCTCCTCTGGCCGGCTTCCCGTCCCTTCCCTCGGCCCAGCTCACGCACACACCCTGGTAGGTGCTGCGCCGGCTCGTCCTCGTGGCCGCGTCCCCAGTTTCACGGGTCCCGGGCCAGGCCCCGCCTCTCTGCCCAGAAAAGGCAATTCTAGATGTTAAAACTGCGAGAGACCCTAGGGGAGGCCTCCTTGTTCTGCAGAAGCAAAGCTCTTGAAAAGCGAAGTGTCCAAGGATATCTGAATCGGTTTTGTTTATCTTTAGGGTTTTTTTTGTTTTGTTTTTTTTTTAAGTTTTATGTAACGAATTCCATTGTATGTAGGGTAGGGGCCAGTAGGGGCCCAAGTGCAGAAGTCAGCAGAATGGATGCAGCGCCCCAGGCCACGGGTGGCTGTGGCCGGCCTGTTTGGGGAGGACGTGGGCAGAACAGAGGTTCCACCTCGGGTCCTAGTGCTTAGGAAACCAAACGGCAACAGACAAAGGCTGAGCCATCAGCCTTGAGAGATGCAGGCTGGCAACGGACTGCAGATGGGTTTGATAAGCTGCGTTCCACGGAGGCCTCCACGGAAGACCTCCTGAGTGGAAATGAGGTTCTAATAGGAAGCCTTGGGACGGGAAATCTTCCCAGATGATTTCCAGAGGGTGGTCCGCAGCTGGGCTAGTTTGTGTGTCAGGAAATCTTCTGAGCAGCCTCAGTGGCTGGGAAAAGCATCGCTTTTAGGTAACGGGCAAGACTCTGTCAAAGTAAATCATGTATTTAATAATTTTTCCCTCACCAGATAGTCACCCATAGGAAAATGACCTGTGTGACCCCCACGGCAGCGGGGGGCAGCTTCTTTCTTTGCTGTCATTTGGTTCGCATTGACTCAATCCTCTCCCACCCTCCCACCCCCACCTCCTGATGGGAGCACAGCCGCCTTTCAGAGATTTCAGGTTTCAGGGTGTTCTTGCTGCCTCTGGAAAAAGTTCCCTTTTCACTTAAAGCCATTCTGCGTGTGCTGGCCCCAAGACAGAGCCCAGGCATTTTCATCTGACCCCCCAAATACTAGTGAGGTAGTAATGTGTTTTGGACGTTTACTCAAGATTTGGGGGGGGGGGGCTAAGACAGCACGTTAAGACGCCTAAAGATGCGGCCTCGGCTTCCTTCTCTTCTCCCTCAGCCGTCCCCTAAGCAAGGTCATCTCCTGACCTAGAGATCAATGCCAATAGATCTCCATCCGAAGCCCCTTCCCTCAGCATTCCTTCTGTGTGTCCAGCTGCTTCCCTGATCGCTCCATTTGGCTGTTGTAAAAGGCTCCTTGTACTTAGTGTATCTTTGGCAAAACCTGAAATAGTAAAATTATTTCCGGAATGTGCCCAGACCCTTGCAGGCTCTGGCCGCTGTGTGATGTTGCAACCATGGCAACAGTGGAGGGACTTAAATAAGTTGCGACAAAAGGTGAATCCCTTTTCAGTACGTTCTGCCATTTCTTGGTTCCTTCTTGGCTCACTTCGTACACATCTTTTTACTGCCTTTTCCAGGAATACTGCCAAAATATTCTTTGAACGTAGAGAGGGGTTGTTGTCTGTGTGAATAGTGAATACAACTCTGAAGAGTTACTAGTAACATCATGGCCGCTGTTGAATGGTATACCTTCTTAACCTGAAGATGATTTGTGTGCTAAGACATGTTGGCATGGCGGACCCAATGAGGGTTCTGTATCGGTGGTGTCACAGCCCTCTTGGGAGCTTTTCTGGTATAATCTGGAGCCTGTCCCTGTCCGCAGAGGGCAGGGAGAAACCAAAGAAAGAGGCAGGCCGCTCCAGGTTGGTAGGTGACAGTTTTAATAATAGCAAAGGGAACATACATACGAGATTTGTCTTGGGCTGCTGCAAGACGAACGGATACCTGCACCCACCTCCAGATCTTAAAACTCCTAATGAGGCCCTAAGTGGGCTCAGTCACATATACCATGCAGGTGTTTTCAACATCACACCCACATCTCAAGGCTCTGTCCTTGGAGCTGCCTCTGGGAGCAGGAAAGACAAATGGAACCCACATTCCAAGGAAGGGGAGGGAGTGAGGAACCTCGGAGTGCCCTGATCCAGCTCATGGGTCACTTGGTGATCACGTTCCCCAACATACCCACATACCTATAGTTTCCACTAGAAAAAGCATGTAGAGATCACCACTTAATACCGCTTACAATAAGGTCTGTTTAACAGTCTACTTAGAAAGATTAAGGTTGGTCAGTTTTGAATACCACTAGTATTTCTGAGGAAGAATGACATGATAGGGGCGCCTGGGTGGCTCAGTCGGTTAAGCGACTGACTTCGGCTCAGGTCATGAGCTCACAGTTTGTGGGTTCAAGCCCCGTGTCGGGCTCTGTGCTGACAGCTTGGAGCCTGGAGCTTTGGATTCTGTGTCTCCCTCTCTCTGCCCCTCCCCAGCTTGTGCTCTGTGTCTCTCTCTCAAAAATAGGTAAACATTAAAAAAAAAAAAAAAAAGAATGACCTGATACAGCTACCAACAGAGTTACCTTAGGAAATGTAACAGGATGAAAATTTAATTACTGGTGCCCATAAAAAGAGTGATAGATAATATTTTACTAAATAACTTGGTGGTGGAAGGTGGGAAGTGACCATGAAAAAGGAGTTGGTTCTAAAGCATCTGAGTGGCTCAGGAAGTTAAGCATCTGATGCTTGATATGGGCTCAGGTCATGATCTCACAGTTCATGGAATCGAGCCCCGAGTCAGGCTCTGTGCTGACAGTGTGGATTCTCTGTCCCCCCCCCCCCCTCTGCCCCACTCATCTCTCTCTCTCTCTCCAAAATAATTTTTTTTTTTTAAAACAGGAGATGATTCTGCTCTGTGTAAGAGATGATAGCACCTGTATTTTCCACTTACCAAGTTACTTCCTTAGGTTAAAAATGAAAGCGGAGTTGCTATGACAAATTTTTTATATATATATATATGTATATATATATATATATGTATATATATTTTAAGGCATTCAATATGTATTGATATAATTTAATTCCTTATTAAGTGACTGATTAAGGACCATAATGGGTGTTATATTTTATTTTCCCCTGTACTAAATGTTCTAGAAACATCATTCTTTTTATTATAAACAGAAATTTGTGAAAAAGAAAATAAGTTTCTTATGTGATAAATACTCTTTCATAGAGGATATCAGTAGATACTGTGAATTCAGAATGTGTGGCACAGGGAAAGCTTTTGAATGGTGAGCTCAGGCTGAACCACCTACATCTCAGCAGCAGCCGTGCCAAGAACCTGTGTTTGAGTTAGGAACTAAGTTTGGCTGCAGGTAACTCAAACCTGACAAACAGCGGCTTAACCAAATTAGTGGCCTTACGATGGTCAGATTAGGGATGGTTTATGCTTCCAGGGTGCCATTACAGATTGGACTCCTGTCTTTCCACTCATTCACTTGTAGGAGGTACTTGTTGCCTCACAGTGCATCATGGCTGCTGTGACGCCAGCATGAGGCCCACGTAGGAATGAAGCAAGAAATGAAGAGCAGTAAAACACATGTGCCAACTGGGTATGGTCCTCTTTTAAGGGCCTTTCCTGGATGCCCTCTCCCCCAGTCTGCTTTTAGATTGTTTAGCCTAAAGTGTGTCACATGGGCATCTTCCAAGGAAGCTAGGAAATGTGGTAAATGTGATGGGACTGAGTTAATAGGGAAGATGAGGAGAATGATTGTTGGTAGACCAGTGGCAGTCTCTGTCCCGCCCCAGATGTGACCTTGGCCACAACTCCAGATGAGAAAAGTAAATCAAAATTGAAGTCCACAAATGATAAAGAAATTTTTATTACTTACCTATTGCCAAATACCAATTTACTCCAAATGTTCGAGACTTAAAAACAACGAACATTTATAATCTCACAGAACGTGTGGGGGCAGGAATGCAGATGTGCTTTAGCTGGGCCCTCTAGATGAAGGTGCCTCGTGAGGTTACCGTCAAGGTGAGCCTCGTCCAGGGCTGCGTCCCATCTGGAGGCCCAATCGGAGGAGGATGTGTCTCCAGGCTCACTCACGTGCTCGTTGTCTGGATTCAGTTCCTCACGTGCTGTCAGATTCAAGGCCGCGAGTCCTTGCTGGCAGGCGGCTGCAGGCCTCAGCATCTTTCTGGATCATCTTTCCCGCAGAATAGCTCACCACCTGGCAGCTAGCAGTCAGCAGAGCGAGCAAGAGAGAGAACCAGAAAGATGGCCAGATGAAATCTGGAGTCTGTCATTGAACCTCATGACCTCCCACATCCCTTTGGCCGTATTCTGTGGATAATTTACACAAGTGCGTGAATACCTGGAAGCAGGAACCACTTCATGACATGTTAGAATCTGCTGATCACAATTGTGCGTCTCGGGCGAGGACGCGTGGACCCCGTGTCCTTGTAGAGCTCTGAGAAGGTTGCCCAAGAGCAAGGACTGTTTATTCTCCTGCCTCCTAATGCATTTTCTCCTGCCTACTTGAGATAAGCATTCATTTTGGAACCACACATAGCACACACCCCGCTCTTGGGCCTCATAGACTCACCCCGCTTTTTGGGCCTCAATTTACAATAATTACGTTACTTAAACATTTTCTCTGGGTCACCCACCTTCGTAACTTTATATTTGTAAACTTCCACTGTTCTTCCATCCGCATCAGTTTCTTGACGCCTGTGTTAGTCTCCTCGAGCTGCCACACCAAAATACCACAGGCTGGGGGGTTTAAACAACAGAAATTTATCTTCTCACAGCTCTGGAGCCTGGAAGCCCGTGATCCGGATTCCGTCAGGTTTAGTTTCTACTGAAGCTTTTTTCCTTCTGGCTTCTAGATGCCTGTATCCTCAGTGTCCTCACGTGACATCTTCTCTGTGCACAGAGAGATCTCTGGGGTCTCTTACTCTTAGGAGGACGCTAGCCCTGTCAGGTTAAGGCCCCACCCTTGGGAACTTCAACGATCTCCCTGAAAACCTTATCCAGATACAGTCACACCAGGGGCCAGGGTTCCAACATACGAATTTTAGGGAAACCACTCGGTCCATCGCAACTCTATTATATAAATGAATGCTTCTGTAGTTTTTCTCCTTCTAAGAACTACACCTTTACTTGTACCTGTCTTATCTCCTCTTCTGTCAACTACACCTTTGCTTTACATTTTCAGAGCTGTTAACGTTTGCATTCTAAGCATTGCGTGCTTCATTGAGGGCTGAGTGTAGGCATTGAAAGCCAAGGAAAAGTATTTACATTCCTTTTATTCTGTATATTCCTTGCCGAGCTGAGTAGTATTTTCGTATTAACTTTCCTTCTCTACAGCTCTTTGTGTTCAATTTTACTGGCTTCAGGTCAACTAAACTGTGACAGGCTCTGAGGACAAATATATGCTCTTTTTTTTTTTTTAATATTTAGCCTTTAAAACAATTTTTTTTCTAATGTTTATTTTTGACAGAGAGAGAGAGAGAGAGAGACAGAGCATGAGAGGGGGAGGGGCAGAGAGAGAGAGGGAGACACAGAATCGGAAGCAGGCTCCAGGCTCTGAGCTGTCAGCACAGAGCCCGACGCGGGGCTCGAACTCACGGACCGCGAGATCACGACCTGAGCCGAAGTCAGACGCTCAACCGACTGAGCCACCCAGGCGCCCCCAAATATATGCTCTTTATTCTTCTCTCCATCTCTTTCTTTTTATATGCCATCAACTGTTCAATGTCATGCAACTTTTTATTTTCCTTTATATTCAGAAGCATAATTTTTTCAATAGTTTTTGGGTTTTACAGAGGCTTCTAATTGCCTTTCTTTTTTTCTTTCTCCCTTTTTTTAAAAAATATTTTTAATGTTTCTTTATTTTTGAGGCAGAGAGAGACAGAGCATGAACGGGGGAGGGGCAGAGAGAGAGGGAGACACAGAATCCGAAGCAGGCTCCAGGCTCTGAACTGTCAGCACAGAGCCCGATGCAGGGCTCGAACTCACAGACCGTGAGATCGTGACCTGAGCCAAAGTTGGACTCTTAACCAATTGAGCCACCCAGGCGCCCCTCTTTTTTTCTTAATAAAAGAAATACATGCCTTTTTCATGTCTTTAGTGTAATCCTACTTCTCGATTGTAGTATCTACTGTATAAAGTCCTCTCAATTATTTACAAACATTCTAATTCTCCTGCCCCAGTCTGTATGGGAAAGCCAAATCTGTGTGTCCACCAAACTGTTTCATCCTTAGAAAGATGATCTTTTCCAAGCTGCTGCTGCTTTTAGTTAAAAAAAATAAAATTATAATTGTATATACATACCACGGTTGGGATGCTTCTGTATGTTGGCTATTGTAAATAATGCTGCAATACACATAGTGATGCATATATCTTGTTGAATTAGTGTTTTCATTTTCTTTGGATAAACACACAGTAGTGGAATTACTGGATTATATGGTAGTTCTGTTTTTAATTTTTTGAGGAAACGCTATACTGTTTTCTACAGTGGCTGCACCAGTTGGCATTCCCACCAACAGTGCACAAGGTTCCTTTCTCCCTACGTCCCCATCAACACTTGTTATTTTTCGTTTTTTTAATTTTTTTTCTTTTACTCATTCTGACAGATGTAAGGTGATAACTCATTGTGGTGTTGATTTGCATTTTGCTGATGATTAGTGATGTCGAGCATCTTTTAATGTGTCTGTTGACCATCTGTATGTTGTCTTTGGAAATATGTCTGTTCAGGTCCTCTGCCATTTTTAGTAGGATTGTTGGTTTTTTAATATTTATTTATTTAGAGCAAGAGCAGGCTCAGCATGGAGCCTGACATGGGGCTTGATCCTGCAACAGTGAGCTCATGACCTGAGCTGAAATCAAGAGTCAAACGCTTAACCGAGTGAGCCACCCAGGTGCCCCAGATTATTATTGTTTTTTAATGTAGAATTGTGTAAATTCTTTATATATTTTGGATATGAACCCCATATTAGATATTACATGCAAATATTGTCTGCCATTCACTAGGTTGCCTTTTTGTCTTGTTAATGATTTCCAAGCTTTTTATTTTGGTGTAGTCCCAATAGTTTATTTTTGCATCTGTTTCCCTTGCCTTAGAAGGCATAGCTAGAAAAATGTTGCTATGGTTGATGTCAAAGAAATTACCGCTTATATTTTCTTCTAAGAGTTTTATGGATTCAAGTCTCACACTTAGGTGTTTAATCCACTTTGAGTTATTTTTGTGTATGGTATTAGAAAGTGGTCCAGTTTCATTCTTTTGCACGCAGCTGACCAGTTTTCCCAGCACCAATTGTTACGAGCCTGTTCTTTCCCGGTTGTATACTCTTACCTCTTTTGTTGTAGATTAATTGACTGTATAAGCTTGGATTTGTTTCTGGGGGTCTCTTCTGTTCTATTGATCTATGTGTCTGTCTTCCTGTCAGCACCATACTGTTTTGATTACTGTCGCTTTGTAGAATATCTTGAAATCTGGGATTATGATACCTGAAGCTTTGTTCTTCTTAACGATTGTTTTGACTATTCAGGCACCTTTTGTGGTTCCATACACATTTTAGGATTATTCTAGTTTTGTGAAAAATGTTGTTGGCATTTTGATAGGGATTACATTAAATCTGTAGCTTGCTTTGGGTATTACGGACATTTTGACGATATTTGTTCTTCCAGTCCATGAAATATCTTTACGTTTATTTGTGTCTTATTCAATTTCTTTCATCAGTGTCTTATAGTTTTCAGAGGACAGGTCTTTCACTTCCTTGGTTAAATTTATTCCTAGGTATTTTATTCTTTTTGGTGTGATTATAAATGGGATTGTTTCTTAATTCTTAATTTATTCCTTAAGTTCTTAATTCTTAATATCTTTGCTACTTCATTATTAAGGGTATGGAAATGATACAGATTTCTGTATATTAATTTTGTATTCTGCAACTTGACTGAATTCGTTAATCAGTTCTAGTCATGTTTTGGTGCAGTCTTTGAGGTTTTCTCTATATAGTGTCATGTCCTGTAAATGCATGTAGTGATAGTTTTACTTTTCCTTACTGCTTTGGAAGCCTTTTATTTATTTTTCTTGTCTGATTTCTGTGGCTACAACTTCCAGTACTATGTTGAATAAAAGTGGTGAGGGTGGACATCCTTGTCTTAGAGGAAAAGTTTTCAGTTTTTCACCATTGAGTATGATGTTAATTGTGGCTTTTTCCTATATGGCTTTTATGTTGAGATATGTTCCCACTTTGTTGAGAGCTTTTATCATGAATGGATGTTGAATTTTTCAGTGCTTTATCTGCATCTATTTATATGATCAGTTTTTATCCTTCTTTTTAATGTGATGCATCACATTGATTTGCAAATAATGAATCACCTTCACATCCCTGGAATAAATCTTACTTGATCATGGTGAATGATTTTTTGTAATGTACTGTTGAATTCAGTTTGCTAATATAATGTTGAGGATTTTTGCCTCCATGTTCATCAGAGATATTGGCCTGTATCTTTCCTTTTTTGTAGTGTCTTTATCTCATTTTGATATCACTGTAATGCTGTCCTCTTAAAATGAATTTGAAAGTTTTCTTCCTCTTCTATTGTTTGGAAATAGTTTGAGAATAGGTATTAACTCTTCTTTAAATGTTTGGTAGAATTCACCTGTAAAGATATCTGGTCTTGGACTTTTGTTTCTTGGGAGGTTTTGATTACTGATTTAATTTCATTACTGTAATTGATCTGGTCAGATTTTCTATTTCTTCCCGATTCAATTTTGGAAAATTGTATGTTTCTAGGAAATTATCAGTTTCATCTAGGTTGGCCAATTTGCTGACATATAATTTTTCAAATGAAGATTCAAATAAATAGAGTAATAACCCTTTGTAATTCTGTGGTATTGGTTGTTATTTCTATGTCTTTGTTTTTTTAATGTTTACTTATTTATTTTTGAGAGAGAGAGAGAGAGTGCGAGCTTAAGCGTGAGCAGGGGAGGGGCAGAGAGAGAGGGAGAGGGGGAATCCCAAGCAGGCTCCATGTTATCACCACAGAGACCGACCTGGAGCTTGAACTCACGAACTGTGAGATCGTGGCCTGACCCAAAATCAAGAGTCGGATGCTTAACTGACAGCCACCTAGGTACCCCGAGATTTTTCTTTTTTCTTGAGGTAGGCCCATATTACTGTAAAATTTCCTCTTAGAATTGCTTCTGGTGCATCCCAAAGATTTTGAACCATTGTGGGGTTTTGTTTTGTTTTTTTTTTTTAAGTTAATTCAGAGAGAGGGGGCGGGGGGAGGTAAGGGCAGAGAGAGAAGGGAGGGAGAATCCCAAGCAGGCTCTGCACTGTCAGCGCAGAGCCCCATATGGGGCTCAAACTCATGACCTGCAAGATCATGACTCGAGCTGAAACCAAAAACCAAGAGTTGAATGCTTAACCAACGGAGGCACCCAGGCGCCCCTGAAGCATTGTGTTTTCATTTTCATTTGTCTCCATGTATTTTTAAATTTCCTCCTTTTTAAAAGTTTTTAAAGTTTTTATTCAAATTCCTGGTAGTTAACAAAAGTGTAATATTAGTTACAGGTGTCCAATATAGTGATTCAACGCCTCCATACAACACCAGGTGCTCATCACAGGTGCACTCCTTAATCCCCATCGCCTATTCTACCCATCCTCCCCCCGACCCCGTAACCATCAGTCTGTTCTCTGTAGTTAAGAGTCTGATTTCCTCTTTGATTTCTTCACTGACCAACTGGTTGTTTAGCAGGCCTGTTGTTTAGCCTGCGTGTGTTTGTGTTGCTTCCAGTTCTTGTGTTTGATTTCTAGTTTAGTACCATTGTGGTCAGAAAAGGTGTTTGATATGATTTCAGTCCTCTTAAATTTATTGAGACTTGTTTTGCGGTCTAAAATGTGATATATCCTGGAGAATGTTCCATGTGCACTGGAAAAGAATGTATATTCTGCTTTTGGCCGAAATATTCTGTATATATTGGTTAGGTCCATCTGATCTAATGTGTCATTCATAGCCACTAAACAGTCGTTAGCATTCTGTCTGGATGATCTATCTAGTGATGTAAGTGGGCTGTTGAAGTCCCTTACTATGATTATTGTATTACTGTCAACTTCTACCTTTATGTCTGATAATATTTGCTTATGTGTTTAGGTGCTTCTGTGTAGGGTGCGTAGATATTCACAATTGTTCTGTCCTCTTTTTGGATTAATCACTTTATTACCATGGGGTGCCCTTCTTTGTCTCTTGTTACAGTCTTTGTTTTAAAGTCTATTTTGTCAAGTATTGCTGCCCCACTTTATTTTTTGCTTCCATTTGCGTGTTACGTTTTTCCATCCTTTCGCTTTCAGTCTGCATGTGTCTTTAAGTCTGAAGTGAGTCTGTTGTAACTAGGATATAGATGAGTCTTTTTTTTTGTTTGTTTTTTAAAAAATTTTTTTTTCAACCTTTATTTATTTTTGGGACAGAGAGAGTCAGAGCATGAACGGGGGAGGGGCAGAGAGAGAGGGAGACACAGAATCGGAAGCAGGCTCTATAGGTTCTGAGCCATCAGCCCAGAGCCCGACGCGGGGCTCAAACTCACGGACCGTGAGATCGTGACCTGAGCTGAAGTCGGATGCTTAACCGACTGAGCCACCCAGGCGCCCCATTAAATTTAAAGTAGTTATAAAAAGGTATATACTTATTGCCATTTTGTTGTTTTATGATTGTTTTTATACATCTTCTCTGTTCCTTTCTTCTCTTACTCTCATCCTTTGTGGTTTGATGGCTCTCTTTAGTGTTATGTTTGGATTCCTTTCTCTTTTTTGTGTGTATCTATTACAGGTTTTTGATTTGTGGTTACCATGAGGTTCATATATAACATCTTATGTGCATAACAGTCTGTATTAAAGTTGATGGTCACTGAAGTTTGAATACATTCTAAAGCACTCAATTTTTACTTCCTTCTCCATATTTTATGTATATGTCATATTTTACATTTTTTTATGTCGTATACCCCTTGCTTGATTTTTGTAGATAACAACTAATTTTACTACGTTTGTGTTTTAACCTCCATCCTGGCTTTATAAGTGATTAATCTAGTACCTTTACTATATGTTTGCTTTTACCTGTGAAATTTTTCTCTTCCATAGCTTCCTTCTAAGTATGGCCTTTTATTTCCACTTAAAGGATTTCCTTTAACATGTCTTATCTCTCCTATTCAGAATGATAACCTTGCAAGGTAGAGTCGTCTTGGTGTAGGTGTTTTTTCCTTTCAACATTTTGAATATATCATGCCACTCCCCTTTGACCTGCAAAATTTTCGCTGACAAATCAGCTGATGGCCTTATGGGGTTTCCCTTGTATGTAACTGTTTTCTTTTGCTGCTTTAAAAATTCTCTATCATTATTTTTTGCCATTTTTATTGTTAAATGTCTCCGTGTGGATCTCCTTGGTTTTATCTTGTTAGTGGCCCTCACTGCTTCCTGGACCTGAATGTCTGTTTCCTTTCCCGGATTAGGGGATTTTTCAGCTATTATTTCTTGAAATACGTTTTCAGCCTCCTCTCTTTTTTCCTTCTGGGATCCCTAAATTGTGAATCTTAATATGTTTGATGATGTCCCAGATTTCCCTTAACCTATTCTTGTTTTTTATTGTTTTTTCTTTTTGATGTTCAGCTGGGTTGCTTTTCGTTACTCTGTCTTCCAGGTCACTGATACGTTCTGCTGCTGGGATCCTCTAGTCTGCTATGGATTCCCTCTCTAATGTGTTTGTTTTTTTCAGAGATTGAATTCTTCAGCTCTGCCTGGTTCTTTTTAATATTTCTTAAAAATTTCTGTTGAATTTCTCACTGAATTTATCCACTCTTCTTAAGTCTCGTGAATATCTTTACGGCCATTACTTTGAATTCTTTGTCAGGCATGTTGCTTGTCTTTTTTTTTTTTTTTTTTTTTTTTTTGGCTCTTTTACTGTGATTCTGGTTTTGTTTTGTTTTGTTTCCATTCAGGACGTTTTCTACTGTGTTTTCATTTTGTCTAACTCTGTGTTCGTTTCTATGTATTAAGTAGGTCAGCTATAGCTCTCCGTGTTGAAAGTAACGGCCTTGTATAGAAGAGGTCATGTGCTGGGGCGCCTGGGTGGCGCAGTCGGTTAAGCGTCCGACTTCAGCCAGGTCACGATCTCGCGGTCCATGAGTTCGAGCCCCGCGTCAGGCTCTGGGCTGATGGCTCGGAGCCTGGAGCCTGCTTCCGATTCTGTGTCTCCCTCTCTCTCTGCCCCTCCCCCGTTCATGCTCTGTCTCTCTCTGTCCCAAAAATAAATAAAAACAACAACAACAACAACAAAAAAAAAAAACGTTGAAGAGGTCACGTGCTGTCCTATAATGCGATCCTCTTGTCACCAGACCCGGGTGCCCCAGGGTGCCCCCTGGACGGACTGCATGCACCCTCCTGTCATGTCTGGGCTGCAGTTGTCTTTAGCGCAGCCGACTGCAGTGTCCCACTTTTCCTGGTTGGGTGCACCTGGCCGGGTTTGCTTCCTGTGCTGTTGAGGGGCCTGTGTGCAGCCACTGCTGGCTCTTGAGTGGGCTTTAGCCAAGTTCAGTTCTTTGAGTTAACTCACAGCCATGGCTACAGATCCGCCGAAGGGCAAGGCTTGTCCCCGACACAGCCAGCCAAGAGGCCACTGCGGGGACCGCGGGCATGCTGGTGTGTGGTGTTGCTTTCCACCCCTCCCTCCCTCCGCGGGAGCCGCCGGGAGTGGCGCTGGCTCTGGCTGTGGCTTCTGCCGGCTGTGGCAGGGCAGGAGCTGCTTTGGAGCGACACCTCCAGGGTTGGGTGGACTGGATGGGGCGGGTCCACAGGGGAACGTCCGGCGGGCACGTAGTGCTAGCAGGGCAGATGGGGAGTGTAGCGTTGTCTCCCACGCGTGTCCGGCTACCAGGCTGGGTGGAGGGGAAGAGAAATGGCACCTGCCGGTGCTTGTGTTTCTGGAGAAATGTCCTGTAGATCTTTGCCCTTCCAGCACGTGTTCTGAGATTACTCAATAAATCTCTTTCGTGTGTACTCCATGCATTTTAAAACTAGTGCTTCTGTGCTGTGTCTCGGGCTGAGTTATTTAATATCTTGGCTCTTTCAGGATGGGGACTCCATTTCCTGTTGCCCTCTGGCTTTCCCAGAGTTAAGCCCACTGATATTAAAGTACCCAGAGTTAAGCCCTGCCGATTTTAAAAGTTCCCTGAGTTAAGTCTTCTGGTTTTCAAAGCCAGACATTATGGTCTCCAGCCCCGAGTGTGCCTGTGTGGGGTCCGAGCCTCTCATTTTTTCATGCTTGTGATGTCCCTCCCGTTTGTGGGTAGTCTCACTGGGGGGTTCACTTCCCGGCGGTGTCTCTGCCCCTCCTGCCCATTGGGTCTTGGCCTCTTCTGCATGATTAGCTGTGGAAGGTCTGTCCTGACGGTCTTCAGGTGTCTTCAGAGTTAGTCACCGAGGTGTGGCTGTTATTTCGGTACGTACATGGGATGGGGTGAGCTCGGGATCCTCCTATTTTGCCCTATTCCCCAAATTCCTATTACCATTCACAACACTTTTTTGAGATCCATACTATTTTATCCTCCTTTTACAGATCAAGAGACCGAAGTACAGAGTGATGAAGGTAACTGGCCTGGGTCACGTGGTGGTGCCACTCTAGCCGTCAGTCACTCCTTAATGACCTCTGTTTCCTCTCTGGATGCTTCCAGCAGCATGTCTTTGGTGTATGAGGTTGTGTATACAGCTGTCTCTTCTTTTTCATCTTGGTCGCCATCAACAGGTTCTTTTCAGCAAAGACTGTGCCTTTCTTCAGCCTTGTAAGTAATCTTCAAATGCTTTTCACGGATTCCCCGTCTTCCCTGTCCTGTCCCTTCCTTTTTGTACTCACTCTTAGTTCGGTGTTGAACATTCTCGATTGATTCTCTACATTGCCTATCTCTTCTTTCATAACCTCTTCTTTTTTCTCTATATCGTAGGATATTGACCAAACTCTATCTTCCAGACCCCCGTTTGTATTTACTGTATCTTACAATATTATTTTTAATTGTCAGGAACTCTTCCGCATTTTTTACTTTGTCCTTTTCATACCATTCTTTCTTTGTTTTATGGATGTATTCTCAAAAATGTCCGAATGTATAATTGTAATTTTTTTTTTGTTAAAACGTGTTTTAGTTTACAAATTATTGGTGTAATTTTAGAAGTGATTTGAAAACACTTTGCCTTTCTATTCTGTGCTGTTGATTTTCCAAAATACTGATTAAAAGTGGCAGGATGTCTCTGAAGAGAATTGCCTGTGAAATACCGTGACGGGCCATTTTGGAGCAGTACGGTGAAGTGTTTGAAACAAAGACATTGCAGCCGGAGTGCCTAGCTTGGAATTCTCACGTCATCATTTATAACTTGAGTGACATTGGGAAAATTACTGAACTTCTTTGTTTCGCTTTCTTCATTTGTAAAATGGGGATATTAACACCCCCTGCTTTGTAGCACTGTTGTGGTGATGAAATATGATCGTATGTGTAGGGTGCTCAGGGCCTGGGACAGAGTAGGACCTATATTAAGCGTTGCTCCTGCCACTCCTGTGGTAGTAACTATAATCATGGTGATAGTGAGGGTGAGGATGAAGAGATGGGACACTGCTTGTGAGACCTTAGAGTCAGCAAAGTGAATCAAATTGCTTTGCAAAGTAAGATATGAAGACTTTTTAGTTTGTGTGGCATCCTGAGAAGTAGAGTTAAAAGGCTAGAAAAACAGGAAGGCCGGGTGGGAGATGAGAAGTGAGGACAGAAACTGGGCTGAAATTGCAGTAAGGAAGCAGGAGTCCAAGAAGGGGCTAACTGGAAGCTGACTTTGGCAGAAGAAGCCAGAAAACTCACAATGATAAAAGTACATACCATTCTGAGTCTCTTGTTTTGCTGGTCCAGTATGAGCTGGGAGGGTTAACCCCAGCAGACCTGGAATTGACCTGAACTGTTGTACTGAGGACCATACAGGGCACTAACCCCTGGTCAAGCTACGGAATGTGCTGTAGGGAGTGATAGTGTTTCTTTGTAACCGTGGGTCCGATGAGTTTGTACCAGCTTGTCAGCGTTGTTTACTGATAAAGATAAGAATCATGCTCTGCACCTTGTCTCGGTGAGACCCGCTTGTCCCCAGGGCACCTTGCTATTTGGACTGGTTCTATATCCAATCAAGAGCATGCCTAGAGGGCATAAGAAACAGCTCGGGGCACCTGGGTGGCTCAGTCCGTTAAGCATCCAACTTTGGCTCAGGTGGTGATCTCGAGGCCCGTGAGTTCGAGCCCCGCGTCGGGCTCTGCACTGACAGCTCAGAGCCTGGAGCCTGTTTCGGAATCTGCGTCTCCCTCTCTCTCTCTGACCCTCCCCCGCTCATGCTGTCTCTCTCTGTCTCAAAAATAAATAAACATTAAAAAAAAAAAAAGAAACAGCTAAGGTTATATTTTGGACTCTGGTTTTGAGATTTTCCGGGCACAAGTCAGTAAATTCCTATCCGAGACAGAGAAAGGGTCTGCACTGGCCCTCACAGAGGGAGATTCTGGGAGCTGGTGTTGCTTTGGGGCCACCTCTGACTGTGATGTATTGCCTTACTTCAGTGCTATTGCTAAAGTATATCCTTTTCCTGCAATAAACTGTAAATGACAAAGCTCTGTCACGTTGAGTCCTGTCTCTTTAGCAGTCCAACTTAGGATGACCACTCCATCCCTGTTCACCCAGGGCTGTCCTGATTTTAGCACTGGAAGTCCAACATCCCAGGAGAACCATCAGTCCCAGGCAAACGGGCGTAGTTGGTCATCCCAACATTTGTGCAAGTAGATTTCCCCTTCTTCCTTACCCACTCCCACCCCACATTTCAAATATTCAGTTAAAAAAAAATTCCATTAGTTGTTTTGTGTTCGAGACATTTAAGCAAATCAAAGAAAAAAGACTGTGCTCCAAGTTTAAGTTGAAGAAAGGTAGAGAGAAGGCAGCAGCTTCAAGGGGACGAAAAAGAAATCAAGGATTCTACTTGAGGTGAGAAATGGGAGAGGAGAGGAGTAGTAGAAACAAGATCTGAGGATCCTTGGATGGATTGAAGAAGGATGCCGTATTTTCCCTAGTAGTCTGACTGTGGGTTCTATCTAGTTTTATTCGAACACCAGAGGAAGGAAGGATTTGAGCAGCTGGAGGAGGTGAGCGCACCCAGAACTGCAGCCTTGAGCGGCG
>NW_024412428.1:5184610-5212327 GCF_014898765.1 Herpailurus yagouaroundi
GGGTAAGACTATGTCCCTGATATCTTGGTATTCTTTACATAAACCTGTGACTGTTTACCCTGAGGTGCTAGAAAGGAAGCATCAGTTACGCCTCTGACAATAGTCTTCGATAGCAGAAAATATAAAAGTCCAACATTATAAGACCTTTTTGATGGCTAGCAAAAATTTGGACTTGAACTTATTTTTTTTTTAATGTTTTTATTTATTTTGAGACAGAGAGAGACAGAGCATGAGCAGGGGAGGGGCAGAGAGACAGGGAGACACAGAATCCGAAGCAGGCTCCAGGCTCTGAGCTGTCAGCACAGAGCCCGATGCAGGGCTCAAACTCATGGACTGTGAGATCATGTCCTGAGGCGAAGTCGGACGCTCAACCAACGGAGCCTCCCAGGTGCCCGTCAATAATATTGAAACGCTCATACATTTCAATGTTAACATAAGGGGCATATGATTCCACTCTTGTCTGATGTATCTATAGATGTGTGTATACGCCCATACACATAAACAGGATCATAATAAACATGCTATTTTGAAGCTTATTTTTGTCCCCCACCTTATAAACTGTGAATATTTTCTCATTTGGGTAAATACTCTTTTACAACAGGATTTTAAATGGTTTCTGGGTATTTAAAATAAGATTTTAATGAAATTATATGTAATTTTTAAACATTTAAAAAATTAATATCTTAGTTAATATACAGTACAATATTGATTTCTGAAGTAGAATTCAGTGGTACATCACTTAAATAAAACACCCAGTGCTCATCACAAGTGTCCTTAATATCCGTCACCCATCTAGCCCATCTCCCCCCCAACCACTACCTCCCTCCATCAACCCTCAGTTTGTTCTCTATCATGAAGAGTCTCTTGTGGTTTGTTTCCATTTATTTCTCCCTCTTCCCATATATTCACCTGTTTTGTTTTTTAAACTCCACATATGAGTGAAATCATATATTTGTCTTTCTCTGATGGACTTATTTTGCTTAGCACAATACATTCTGGCTCTATCCATGTTGTTACAAATGGCAAGACTTCATCTATTTTGATGGCAGAGTGGTATGCTATTCTATATGTATACAACTTTTTTTCTGAACTAACTGGTTTATTTATTTAAAAAATTTTTAATTTATTTAAATTCAAGTTAACATACAGTGTAGTCTTGGCTTCTGCAATAGAACCCAGTCATTGATCGTTACAAATAACATCCAGTACTCACCCCAACAAGTGCACTCCTTAATGCACATCGTCCATATAGCCCTCCCCCCCCCCCACCTACCACACCTCCAGCAGCCCTCAATTTGTTCTCTGTATTTGGAGTCTCTGATGGTTGGCCCTCTCTGTTTTTATCTTATTTTTCCTTCCTTTCCTTTATGTTCATCTGCTTTGTTTCTTAAATTCCACATGAGTGAAATTACACGGTATTTGTTTTTCTCTGCCTGACTTATTTCACGTAGCATAATCTACTCTCGTTCCATCCACCTCATTGAAAATGGCAAGATTTCATTCTTTTTTTTTAACACAAAGTAGTGTTCCATTGTGTTTGTGTGTGTGTGTGTGTGTGTGTGTGTGTTGATTCTTCTTTATCCATTCATCAGTGGACATTTGGCCTCTTTCCATAATTTGGCTTTTGTTGATAGCAATGCTATAAACATTGGGGTGCATGTGCCCCTTCGAATCAGTGTTTTGGTATCCTTCGGATAAATACCTAGTAGTGCAGTTGCCAGGTTGTAGGGTAGTTCTATTTTTCATTTTTTGAGAAACCTCCATACTGTTTTCCAGACTGGCTGAGCCAGTTTGCATGCCCACCAACAGTGCAAAAAGGGTTCCCCTTTTTCCACACCCTCGCCAACATCTGCTGTTTCCTGAGTTGTTAATTTTAGCCATTCTGATAGGTGTGAGGTAGTATCTCACTGTGGTTTTGATTTGTATTTCCCTGATGAGGAGTGATGTTGAGCATCGTTTCATGTGTCTGTCAGCCATCTGGATGTCTTCTTTGGAAAAGTGTCTATTCATGTCTTCTGCCCATTTCTTTACTGGATTATTTGGTTTTTGGATATTGAGTTTAGTAAGTTCTTTATAGATTTTGGATACTAACCCTTTATCCAATATGTCATTTGCACATATCTTGTCTCATTCCATTTGTTGCCTTTTAGTTTTGTTGATTATTTCCTTTGCTGTGCAGAAGCTTTTTATCTTGATGGAGTCCCAGCTGTTCATTTTTGCTTTTGTTTCCCTTGCTTCCAGAGACTTGTCTAGTAAGAATTTGCTGTGGCAAGGTCAAAGAGGTTGCCGCCTGTGTTCTCCTGTAGGATTTTGTCTCACATTTAGGTCTTTCATCCATTTTGAATTTATTTTTGTGTATGTTCTAAGAAAGTGGTCCAGTTTCACTCTTCTGCATGTCACTGTCCAGTGTTCCCAGCACCACTTGTTGAAGAGACTGTCCTCTTCCCATTGGATATTCTTTCCTGCTTTGTTGAAGATTAGTCGGCCATACATTTGTGGGTCCATTTCTGGGTTCTCTGTCTTGTTCAGTTGATCTATGTGTCTGTTTTTGTGCCAGTACCATACTGTCTTGATGATTACAGCTTTGTAATACAGCTTAAGGTTCAGAATTGTGATGCCTACTGCTTTGGTTTTCTTTTCCAGCATTACTTTGGCTATTTGGGGTCTTTTGTGATTCCATACAAATTTTAGGATTGTTTATTCTAGCTCTGTGAAGATGTTGGTGTTATTTTGATAGAGGTTGCATTGAATGCATAGATTGCTTTGGGTAGTATTGACATTTTAACAGTATTCTTTCAATCCATGAGCGTGGAATGTTTTTCCATTTCTTTGTATCTTCCTCAGTGTCTTTTGTAAGCTTTCTGTAGCTTTCAGCATATAGATCTTTTACCTCTTTGGTTAGGTTTATTCCTAGGTATCTTACGGGTTTTGGTGTAATTGTCATGGGATCAATTCCTTGATTTTCCTTATTGGTGTATAGAAATGCAACCGATTTCTGTACACTGATTTTATATCCTGTGACTTTGCTGAATTCACATATCAGCTCTAGAAGTTTTTTGGTGGAGTCTTTTGCATTTTCATGTAGGGTATAATATCTGTGAAAGTGAAAGTTTGACGACTTCTTTGCCAATTTGTATGCCTTTTGTTTATTTTTGTTGTCTGATTGATAGGGCTAGGACTTTCAGTACTATGTTGAACAACAGTGGTGAGAGTGGACATCCCTGTCATGTTCCTGACCTTAGGGGGAAAGGTCTCAGTTTTTCCCCATTGAGAATATTAGCTGAGGGTGTTTTATATATGGCCATTATGAGGTTGAGTAATGTTCTTTTTATCCCTACTTTCTTGAGGGTTTTTATCAAGAAAGAATGCTGTATTTTGTCAAATGCTTTTTCTGCATCTATTGAAAGGATCATATGGTTCTTACCCTTCCTTTTATTAATGTGGTATATCACACTGATTGATTTGCAAATACTGAACTAGCCCTGAAGCCCAGGAATAAATGCCACTTGATCATGGTGGATAATTTTTTTAATGTACTGTTGAATTAGATTTGCTAGTATCTTGTTGAGAATTTTTGCATCCAGCTTCATCAGGGATTTTCGCCTGTAATTCTCCTTTTTTAGTGGGGTCTTTAGTTTTGGAATCAAGGTGATGCTGGCTTCATAGAATGAGTTTGGAAGCTTTCCTTACATTTCTATTTTTTGGAACAGTTTGCTAAGAATAGGTATTAACTCTTCTTTAAATTTCTGAGAGAATTCCCCTGGGAAGCCATCTGGCCCAGGACTCTTGTTTTTTGGGAGTTTTTTGATAACTGATTCCATTTCTTTGCTGGTTAGGGACTATTCAAATTTTCTGTTTCTTCTTGTTTCAGTTTTGGCAGTGTATGAATTTCTAGAATTTGTCCATTTCTTCCAGATTGCCCACTTTGTTGGCATATAATTTTTCATAGTATTATGTTATAATTGTATTTCTTTGGTGTTGATTGTGATCTCTTTTGTTTGTGATTTTATCTATTTGGGTCTTCTCTCTTTTCGATAAGTTTGCCTAGGGGTTTATCAATTTTGCTTATTATTTCAAAAAAACCAGTTTTTAGTTTCATTGATCTGTTCTACTGGGTTTTTTTTTTTTGTTTCTATATCATTTATTTCTACTCTAATCTTTATTATTTCCCTTCTTCTGCTATTTTTTGGACTTCACTGACTGCTCATTTTCTAGCTCCTTTAGGTGTAAGGTTAGATTGTGTATTTGGAACCTTTCTTGCTTCTTGAGATGGGCCTGAACTGCAATGTATTTTCCTCTTAGGACTGCCTTTGCTGCATCTCAAAGGGTTTGGGCTGTTGTGTTTTCATTTTTATTTGCTTCCATGTATTTTTTATTTCTTCTCTAATGACCTATTTAGCCCATTCATTCTTCAGTAGGATGTTCTTTAACCTCCATGTATTTTAGGACTTTCCACATTTTTTCTTGGGTTGGTTTCAAATTTTATAGCGTTTTGATCTGAAAATATGCATGTTGTGATCTTGATCTTTTTGTACCTTTTGAGACTGACTTGTGACCTACTATGTGATCTGTTCTGGAGAATGTTCCATGTGCACTCAAGAAGAATGTGTATTCTGCGTTAGGATAAAATGTTCTGAATATATCCATTGTTAGGTCCATCTGGTCCAGTGTGTCATTAAAAGAGATTGTTTCCTTGTTGATTTTCTACTTAGGTGATCTGTTCAATGTTCTAAGTAGGGTACTAAAGACTCCTATTATGGTTTATTACCAATGAGTTTATGTCACTGATTTCTGTATTTGGGTATCTTCAAGTTGAGGGCATAAATATTTACAATTGTTAGATCTTCTTGATGATAGATCCCTTACTTATGATACAGTGCCACTCTTCATCTCTTGTTACAATATTTGTTTTAAAATCTAGTTTGTCTGATAGAAGTATGACTACTCTGGCTTTCTTTTGACATCCATTAGCATGGTAGATGGTTCTCCATCCCTTCACTTTCAATCTGCAGGTGTCTTTAGGTCTAAAATGAGTCTCTTGTAGGCAGCATATAGATGGCTCTTATTTTTTATCCATTCTGATACCCTTTGTCTTCTGATTGGAGCATTTAGTCCATTTACATTCAGAGTGATTATTAAAGGATATGAATTTAATGCCACATGTTACCTGTAGAGTTGGTGTTTCTGGTGATGTTCTCTGGTCCTTTGTAGTCTTGGTTGCTTTGCTCTTCTTTTTTTTTTTTTTTCCTCAGAGAGTCCCCCTTAAAATTTCTTGCAGGACTGATTTAGTGGTCATGAACTCCTTTAGTTTTTGTTTGTCTGGGAAACTCTTTATCTCTCCTTCTATTCTGAATGATAGCCTTGCTGGATAAAGAATTCTTGGCTGAATATTTTTCTCATTCAGCACATTGAATATTTCCTGCCACACCCTTCTGGCCTGCCAAGTTTCAGTGGACAGGTCTGTTGCTAACCTTAGGTGTCTACCCTTGTAGGTTAAGGACCTTTTGTCTGTAGCTGCTTTCAGAATTGTCTCTTTATCTTTGTATTTGCAAGTTTCACTATGATATGTTGTGGTGTTGACCTGTTTTTGTTGATTTTGAGGGGTTTTCTGTGCCTTTTGGACTTGAATGCCTGTTTCCTTCCCTGGATTAGGGAAAATTCTCAGCTATAATTTGTTCAAATAAACCTTCTTCTTTTTCCCCACTCTTCTTCTTCTGGAACTTCTATGATACAGATATTGTTTCGTTTTATTGAATTACTAGGTTCTCTGAGTCTCCCCTCATGATCTAATGGTTCCCTTTTCCTCTTTTTTTCAGTTTCATTATTTTCCATAGTTTTATCTTCTATCTCACCTGTTCTGTCCTCTGCTTCTTCAATCTTCATTGTGACTGTATCCAGTCAGTTTTGCATCTCAGTTACAACATTTTTTATTTCAACCTGACTAGTTTTTAGGTCTTTGATCTCTGCAGCAAGGGTGTCTCTGGTAGCTTTTATGCTTTTTTTTTTTTTTTCAAGCCCCACTAGTAGTCTTATGACCGTTGTTCTAAATTCTTGTTCAGATATATTGTTTATATCTGTTTTGAGCATGTAGAGACTGTGATTTCTTCTTGGCCTTTCTTTTGGGGAGAATTCCTCTGTCTTGTCGTTTTGTCTGTTTCTGTCTTTTGCGTGTTTTAAAAGCTTGTTATGTGTGCTGCACCTGAGAATACTGCTATATTAAAAAGGGGTCATACATGGTCCAGGTACCTGGTACTTCAGGATGTGTTTCTGGTGTGTGCCGTGTGCAGTCTGCTGTTGCATTTTGGCTGCTCTTTCCCACCGCTCAGTCCTCTGCCGAGCTCCTCCTTGCCTGCAGTGGGGAGTGTTTGGGCCTTTCACTAGGTGTGCTTTGGTTTGTTTGTTAAGATAAGGCTTGCCCCTGCCATGCTGTCTCCCTCCGACCGTGGAGATCCTTTTGCCAGTCTGCAGATTGATTTCCTGGGTGTTCCAAAGGATCTGACCTCACTACAGCTGTGTTTCTGTATTTATATTTAAAGTGCATTTCTCGCCACTGCCGTATTGTTGGATCTTGCTTTCTTGTTGAGTCTGACAATATCTGAGTTTCATTTGGAGTATTTAAACCATATATACTTAATGTAATTATCAGTGTAGGTGGGTTTAAATCCACCAGCTTTCTATTTATTTTTTATTCCTCTTATTTTCCATCCACCCCCACTTTCCCTGCCTTCTTTTTGATTATTTTTAGTATTCCATTTTATCCAATAAAATGTTTCATTAGACATTCCATTTTATTTAAGCTTTTAGTGGTTGTCCTACAATTTATAGTGTACCTCTTTAATTTTCCACAGGCAACGTTTAAATAATATGTCATGTAAGATATAGTGTAGAAACTGTATGGTAATTATCCTTTCCTTTTCTCTCTCCCTTCCTTTGTGCTATTGTTGGCATATGTTTTACTTCTACATATGTTATAAACCCTACAATACATTGTTACTAATTGTGCACTGAATAGAAACAAATTGTTTAATTAGAAAATAAAATTCCTTATGTTTATCCAAGAATTTGCATTTTTGAAGTTTTTCAATTCCTTTGTGTAGATCAGATTTTCCATCCCTTACCATGTTCTTTCTGCCTGAACAACTTCCTTTAAACCTCTTCTGTTAGGTCAGGATTGTTAGTGATAAACTGTCTCAATTTTTGCCTGAAAATGCCTTACCTTCCCCTTTCATCTTGGAGGATATTTTCATTAGCTATAGAATTCAGATTGACAATATTTTTTCTTCTTTCAGCAAATTTCCTTTTGGCTTCTCTGAGAAGTCAATGGTCATCTTCTATTTGCTGTTCCTTTCTTAACTTTATAATGTGTTTTTTTTAACCTTCTGGCTAATTTTGAGACTTTCCTCCTCATCCTTGATTTTCAGCAAATTTATTATGCTTTGTTTGTGTGTGTTTAGCCTGCCATGGGTTGGCTATGCTTCTCAGATCATGCTTGGAAAATTTTCCACCTTTTTTTCTTCAGTGATTTTTTTTTCTGTTACTCTCTCTATCTGCAATTCTAAAAATTGCATGTAAAACTGATATTGTCTTACAGGTAATTGCTCTTTTTCAGTTTTCGTTCAGCCTTTTTCTTTGTGTTTCAGTTTGGATAGTTTCTACTGCTGTGTTCAAGTTTATATATATATATATATATATATATATACACACACACACACACACACACATGTATGTATATACACATATATATGTATATATATGCATATATATAATAGATATATATATATTTGATTCTGCAGTGTCTAATCTACTAAACTTATTCAATAAAATTTTCATATTGTATATTCTTTTCAGCTCTAGAAGTTTCATTTATTTCTTCATTTATGGTTTTAATTTCTTTCCTCATTGTGTTCATGTTATCTTGAAGTCCTTAAACATATTTGTAATAGTTATTTTAAAGTTCTTGTCTGTCAATTCCATTACCTCTGTCAGTTCTGGGACTGCTTCCATTGACTTTTATTTTGGTTACAGATTAGGTTTTCCTGCTTTGAATATCTATTTGAGTATTTTTGACAAGATGTTGGACATTGTTACTATTACACTAAAGTGGATCTGTTTTGTGCTGTTAGAGGGTTTGTTTTTCCTTCCAGGCAGCTAAATTAACTATGGCTCCCCCTAATGATTTGGATGCTTATTTTTAAGCTTTCCTAAGATAAGCTTTGTTAAAGTAAGATTATGGGTCTATAGTAGTTCTTGCTCTAAGTGCTGGCTTAGCCTTACTATTAAGGTATGGCTCTGGGGTCTTTGTGGAATATCTCAAGTATTCATCAAGCCCTTTCTACCCTATTTGGTTGGATATTGAATCCTGTGGAAGTTGTAGGAATTGTTCAGCTTAAATGCCTCTGGTAGCTGTCCTTGCCATCGTCATTGAGTTTCACTCCACATGTATGTAGGTGAGCATCTAGTTTTTCACTCTGTGACATCCCTAAAGAAATATCTACAGCTCTGTGTATAGCTCCTTTCTCAATAGTACTATAACCAGAAAATACCAGCTGCCTCAGCCTCCCCAAATTTTTAGCTTAGTTTCCCCAGTTCACTGAGAGTACTGTGCTTTGCTTGGGTACTACTTTCTTGTACCATGGTCTGGAAAATGCCTCTAGGAAGAAACCCTGGGGAATAGTATGGCTTTTAATTCCTTTGTCTTAGGGATTATATCCCTATGCTGCCCTTTGTCCAATGTCTGAAAATATTTTTCTCATATATTTTTCCAATTTTCTAATGGTTTTAAGTAGGAAGGCATGTCTAGTACATTATGATTGGAAATAGAATTACCCTGTATTATTTTTAAAAATAGCTTTATTGAGATTTAAATCACCAATTCATCCATTTAACGTATAGGATTCAATGGTTTTTTAATATATTCATTTTAATATGGGCAACTACTACTGCAGTCAATTTTAGAACATGCTTATCACCTCAAAAAGAAACCCTGTACCTTTTTGATATTAACCCTTTCCCCTTCATCTTCCCACCGGCACTAAGCAACTACTAATCTCCTTTATATATCTATAGTTTTGCTTATGAACTTCCCAATGGAATATTATATGTGGCCTTTTATGATTGGCTTTTGTTTTTTTTTACTTAGCATAATGTTTTTAAAGTTTATCCATGTTATGCATATATTAGTATTTCATTACTTGTTATGGTACGGACATAGCACATTTTGTTTATCCATTCATGGATAACTTTTTGAGATATTCATTAGATTTTTCTCCCCATGCTTTTCTTGTTGTCTCCATTCCAACAGTTATCAGGCTTTTTGGATTATTTCCTCAGAGGAGTCCTTTGATAGGATAGAAAATAAAGGTTCCACCTTTAAAAATTCTGGTTTTTGCTTTTAAAAACTCACTAAATAGAATGGGTGTGAGAAAGGGGACTTTGAACTACAGGAGGAATTTGAAAGCTATCTGTTCATTCCCTCAACGTGCCCTGGAATGATAATGTGTTCCGGGAGAGGAATGTCTTTGCTGGTGATGTTAGACCACATGTGCAATATTGTGATTTATAAGAAGTATGTGTTTGGTCAAGATGGTCATGTGAACGACCAACATATATTTCTCATATATATTTATTTGGTCTTTGTCCATGGTTCCTGGCCCACAGCAACCAAAACCCTTGGGATTCCCTGAGTGATAAGAGCAATGAGAACGTCTTTTGTTTTATTATTCAGTGTCTTGTCATCAGTTCCTGAAAATGCTTTGGACCCTTAAAGGCGAGATGCTGTCTTTTTATTCCTAATAAATCCCTTTCTATCACAATTCGGTTTATGTTAATGAAGTTACTTTTAGAAAGCACCTAAGAACGGGGCCTGGTTGCCAGGGGACCCAACAATAAATAGAGTCTCACCTACCCCTTTCTGAGGAGGGGGAAGGAGTGGAGTTGAATCAGTTACCAATGGCCAGTAATTTAATCAATCATGCCTTCATGTAATGAAGCCTCCGTATAAACCCAAATGAAAGGTTTTGGAGAACTTCTGGGCTGGTGAACCAGAATGTTTCCATGTGTTAACATGCTGGGCCCAGACTCCACTGAGACAGAAACTGCTTTGTTTGGGACCTTGCCCTGTGTATTTCTTCATCTGGCTGTTGAATCATATTCTTTCATATTATTTAATATCCTTTGTAATAAATTGGTAATCTAATGAGTAGATGGGTATTCTGAGTTCTATGAACTGCTCTAGCTAATTAATTGAACCCAAGAAGGGTGTCATGGGAACCTTTGATTTATAACCAGTTGGTTAGAAACACGGGTGATATTCTGGACTTGGGATTGGCATCTGAAGTGTGTATGTGTAGGGAGGGGCAGTCTTGTGGGGCCGAGTCCTTAACTTGTGGGATCCGATGCCATGTTCCAGGTAGATAGTGTCAGAATTGAGTTGAATTATAGGACACCTGGCTGGTATCTGAGAATTCTTTGGATGTATAGGGAAAAAAGCTGTCCCACATCTCAGAATTAGTGACCCAGAATCATTAACAGGCGTGGGATTTCCAGCCTCCTCGAGGGTTTCAGTTTCCCATACCTGGCTCAAAAGCCTCATAAAGTGACCAAAATAAACCATTTGTTTCAGTGGTGACCTGTGTGGGAAGACAACAGAAGAACAGAGGGGTGTCCCGATGCTGTGCACTGTATGAAACCCTGGAAAGTTGGTAGACGCCTGAGGCACAGTCCCAAGAATGATTGTGGTTGAATTTTCTACTAAGTCCTAATGTAATGGACATTACATTCAGTGTACAGAAAATGGGATATGTTGTTTCCTGCCCACTGATTTTGAAGCCTGAGATTAGGGTATTTTCCACCTATTTGAATTCATTGAAATCAAGAGTACCGTGCAGATATTGTACAAGTAAAATATGATTCAAAGTGACAGGACATCCTACTTAGAAAAATATTTTATATTCTGCCTTTATACGCTCCACCTTAGTCTGTGAGTTTTCAAAGTACAGAGTTTGTGGGTGACTCGTTTGCAGTTAAGTAAGGGAGGCTTATTCATCATGACATTCTTTACCTTTTCTCCCAAAACAACTTATACCAGAGCTTAAGTTTTGGTGAAACAGAATGCTTTTAATTTTATACTTCAGACTGAACTGATTATCTCACAACCACAAAAAAGTAAACAAGTTAGGTGAAACATTGAACGCAAATTTTAAAAAAAAGCAAATAGGCTTCCCCCATTATTTATATCCAAGGATTGTGACTCCGTCGATACATAAATAACAAATTGGCCAGAGCCACAAGAAATGAGCATTTGGGGGTGTTGGCACGTTCTACGGTCTCGGGGAAGGACATGAGAACACAGGATGTGGTCCAAACCTCGCTCGTAGCTGGACTCAGAAGAGATCGGACTATAAGCTCTTACTGGTTTTGATTTTAGTAGCGTCATAAGAACGGACGAGTTCTTCCTGAGTAATCACACCTTGTTCTAGCTGAGAAAATGCGTACCCACCTGAAAGAGTAAAGCACAGAGGAATCTGTTAGGAGCACTAACAGGGAACATTCTGTTGACAGAAAGCAAGACTCCTACCAGACTGGGCCTCATCGGCCACATCAGCCAGGCCCGTGACGGAGGCGGGAAAAGTGGTGAGGTGATGAGGGATGGTAATGGAGCGGCTTGCAAATTTGGCTGTATTAACATACCCACTCCTGGGGCCACAACTGAAAGAAGGAAAGTGATTTATGTCCACGTGGCACTGGATTAACTGAAATTGCTCCCGCGTGGAAGGAAAGACAGGTGGTCCCAGCCTTCCCTGCACAGTGTAAGCGCCTGGGAGCTGGTGAAATCCCAGGATCCGGCACCGACACCGGACCAGTGCTTCTCAAGTGTGCACCAGAATTCCCGTGGTGACCACTGGCCCCACGTCCAGAGCGTCTGGTTTCACGAGTCTGCCTCGGGGCTCAAGAACTGATCCTTCTGACAACTGCCCAGCCAAAGTGCCTGCCTCGGGCCTAAGTGCCAGGCATGGAGCATCACCGTTTGGGCCGATTTAACCACAAGCTGTGGGTGGACACTGTTACCAGTAGCTTCCAACCCCTGGGGGTTTCCTTCCTCCTCTTTCCTTCCCGCTCGAACTCCATCACAACCTCAAGGTGGAAGTTTGCCCTTTTTTTTTTTTTTTTTCTGTTTTCCCCTGTTTTTATTCTTGACCTGAGACTTCCAGAGAGCAGGAGGATCTGAAAAGAATGCTTCAGATTTGGCCTGAAAGTATATTTCTGCTTGCTTCTGACAAGACTCGTATACAGAGAGGACCTTTTGTGAGCTGAAGTGGCCGCATTACCCCATTCAAAGCTCCGGGTGGTGTTTTAGAATTTTCTTTTGTACGCTAGTGATCTGTGGTGATTTTTTGGACTCATTCTAAACATTTAAACCTAATTTTCCTAAAAAAGGTCCCCCAAACTATATAAAGATCTGGCCTCAGAGAAGCAGGATCTGCTGCTACACCAGAGTCAAATGGTGTCTTTTTGGAAACTGGGCCTGGTTTTCCTTTCAGCAGTGTCCCCAGGGAGGAGTGAGGGCTGAAGAGGGACAGCAGGCACCATGACCCTCCACCTGCCCAGCCCGCACCCCTCAGCTTGACAGAGATGCGCCATGAGGTCAGCAGCTCAGTCTGACGAACCTTTACCTTCTGTTGGCATCCAAATGGGGAGCTCAGAGGAAGCCTCCAGCTCTTGGCGTCTCCCACTTTTGTCCGTCCTGACAGACGGAAAGTAACAGCGGGGCCCTGGGGAAAGCCCTGGATGGACCCCACTCCTGAGCTTCCCCTGGCTGGCTTCCCAGTGCACCTGCTTCCTAGATGCTCAGCCACAGCCCGAGTCCAAGCATAGAGGACGGGATGTAGAGGTGAAGGATGAGGGGATTTTCAAGCAGCCAGAATCCAGGGGATGAGGGATAGAGGAAGGGTGGGTAGAGGTGAAGCATGAGGGAATTTTCAAGTCATTTTTTTCTTCACCTGGTAAAACGTTTAGCAGATTTCAGAGTCGACCGTGTCATTTCTCATTATTTTGGCATAATTGTCTTGTTTAATGCACTTCATTAGAAATTGAGGAGTCTGATCAAATCTTAAAGCCAGAATTTTCTGGCTCAAGAAAGAGTTGTTAATGGCAATTAACAAAGAACTTCCCCCTCTATTTCTTATTTGAGGAGCTCAGAGCACTTTACAAATTCAAGCTAATATTAATAAATAATATTTTGGTGTACAGCAGAAAAATATACAGGACCCCCAAACCCACAAACTGCCTGAGGGACTTCAAGCAATAAAAGATAATGTTGCAGAAAAAACACCTTAGAAGCTCTTATAATCCTGTAAGATTTCTAACCTTTCAATAACATTCTCTGTTTTAATATTTTTAAAAAGTGGGTCATGAAAATACAATGTTTTTAAAAGTAACTGAAATATATTTTTCTGTTTCTCATATACATTCAGTCAGTGATATTTTCAGGACATTCATATTGGTTTTGTAGTGGTTTTAGGACAGTGTGATTACTGCGTAAAACACTTACCCGTCTATTTGAGTCCAGATACACGTGTCCGTTAACACTCCATACTACCTATCATGACCCCAGTAGCATGAAATGCCAAAAAGGTAGAGACAGTGCTGCTCAGGGACTGTAACTAATATGCCTAGAGTCCCACAGCAAGTCACGAGGCAGAACTGGGATATAGCTGCCCATCTGTCTGGTTTCTGTGTCTCTTCTCTGGAGCTCGACAATGTGGCACTTTGGAGTGAGACAGACTGAGGCTCCAATCTGGCTTCTACCCATTTCTAGAGATAGAATCTAAGGCAAGGGACAAATTTGCCGAACCATTTCCTTCTCTGCAAAGTGAGGATTCATCCACTTAACCTGCCATTCAACAAGGATTTAATAACTGTCTCCACATGGTGGCTCCAAATATTCAGTGCAGTGAAGCCCGAGTATTTAACAGTGGCCCAAATCACAGTTTTATGTGCTCCATAAATATGGGTTCCATTTTGGCCATATTTATAGTTGACGTCAGACAGATGGAAGAAGGAATGGCTATTTGTTAATTCTGCTTGGAGACTCTTCATTAGTCAATTAGTCCATTCATTCAATGAGATTTGTATAGTGTGTCTACTATGTACATGCATTCTTGGAATGAGTTAGTAAAGCAAAAATCCTTCTTGTTATGGAGCTTACCTTCTAGCAATAGAGATACATAAATAGGTACATAATAAGCACATAACATAAAGTTAATCATATGGTACCCAAGAATGTACTAAAGAGCTGTGGACATCAGAAAAAGTACTTGGACAAAAACTTGAAGGAAGTGAGAGAATGAGTGACACAGATAACATGAGGGATTTGCTTTCTAGGCATAAGTGTTGGCCAGTTCAAAGGCCCTGAGGCGAGAGCATTCCTGATACATTGTGAGAAGAGCACAGAGGATGGAGTGGAATGAAGGAGGAAGAAGATTAGATGACACTAGGAAAGTAACGGGGTCCAGACCGAGTAGGTCTTTTTTGACGTTGAATCTGATAGCCATTGCGGGATTTCAAGCAGAAAACTGATGTGCTTGTGCTGACGTAATTTTAAATGCGTCGCTTCGGCTACCGTGTAAGAGTCACGGGTAGAAGCAGGAGATGGGTTAAGAGGTTGTTGAGGTAGTGCCGGTGGGTGATGGTGGTCCAGACCCGGGTGCCAACGGGGGTGTGCGTGGCAAGCGGTCGGTCTCTGAGCACAGTGTGACGGCAGAGCCATCCGCTACGTTAGAGGAATTAAGAACGACTGAAAGGATCGTGGCCCGAACAGTTGGAAGCATGCGGTTGTCTTCAAGCGAAGGCGGCAGATGGGGCCGGCTGGGAGGGAGAGGAAGCCAGGGGCGGTTTTGGACATCACCGGTGGCCTTGACTGGAGGCGTGTCAGTGGCGTGGTAGGAGTGAAGGCTTACTGGAGCGGGTTCAAGGGAGACTGGGAGGAGGGGATTTGGAGACCCCGGGGACAAACGATTTGATCCAGAGCCATTGCTGCAAAGGAGTGCGACGGAATGAGGCGCACTCTAGTGGGTGACGTGGGGTCCAGAGGAGGTTCTGCTTTGTGAGACCACCTTTTGGAGGCTGGTGAGAACGATCTAACGGAGGAGCGTGGGAAAGTGGTGACGTAGAAGGTAAATGAAGGAGCAGCTGGAGCAGACGGAGTCAGAGGCAGGCGCACGGGAGGGAGAGCCAGTGTGTGCAAACAAGCGGGAAGGCAGAGCACCTGGCAGGTGAGGTGGTGGCGGGAACCCCCGCAGGTTCATTTCTGGTGCGTTTTTCTCAGGGATGGAGAAGTCAAGGCCATCAGTTGGGAAAGAGGACGGGAGGGATGTCACCCAAATTTTTAAGACATCTGCCATCCTTTGTTTTCTTGTCCTCGTTCATTTTTTTCTTTTTCTTTTTTTTACCTTTGGTTCCCTTTCAGCTGCTGTTTCCTAAGTGTCTCTAGGGTGAGGGGAAGGCAAAGTGGTGGGCACAGGACAGGAAGAGGAAGTAATGCGTGTGTGTGCAAAAGAGAAATAGCAGCCAATCCAGAGACACACAAATCTGTGATATAAAAAACAGACAATAAGGGGCACATGGGTGGCTCGGTCTGATAAGCGTCCAGCTCTTGGTTTCGGCTCAGGTCATGATCTCTCGGTTCGTGGGATCGAGTCCCACATCAGGCTCTGTGCTGATAGTGCAGAGTCTGCTTGGGATTCTCTCTCTCCCTCTGTCTCTGCCCCTACGCTGCTGATGTTCTGTTTCTCTATGTCTCTCTCTCTCTCTCTCAAAATAAACAAGCTTAAAAAAATAGACAATAGAATTTTAAAATCCTACAACTTTCAACAAATACGTTGGTCGGAAAGGAGGGACAGTTAGTCTCCACAAACACCACATGTTCCTTTATTGGTATCGCCTTTTTGTTTGACTTGTTCTCAGGATCGTACTCAGCACTCACATTACCAGACATGAGTCACATGGGACCTAAACATTTCATCTAGGCACTTCTTGGACACATTTCTTTTTGAAGGAAGGGAAAATGAAATAACTTTTAAAGGTTTTCATGCCCAATGTGGGCTATGTTAACATCACACCCCCAATAAGGGTATGTAATTTTTCTAAGGGTATAAATTATTTGGAGCCAAGTACTACTTTTCCATTTAAAATGGTAGGCTGGAGGGGCGCCTGGGTGGCGCAGTCGGTTAAGCGTCCGACTTCAGCCAGGTCATGATCTCGCGGTCCGTGAGTTTGAGCCCTGCGTCGGGCTCTGGGCTGATGGCTCAGAGCCTGGAGCCTGTTTCCCATTCTGTGTCTCCCTCTCTCTCTGCCCCTCCCCCGTTCATGCTCTGTCTCTCTCTGTCCCAAAAATAAATAAACGTTGAAAAAAAAATTCTTAAAATGGTAGGCTGGAAATCTGTCAGAAGATCTTGAAAACGTGAGGATGTTAGATTTAAGGATGTTATCATTGAGTGGGAGACTGGGAATTACTCTTTCAGACCACACTTGTTTTAGGCCAAGAACATTAATTTCATGAATCCAATGGAGCCCTCCTTCTGTATGAGAACTACCTTACCTTTTAAAAAATATGTAATACTACAGGTAGTTTCCTTTTTAAAAAAAATTGTAGTAAAACACATGTAACGTAACACTTACCGTCTTAATGAGGTTTAAGTGTACAATCCAGGGGCAGTAAGTACATTCACAGTGCTGTGGAACCATCACCAGCATCTGTCTACGGACCTCTTTCCACCTTCCCAAACTGAAACTCCACACCCATTAAACACTGAGTCCCCATTCTCCCATCCCCGGGCCCCTGTTAACCCCCAGTCTCCTTTCTGTCTCTGTGGGTTTGAGAACTCTAAGCACCTCATAGCAGTGGGGCCATACGCTACTTGTCTTTTTGGGTCTGGCTCCTTTCACTTGGCATAATCTCATCGAGAAGCACCTGATGTTGAATTACTCCTCCTCCTCGTCCGTAGGTGGAGTCTCAGCTTTGCGGCCTGCTTTACGGCACCGATACTCACGTGGGGCGCTTTGATCAACAGATTCATCCTGGAAGACCACCTTGTGCAGCTGGCTGGACAGAGGCCGTTGGAGGTGTTCTGTCTTCACGCTGTGAGTAAACCAATCATAACCTGGCTTTAGTTCATCGGAAAGTGAAACAGGACAAAACAAAACAAGTGACGAGGTAAAAGAAAAGAGCCTTCCTCACGTTTCAGAGGGTGTTCATATAGTTCAACTGAAGTTGAAAATTGATACTATCCAGACACTCAACTAGGTGCTTCTTCTAAAATAGGGTTGTGCTTGTGAACGTTTCTTTATTACACGGCGCTCCTAACTGTCCTTCACTGGTAGTTGAACTGAACGACCAATGTCTGGTCAGTCTTCTGGCCTCCCAGAGCACCTTAGAGATTTTATAATGTGTATTTTAAAAATCTTTGTCTCAACTTCCTGTTCTAATGGCAAAGCCGTAACTTACGCCGGGTCAAGACTCTGAACCATGTCTGTTGGGAAGGGTCAACTCTAGCAAAAGAGCTACCTTCTCCAGTTCCCAAGGCTTCTTGTGACACTACACCGGAAGCCCAAGTTCAGTACTTTCTAAATTCCACAGAGTGGGTAAGCATAGCGGCATAATTAGAGAAGTCCATGGTTTTTTCTTTTTTTTTTTTTTTTTTCCTCTAGAAGCTGAAAGATGGGGTTAAAAAAATACCCAGGCGGCCTAACCTAATCTGCTTTCTCACTCCTAAGATGTCACTAGGCCATACTGGGGCCTTCTGCTGTTTTGGGATTTACCATGTATCCTGACATTTGCAGGGACTTGAGGGGCTCACACCCTGGGTGATAAACTGTAGCTGCTTTCGACAGGACAGCCGTAAGGGCACTCTGGTACCGTGTCCTCCTGCGGGAAGAGGGTCTTCCCTAGAACCAGCTTCCCCTTTGTGGCTCAGAGGAAGGTTTCGAGGGATACCTGAAGAAGCAGCTCCTGGGGCGGTGCGGCTCAAAGGTTATTGCACGACAGGGGTGGCCTTTGGAATAGTTGGCTACTGGCTTCCCCCTCTGAATTCCCCTCTAGAAAGAAGGCTACCCACTGATAATGTCCTGAACCAGATTTTTTTTTTAACTTAAAAAAAAAAAATAGGATTTTACTTTTGCTCATATGTTTAGGAGCTGAAGAGCATTTGGCTCTGGGCTTTCCAGAATCCATTTACTCATTTGCATTCCCTCCTCTCCGTCTCTCTCCTCTCTCTCCTCTCCTCCCTTTTCCTTTCCCTCTCTGTCTATGCTAAATTTGACACAAATAAAACATTTACATGGTTAAAAATTGGAAGAGAAAATATGAAAAGTAGAGAATAAACATTGTTTTCCTTTCCCCATCTTCCTGGTTCCTCACTGGTAATCTGTTCTTGACTGGTAATCGCTCGAAGTGCTTTCTTAGCTAATTTTGCAGAGGTGCTTTCTAAGAAAAAGTGCTCATATATTATTATCCCTGCCCTTTGCACTGAAGGTTGAATATTGTACACGGCGTCTGACATTTGACTTTTTCGGCTAATACATCCTGGAATCGTTTGCATCTCAGTACCCAGGGAGCTCCCTAACTCCTTTTCACAGCTAGAGAGTATGTTAGCATGACAATGTGCCACAGGTATGGTTGTTCCTAAGTGTTTGCTGTTCCAAATACTGTGGTGGTCCCTACCACTGGGACCTATGTGAGTATTTTGAGGATGGGAGGGAATGGTATGTTCCCAGAAATGGAATTACCGAGTCAAAGACCATATGCAATTATATTTCTGATAGATATTGCCAAAGTAACTGCCATAATTCTTTACTTTCCCAGACTTTCACTAACCAAGGGTGGCCAATGATGATGGATGAAAAATATCCTTCCTGTGTACTTAGGATTTTCATTTCTTATTATGAGTAAAGTTGAGAATATTTTTTTTTTGAATTTTTTTTTTCAACGTTTATTTATTTTTGGGACAGAGAGAGACAGAGCATGAACGGGGGAGGGGCAGAGAGAGAGGGAGACACAGAATGGGAAACAGGCTCCAGGCTCTGAGCCATCAGCCCAGAGCCCGACGCGGGGCTCAAACTCACGGACCGCGAGATCGTGACCTGGCTGAAGTCGGACGCTTAACCGACTGCGCCACCCAGGCGCCCCGAGAATATTTTAATGAGTTAAGAATCTTTAGTGTTTCCTTTTATTTCCTTTTCTGTGAACTGTACTTTGCTTATTTTTCTATTGCTTGGGGGTAGTTGACCTTACTGATTTCTAGAAACAAGTTATCTATTGGGGAGGTTAGCCCTATGTTATGTGAGCTTTCTTTTTGCACATTTATATCGTGTTTATCGTTTTGGTTTGGTTTCTTACTGAGATTGATTTTGCATGTGATAAAATGCACAGATCTTAAAAGTACAGTGTAATGAATTTTAACAAAGGTATTTACCTAGGTATCAATCTCCCAGATCTATTTTTTATATCAGTACTATACTGTTTTGATTGCTATAGCAATATATATATTAGCTTTAGAAGAGAATGTAATATAGTGTAATAGCTTTGTAATACAGTTTGAAATAAAAAAGTGTGATGCCTCCAGCTTTGTTCTTTCCTAAGATTGCTTTGGTTATGTGGGGTTTCATGCAAAGTTTAGGATTTTTTTCTATTTATTTTTTTCTATTTATTTTTTATTTTTTTCTATTACAACATCATTAGAATTTTGATAGGGAGTGCCTTCAGTCTATAGATGACATTGGGTAGTATGCACATTTTAATGTTAACTCTTCTGATCCATGAATGCAGGAGATCTTTCCATTTATTTGTGCCCCCTTTAATTTCTTTCATCAGTGTGTTACAGCTTTTGTTATTTAGGTCTTTCACTTCCTTGGTAAATTTTTCCTATGTATTTTATTGTTTTTGATGCAGTTGTAAATGGGATTGTCTTCTTTATTTTCAGATAGTTTACTGTTAGTGCATAGAAATGCAGCTGATTTTTGCATGTTGGTTTTATATCCTGCAACTTTCCTGAATTTGTTTATTCTAACAGTATTTTGGTGGATTCTTAAGGATTTTCTATCTGCAAGCTCATATCATCAGCAAATAGAGATAATTTTACCTCTTCCTTTCCAATTTGCATGCTTTTTTTTTTTCTTGCCTAATTGCTCTGTCTAGGACTTTCAGTGCAGTATTGAATAGGAGTGGTGAGAGTAGGCACCTTTGCCTTTTTTTGTGATTTTAGAGGAAAAGTTTTCAACCTTTTACGACGGAGTGTGATGTTATGTGTGGGTTTGTCATATATGGCTTTTATTCTGTTGAGGTGTGTTTCTTCTATACCCAGTCTGTTGAGAGCTTTTATCGTGAGAAAATGTTGAATTTTGTCAAGTACTTTCTCTGCATCTATTGAAACAACCATGATTTTTGTCTTTTATTCTATTACTGTGGTATGTCACACTTACTGATTTGTGGATGTTGAACCATTTTTGCATTCCCAGAATAAATCCCACTTGATCATGATACGTGGTCATTTTAACGTACTATTGAATTTAGGTTAGCTAGTATGTATTGAAAATTTTTGCATTTATATTCCACAGGGATATTGGCCTGTAGTTCTCTTGTAGTATCCTTACCTGGCTTTGGTATCAGGGTAATGCTGGCCTGGTAAAAGGAGTTTGGAAGTGCTCCTTCCGCTTCTATTTTTTGGAAGAGTTTGAAAGGGATTGGTAAATGTTCTGTAGATTTCACCAATGAAGCCATCTAGTCCTGGACTTTTATTTGTGGGAGGTGTGTCATTACTGATTGAATTGCCTTGTTTGGGTCTATTCACATTTTCTCCATTTTTTAAAAGTGAGATATAATTGACTTATAACGTTTCATTTCAAGTGTACAACATAATGATATGTATAATCACCACAAGTCTAGTTAGCATCCATCACCATGCATAGGTACAATTGTTTTTTTCTAGTGATGAGGACTTTTAAGCTCTCTCTTAGTATTTTTTTTTAATTTTTTTTTTCAACGTTTTTTATTTATTTTTTTGGGACAGAGAGAGACAGAGCATGAACGGGGGAGGGGCAGAGAGAGAGGGAGACACAGAATTGGAAACAGGCTCCAGGCTCCGAGCCATCAGCCCAGAGCCTGACGCGGGGCTCGAACTCACGGACCGCGAGATCGTGACCTGGCTGAAGTCGGACGCTTAACCGACTGCGCCACCCAGGCGCCCCTCTCTTAGTATTTTTAAATATACAAAATAGTAATATTAACTGTAGTCACCATGCTTTACATTACATCCCCATGACTTACTTATTTTATAACTGGAAGTTTTCACCAATTGCACTCTTCATCAATTTCACCTTACCCCATCACCACCTCTGGCAACCACCAATCTGTTCTCTATATCTGTGAGTTTGGTGTTTTGTTTTGTTTAGATTCTACATATAAGTAGAATTTTTGTCTTTCTCTATCTGACTTATTTCATTTAACATAATGCCCTCGGGGTCCATCCGTGTTGTCACTAACAGCAGAATTTCCTTGTTTATTATAATGGAATAGTTTTCCATTTTATATATATATATATATATATACACACACACATACTACATTTTCTTTATTCATCCACTGATGGGCATTTAGGTTGTTTCACTATATTGGCTATTGTAAATAATGCCATAGTGAACATGGAGGGGGGTGTGCAGACATTTCTTTAACATAGTGATTTTGTTTCCAGAAGTGGAATTTCTGAATCATATGGTATATCTAATTTTAATTTTAACTGTTTTCCATAGTGGCTATACTAATTTTCATTCCCAACAACACTGCATAAGGGTTTCCTTTTTTCCACATTCTGCCAACACTTGTTATTTCTTGCCTTTTTGATAATAGCTGTTCTAATAGCTGTGAGGTGATATATCATTGTAGTTTTGATTTGCATTTCCCTGATGATTACTGATGTTGAGCACCTTTCCATGTACCTTTGGTCATCTGTATGTCTTTGGGAAAATGTCTGTTCATATCTTCTGATAGTTTTTAATTGGATCGATCGGGGTTTTGCTATTGAGTTGTAGGAGTTCTTTATATATTTTGGATATTACTCCTTTATCAGATATGATTTGCAAATATTTTCTCCCATTCTGTAGATTGCCTTTTCATTTTGTTGATGGTTTCCTTTGCTGTACGGAAGCTTTCTTGTTTGATATAGTCCTACTTGTTTATTTTTCTTATTGTTGCCTTTGTTTTGGGGGTCAAATAAAAAAAATCACTAACACCAATCAAGGAGCATACGTTCTGTGTTTTATTCTAAGAGTTTCAGGGTTTTAGGTCTTACATTCAATCTTTAATCCATTTTGAGTTAGTTTTTGTGTATGGTGCAGATAGTGGTCCAGTTTCATTCTTTTGCATGTTATTGTCGTTTTTCCAACACGTTTATTGAAGATAAACTTTGTATATTTTTGGTGCCTATGTTGTAAACTAACTGACCACATACGTACAGGGTATTTCTAGATACAAATTTCTAGATTCAACTTTTTGGATTGTTTGTTCTAATTCTGTAAAAAATGCCATTGGAATTTTGCTAAGGATTGCCTTGAATCTGTAGTTTGCTTTAAGTAGTGTGCACATTTTAACAATATTCTTCTAATCCATAACCACAGAATATTTTTCCATTTGCTGGTGTCATCTTCAGTTTCTTTCATCAGTGTCTTAGAGTTTTCAGTTTGTAGTTTCTGTGTCTCCCTCTCTCTCTGCTCGTGCTCTGTCTCTCTTTCTGTCTCTCAAAAGTAAATAAACACTGAAAAAATTAAAAAAAAAAAAGAAACACAACTGGTTTTTGTATATTGATTTTGTATCCTGTGATACAGATTACTGCATTTGCTTATTCCAGCAGGTTTTTTGATGGAGTATTTAAGGTTTTCTGTATATAATATCATGTCATCTGCATATAGTGACAATTTTACTTCTTCCTTTCCAATTTGAATGAACTCCCTCCCCCACTTTTGTTTTGCTTAATTGCTTTGGTTAGGACGTACAATATTATATTGAATAAAAGTGGCAAGAGTGGACTTCCTTATCCTATTCCTGATCTTGGAGGAAATGGTTTCAGTTTTTCACTGTTGATTATGATGTTAGCTGTGAGCTTGTTATATGTTGAGACCTTGTCATATGTTGTCATAGCTGTGGCCTTTATTATGTTAAGGTACATCCCTCTATACCCAGTTTGTTGAGAGTTTTTATAATGAAAGGATGTTGAATTTCATCAAGTGCTTTTTCTAGATCTATTAAGGTAATCATGATTTTTATCCTTCATTTTGTTAATGTGGTGTATCTCACTGATTAATTTGTGGATGTTGAACCATTATTGCACCCTTGAAATGAATCCCACTTGATCATGGCATATCATCCTTTTAAGTTATTGTTGAATTTGGTTTGCTAATATTTTGTTGAGGATTTTGTATCTATGTTCATCAGGGATCTTGGCCTATAATTTTTGTTTCTTGTACTGTCCTTCTGTGGTTTGGTATCAGGGTAAGTGCTGATCTTGTAAAATGAGTTTAGAAGTGTTCTCTTTTCTTCTATTTTTTGGATGAGTTTGATAAGGATTAGTATTAATTCTTCTTTAAATGTTGGGTAGAATTTACCAGTGAAACCTGGTCGTGGACTTTTGTTTATTGGGAGGTCTTTGATTACTGATTCAATTTTCTTACTGGTAATTGGTTTGCTCATATTTTCTATTTCTTCATGATTCATCTTGGTAGACTGTGTTTGTTTCTAAGAATTTATCCATTTCTTTCAGGTTGTCCAATTGTTGGTGTATAATTGTTCATAGTAGTGTTTTATGGTCCTCTGTATATCTGTGGGATCAATTGTAATGTCTGTCTTTTCTTTTTTTTTTTTAATTTATTTTTTTTTCAATACGACCTTAACTTTAAAAAGCCTCAGGGTACAAATACAATAAAGTCATTCATTAAAATATTTAAAACTGATGGCAACATAATAACAGTTGTATTCCATACTGCTTTTTCGTCTTGGCAGGACAACTAATAAGACAGGGTTTGGGTTTTTTTTTTTTTTCTTTCTCAAATTTTTATTTAAATTCCAGTTAGTTAACATACAGTGTAATGTTAGTTTCAGGTGTAGAATTTCTGATTTATTTGAGTTTTCTCTCTTTTTCTTATCATGAATCTAACCAAAAGTTTTTCTATTTTTTGAAAAACACAGTAGTTAATTGATCTTTTCTATTGTGTTTTTGCTCTATTTCATTTATATCTGCTCTGCTCTTTGTTATTTCCTTCCTTCTGCTAACTTTAGGCTTACTTCTTCTTTTTCTAGTTCCTTAAAGGGTATCATTAGATTGTTTATTTGAGATGTCTTTTGTATCTTAATGTTGGCATTTATTGCAATGAACTTCCCTCTATAGAGCTGCCTTTGCTGCATCGTATAAGTTTTAGTATGTTGTCTTCCCATTTTCATTTGTTTCCAGACATATTTTGATTTCTTTTTTGACCATTGGTTGTTCAATAGTATATTGTTTAATCTCTACAAACTGTGAGTTTTCCAGTTTTCTTCTTGTAATTGATTTCCAGTTTCATAGCATTGTGGCTGGAAAAGGTGCTTGATATGATTTTAGTCTTCTTAAATATCTTAAGACTTGTTTGGGGGCTGAACATATGATCTGTCTTGGAGATTGTTCCATGTGCCTTTGAGAAGAATGTATATACTTTTGCTCTGAGATGGAATGTTCTATGTGTATCTGTCACGTCCATCATCTAACAAGACATTTAAGGTCAATGTTTCCTTGTTGATTTTCTGTCTAGGATATCTATCCATTAATGAAAGTGGGGTATTAGAGTCCCCTGCTATTATTGTATTGCTGTCTATTTCTTCTTTTGGGTTTGTTAATATTTGCTTTATATATTTAGTATTCTTATGCTGGGTGCATAAATATTTACACATATTTTATCCTTTTGTTGGATTAACCCTTTTTTCATTGTGTAATGCCTTTCTTTGTCTCTTGTTTTTATTTTAAAGTCTATTTTGTCTGAGATAAGTATAGCTACCCTAGATTTCTTTTGGTTTCCATTTGCATAGAATATCATTTTCTATCCCTTTGCCTTCAGTCTCTGTGTGTCTTTACATCTGAAGTGAGTCACCTGTAGACAACATATAGATGAGTCTTGTTTTTTTTTAATCCATTAAGCCACTCTATTTCTTTTAATTGGATAATTTAGTCCATTTACATTTAAAGTAATTACTCATAAGTATAGGCATACCTCAGTGGTACTGCAGGTTTGGTTCTAGACTACCATAGTAAAGCTAATATTGCAATAAACCAAGTCAGATGGATTTTTTTGTTTTCCCTGTGCATATAAAAGTCATGTTTATACTATACTGTAGTCTAAGTGTGTCATTGCATTATGCCTTAAAAAATGTACATACCTTAATTAAAAAATAACTTACTGCTGATGACTGCTTACCATCACCTGAACTTTCATCAAGTCATAATCACTGTTGACAGATCACCATAAAAATAATAGTAATGAAAATGTTTGCAATACTGTGCAAATTACCAAAATGTGACATAGAGACATGAAGTAAGCAAATGCTGTCAGAAAAGTGGTGCCGATAGACTTGTGGACACAGGATTGCCACAAAACTTCAATTTGTAAAGAGAAAAGGTGGGGAAGAAAAGCAGTATCTGTCAAGTGCAGTAAAGCAAAGCACAATAAAACAAGATATGCCTGTTTGTAGTTACTGCTTATTTTTGGCTCTTTGTTGTTTTTTGGCTGTTTTGGTTGTGTACTTCTTACCATTTTGTTTGTTGTTTTGAAGGACCGTTGTCCTTCGTTTCTTGCTCTCTTTTTTGTGATTTGATGGTTTTTCTGTAGTGGTATGCTTAGATGCTTTTTTCTTTACTATTTTCTTTGTGTATTTACAATAGTTCTTTGCTCTGTGGTTACCATGAGGCTTACCTAAAATGATTTGTATTTGTAACAGTCTGTTTTAACTTGGTAGCAGTTGAAGTTCAAACGCATTCTAAAAGTCTGAATTTTTACTCTCCCCCCCCTTTGTTTTGTATGTCAATTTTTTCTTGTGTATTTATTAACAAATGATTGTAATTATAGTTATTTTTTACTACTTTCGTCTTTTAACCTTCATATTGATTTATCTATCACCTTTTCAACATTAGATTATTTTGAATTTTACTATATATTTACATTTACCAATCAGATTTATACTTTTCATGGTTTTCTGTTGATTAGTGCCCTATTGTTTCAGCCTTAAAGAAGTCCCTCTAACATGTCTTGTAAGGCCAGGCCCGTGGTGATAAACTCCTTTCTCTTTTGTTTGCTTTGAAAACTCTTTATCTCTCCTTCAGTTCCAGCTTTGTCAGATACAGTCTTCTCGGTTGGTAGCTGTTTTCCCTTCAGCACTTTGAATCTAGCCTGGTACCCTCTCTCGGACAATAAGTATTGTGTCGAAAAATCGGTTGATAGCATTACCTTGTGTGTGACAAGCTTCTTTCCTTTTGTTGCTTTCAAGATTCTTGTGTTTGATTTTTGACAGTTTCATTATAATGTATCTTGGTGAAATCTTCGGGTCATACCTGATGGGGATCTTTCCGCATCATGCACCTGGATGTGTAGACATACACTTTAAAGTCTCTTGGGTAAATACCTAGAAATGGGACTGTTGGGACATGGGATAAGCTTTTCTTTAAACTCATGAGAAATGCCCAGCTGTCCAGACTGTCTTTTTCAACATCTGTACTTGCCCTTCGTCCTTGCCAACGCTTGGGACCATCACTCCTGAGTACTCACCAGGTGCCAAATATGTGGGTCTTGATTAATCACCCCATTCATTTATTTTATATTTGCCCACTTACAGTTTTGATTCTCCCTAAATAAAATAAAAAATGTGTTTGGGCCTCTTTATTCAGGTTACATCACCAGTTGCTTTTGACCCTTTCCATCTTGGTTAACAAAGTACTCCAAATATAGCAGCCATTCAGTATAGTTAAAGACTTATTCTTTGCCTTATACTTCCTGTAGAAATATTCCAGATGCAGAGAAAGCCCACTTAAAACTCCAGGACAGACCAGGCTTCATGGCACTTTTACTCAGAAGAACACCCAGGTTATGTCAGACAATTGGAACGGATCTCTCCCTGGAGATAGTTTAGATACAGAGATAAAAAATATTAGTACACTTTGATTCCTAGCATTTGGTCTATTCTTCTCTCAAGGCCGTCGGGTCAGGACCAGTGGGAAGAAGCAGCAACTGTGGAAGCGAACACTGTAATTTGGTGTCTTCTTCCCAGGCGGTGGGAGGAGGGGAGCGTTTCTAGAAGCAGCCCTGGTCTTTTTCTCTGGCGGTGCCCTCCCCTGACCTCCTGTATCCCCAGCTTCGTCTAGTGGGAAGGACTCAGAGAGAGGAGCTGCTTCCCCTGCACGTCTAAACCTTTCTGCAAGAATCTGCAGGGGAAAGTGGCAGAGATTAGCAGATTCCTTGGCCCAACACAGGTATCTGGGTGTCTGTCCACCAACCACTAGAAGTTAAAATAAAGTCAGCGTGCATAAGCTTGATGCACCATCTGTTAGAATAATAGCAAGGGAGGTTGTGAAAAGGACACACCTTGCTTTGAAAATATGTGTGGTGAAATGGAAATGTGATTTTCCAAAACGAGGCATTAAAAAAAAAAAAAAAAAA
>NW_024412428.1:5212337-5349597 GCF_014898765.1 Herpailurus yagouaroundi
TGTGTGTGTGTGTGTGTGTGTGTGTGTGTGTGTGTGTGTGTGTGTGATGGGACTGTGTGTGATGGGACTGTGTGTAGGGCACTGGAAGCCACTAAAAGGGTTTTGTCTTTCTCTGAGTGAGAGAGTGAGAGGAGAGGTCATAGGAAGGCAGAGAGCAGGAAGTGATATGGTCTGATTTACCCTGCCAAAGCCTCCTCCCTCTGACTGCTATATGGAAGGCCAGAAGCAGAGATACCTGGTAAGAGGCTTCTGCAATGATCCAGGAGAAAGATGATGGAGGCTGGACCTGGTCAAGATGGTGCAGGTTGTGAGTAGTGATCAAATTCTCAGCGTTTTTTTTTTTTTGTTTTTTTGTTTTGAAGTAGGAACAGTAAGATTTTCTGACACGATGGGGGTGGGATAGGAGAAAGAGGATGTGAGAATGACTTCAAGATTTCTGGCCTGAGAAACTGGAAGAATGAAGTTGCCATCCGCTGGAAGGAGGGTCTTACGGGAAGCTGGTGTGGCTGGGGGTGTGAAGTTCAAGAAGCCTGTTGACCTGCACTTAATAAACTTGCGGAATCATGACAAGTATGGAAGTGCCTGGGAGGGGAAAGGTAGAAAAAGAACAAGGAGATCAGGTTTTTAACAAAAGTCAGGATGAAGGGAAGAGCCTCACCTCTTTTCAAACGCTGTTGGAAGATGAAGTTCTTGAACTCTGCCTCTTTCCATCTTACGAACTTCTTCTAGGAACGTTCCGTTGCAGGTATTTCTAATCCTGTATCGTATGGGAAAGATAAAAAGAACACATGAGCTTTACACGGTGTAAGCAACAATTTCTCCCTCTTGGGTAGCTGGACATCCCTTGCCTACAGGCTGTACGATGAGATGCGATGCATTGTGCCCAGCCTCTGAGCGAAACCAGAGTCTTGCTTTCCCAGCAGCTACGAGGCGTTACCAGAGGGGGTGCTGCAGCCGCCCCGAACACTGCCGACTCTCTGTGCAAGTCTGTAGATCTGGGTGTGTGTCTAAGTTGCAGGGGCCGTGACTCTGGACGAGTCAATCTGCATGCATTTTAGCCAGACAGTTGAAGGTTCAGAGGACTGAGACGTGATTCCGTATGACTTTTTCTACCATGGTCACTAGTTGGGAATCTTGATTCTCAAGTTTTCAGCTGTGTGCTGCCTCCAACCCTCACTTCCATCAGAGACACCTAGGACTACCTGTGCCATTCACAGCAGTCGTAATGGCAGAGTGGATGTGTCCTGTCAGTGCTTGACCACAGGTGTGCATTTCTGACTTGAAACCGACAAGACAGTGCTCCCCCTTTCTGTGGCAACTTGTTTTCATTAGGGTCTTTATCTGTATTCATGCACTCATCATTCATCCACTCCAGTATTAAGTTTCTTTGAGCCACAATTAGACACCAAAGCAAAAATAGACATTGTTTCTACTTTCTCTTTTTTAAATTTTTTTAACATTTGTTTCTGAGAGAGAGAGAGACAGAGCATGAGCAGGGGAGGGGCAGCAGAGAGAGAGGGAGACACAGAATCCGAAGCAGGCTCCAGGCTCTGAGCTGTCAGCACAGAGCCCGACGCGGGGCTCGAAGTCACAAACCGTGAGATCATGACCTGAGCCGAAGTCAGACGCTTAACCGAGTAAGCCACTCAGGAGCCCCGGTTTCTGCTTTTGCAATGCTTCCAACGTTTATAGAGAGACAGTCAACAGACAAGTACATGAATGAGCCATGTCAGAGGGAAACAGGATGATGGAAGGGGCCCCACGTGGCACCATTCCAGTGTGAGGCAGAGGTAGAAGCTTCCAAGGGTGTTAGCAAAGCCTTCTCTGGAGAAGTGGAATTTGAGCTGGGGTGAAGGAGGAGAAGCCGGTTAGTGAAGGAGGGTGTGGGAGAGCATTCTGGACAGAGGAGACCCACTCTGGGAAACCCCTGTGGTGGGAGGGGCACAGTAAGCATGACCTGAGAGAGGCGGGGGAGATGGGGCTGGAGCAGGCCATCTGTGGCCTTGGGAGGGGTCTGGCAGGCGCTAAGAAGTGACACAGAGGACAGCTCACGGACTCCTGGGTGGTCATAGCTGCTCACATCCCCAGATAAGTACAATTAAAAAGTGCAAGAGTTTAGGCTGGTAGTAAGACTTGGTGGTTTATAAATTTTAGGCTGGCTGAGGCAGAAAATCACGGGAAGAAGGAAGATTGGGTGATTGGGAGAAATTATTAGAGACGTCAGTGGTCAAGTTTTGGAACAAAAACCATCAAAGAATGTGATGCCACACACTTCAAAATTGTATTATAAAAGAATTAACAAGCCGGGGTGCCTGGGTGGCTCAGTTGGGTAAGCCTCTGACTTCAGCTCAGGTCATGATCTCGAAGTTCCTGAGTTCCAGCCCTGGGTCTAGGTCTGTGCTGCGGGCTCAGAACCTGAAGCCTGCTTTGGATTTTGTCTCTCTCTCTTCTGCCCCTTCCCCGCTCACGCTCTGTCTCTCTCAAAAATAAGCATAAAAAAAAAATAAAGAATTAACAAGCCTAAACACTAATGTATACTTGAAGAAAAACACATGTGTCTAACTGGTATGCTTCAATTTTAGGAATTTTCTAAGCTGTTCCCTAAACAAAGGAAGCTGCCTTTCTCTCTAGTCAGCAGCTGTTCTGATATTTTAACTTAAAACCTGTGACTGTGACGTCACTGTGTTGGCACTGCATTGAATCTCTTGAAATCCTTTTGGATTAAAGTAAAATTATGAACATGTAACAAGCGAACACTTTACCATGTTCTTCGTATGTTGACTGCAAGGTTTATCTGTCTCTGGTGTATCAGGAAGTTGCTGATGGGAAGTAACTTAACAACAAACGAACAACGAAGGAAATGTAGCTAATAGATATGGTTTGAATGTTGGAAAAGAAAAGCCATACTTTATTTGACAGGTTCAGAAGTCCGTGATTATTCATTATAAAAAAGCTTTACTTACTGTATGTCTATCTAACGACATATTTGGACATCACAATGTGAGGAAAGGTGAAGAGTGATGGAGGAGAACATTTTGTAAAGCAGTTGAAATAGAGGCACAGGCTATATTTGCTGTTTACTCGAAAGTGAACAGTTTTTGTTTTATGGAAAGAAAGTTCAAGGTAGAGTATAAACATCTTCTAACTCCTGGGAATGGATTATAAATAGTAAAATATGGTATTTGTCACTTATGATTTTTCTGTAGAATAAACAATTGAACTAAATTATCAAGGAAGTATGCATGAGAGATAAATAAAAAGATCCGTACATAAATACCAGCATGTGGCAGGTAATTTTCTAAACACTTTATATGTATTAGCTGTTCTAATCGTAATTCCGTGAGATAAAGTGCTGTCATTTGAAATGTAGATTGGTAAGTTAACATTAGATTGAATTTGAAATCTCACGCATTTTATTTTATTTATTTTTTATTTTTTTTTCAACGTTTTTTATTTATTTTTGGGACAGAGAGAGACAGAGCATGAACGGGGGAGGGGCAGAGAGAGAGGGAGACACAGAATCGGAAACAGGCTCCAGGCTCGGAGCCATCAGCCCAGAGCCCGACGCGGGGCTCGAACTCACGGACCGCGAGATCGTGACCTGGCTGAAGCCGGACGCTTAACCGACTGCGCCACCCAGGCGCCCCGAAATCTCACACATTTTATATAAAATATATATTAAAAATGACACCTAAACCACATCAGTTTTCGTTACAGCGTATATTTGGAACTTTCCAAACTCAAAACCATGCTGGCTCTAAAGCAGATAGAGAAACGCTCAGTGTGGCTGTCCAGAAAAGCCCTCCCCAGATAATCAGGGCACCCTTCAAGCCACCACATTTTCTCCTCGCTGCACAGCAGGAAGCCACACGGGGGGAGGGCAGCAGGGATGCAGTTCACCATGTTAGCTCTGGGATCCTGTCGACGAGGTCCTTTGTAAAGCTCCTGAGGGAGAGCCTTGGGATGGTGGTTCTGGTAGTAGGTCCTAAGGGGCAAGGTCTGAAGTCTTATCTGAAGCAGAAGCAACCACCTCTGGCTCCCTGGTTTCCTCACACCCCCAGTTTCTGCACGTGTACCTGCCTCCTCAGGTCCTCCCCCTCTTACCACCCTCTCCAGCAACTTCTCTTCATTCCTTACCTTCCTAGATTTCAGGCCGGGAAACAACAATTTCAAGCACTTGTGTACCCAGTAAAGTATTTCTCAGGAGCTGAAATACTGCTCATTTCCAGTGACACTGTTTCCCTTTTTCCCCCCACGGAAATGAGTTTCATTTCATCCATGTTATCAAATAAATAGCCACTTGTGGCCTGAACTAAAAAAAAATACTGCTACTTACATTTTTTTGAGAAAATGTGCCTTTAGATGCAAATAGATGTGCAATTGAGTATTTGGAACATAATTTGCTATCGGGACCATCTACGTGCATTTACATGGATTCTAGTAAATTCCATAGTTATGAAAAGGATCCTAAATATTTCCTTGATAATGTGTAACTGTAGGATGGCTAAAATGTAATACTTAACAGCTCTGAAAATTATTTGGAAAGTGATCCATGGCATCGAGTGTAGGTCTTAACTTGGATCTTTTACAGCCTGTGGCTTCTGTCACTTGATTCCCCAGTGATGTCATCATCTAGCCATAGATCCTAGATTTCCAAAGAGAGAGAAGGGTGCGCTGGATGCTGAGGGGTCCTGTTAGAATCATCCTCTCAGTATGTTAGCATCTTCGTCTGTAACTGAGTATGGCCAAGGTGGTCTGCAAGTTCCCAGCTGCATTTTAAAGGCAAGTAAGAGTAATCCTGAATTTTTTGTTGTCTTTTTAGTTACTTGAGGCTCCCCCTTTTTTCTTTGAGTAAAGATAAGTTAGCATACCACATTTCCTGTTTTTGTTTTGTTCTGTAATATGGTAAATAGAGGTGGGAAAATCTGCAATTCAAAGGGACTGTGAAATGTTTGAAATTTGTACTTTAGTGTAAGTGTTATGTAACTCAAAGAAAGTATTTTAGTAGTATATACAGTCTTCTAAAATCCAAATCACATGTATATTTGAATTATTTCACGTTTGTACTTAATTTTCATGTAAGTATCTCCCTAGGATTATACCAAGATTTTTTAAAGATTTTTTAAAATGTTTATTTATTTATTTTGAGAGAGCGAGCGAGCAAGGGGAGGGGCAGCAGAGAAAGGGAGCAAGAGAATCCCAAGCAGGCTCCACACTGTCGGTGCAGAACCCAGTGCAGGGCTCGATCTCACCGACCGTGAGATCCTGATCGGAGCTGAAATCAAGAGTCAGATGCTTGACCAAGTGAGCCACCCAGGCTCCCCATTTGTACCAAGATTTTGAAATCATTCTGGATCACAGGCTATTTTATAAGCAGGAAATATAAGTAGAGTAGTAAAGGGGATAGACACGTTGAGGTTAAAAACAAAACAGAGCCAAAAGAACTGCTCCTAAAAGTCCGGTGGCTTTAGTGGCAGCATTTCACAGCAGCCTTGACAGATGAACTTCGCTGTGCTGTGAGTGCATAGCAGTTCCTTTAAAAATGCCGTCTCAGGGGTGCTGGGTGGCTCAGTCAGTTGAGCAACCGACTCTTGATTTCAGCTCAGATTTGTGGGGGGGAGCCCCACTCAGGGCTCCACGCTGGGTGTGGAACCTGCTTAGGATTCCCTCTCTCTCCCCCTCCCCTGCTCACGTGCGCGTACACACTCTCTCTCTCAAATAAATAAACGTTAAAAAAAATACAAATGCCATCTCAGATAAACAATTTGGAAGAATTGATTGCGAAACTAATTCAAGAAAACCAAATTTATGCTTTTTTTTTTTTATTTTTTTTTCAACGTTTATTTATTTTTGGGACAGAGAGAGACAGAGCATGAACGGGGGAGGGGCAGAGAGAGAGGGAGACACAGAATCGGAAACAGGCTCCAGGCTCTGAGCCATCAGCCCAGAGCCTGACGCGGGGCTCGAACTCCCGGACCGCGAGATCGTGACCTGGCTGAAGTCGGACGCTTAACCGACTGCGCCACCCAGGCGCCCCAAATTTATGCTTTTTAAGAAATAACATATTATCCATATTATACATGTGCCCAATGAGGTGTTTTAAGCAAAGTTTGATACAACGGGAAAGTGCTGGTGGTTAAGAGGATAAAAGTGGAGTGTTTACTTTTTCCAAATCTACCCCTTATTGCCTAATAGGAGAGGACCATCCAGGAAGTTTTCAGATGCCACAGGGCAAAAGATGACTACTTCATTCTGGCGTTTTTTTTACCCGTAAGAGTTTGACTTCTGAAATGGAGAAAAGAATGGTGAGCTAAGAAAGAGCAGAAATAACTCAGCTGATGTGCTGAAGAGCTCATACTGAGATATGTGTAATGCCACGTGCTGGAATTTAGCACCTTTAAAAAAGTTTAACACACTTTCAGAAGGATTCAAAAACTCAAGCTCCAAGTTCCGCAGTGACACCAGCACGGAAGACACGCTTGTGCACTGTCAGCGTGTGGCACATTCTTCATCTACGTGACAGCAGTTAATGCCCAGTCGGTTACTTTGTTCCTCAGTAATTATTTCCGAGGTTAAACTGAAAAACTTGTGGATGGGATGCGGATTAGGATGTAGTGAGGAATAATTAGGAGAAATATATTGCACGTTAAAATGTAGTAGTTTAAAATTTCCCTAGATCGAGTACTTTATAGAAAGGTTTTTTTTTTCTTTCCAGAAAGAATCTCATCCAACTTAATAGAAATATTTATACTCAGGGGGAGGGGAAGGAAAAGAAAAAAAAGAGGTTAGAGTGGGAGAGCATAAGAGACTCTTAAAAACTGAGAACATGGGGCGCCTGGGTGGCGCAGTCGGTTAAGCGTCTGACTTCAGCCAGGTCACGATCTCGCGGTCCGTGAGTTCGAGCCCCGCGTCAGGCTCTGGGCTGATGGCTCAGAGCCTGGAGCCTGTTTCCGATTCTGTGTCTCCCTCTCTCTCTGCCCCTCCCCCGTTCATGCTCTGTCTCTCTCTGTCCCAAAAATAAATAAACATTGAAAAAAAAAATTAAAAAAAAAAACAAAACTGAGAACAAACTGAGGGTTGATGGGGGGTGGGAGGGAGGGGAGGGTGGGTGATGGGTATTGATGAGGGCACCTTTTGGGATGAGCACTGGGTGTTGTATGGAAACCAATTTGACAATAAACTTCATATATTGAAAAAAAAAAGAAATATTTATACTCAGAGATGGAATAAAGCAATGTGAAGAAAATTGCATTCTGTAAGCAAAAGAAAGTATGGAATGAAACTGGACCAGTACATATTGCACTGGGGAAATCGATGCTGTGGTATAGATATGAAATGCTCATTTTAAAGAATGTTTTCATGTTTATTTATTTATTTTGAGAGACCGCAAGGCAGAGAGAGTGTCCCAAGCAGGCTCTGCACTGGTAGCACAGTGCAGACGTGGGGCTCGATCTCACCAACTGTGAGATCATGACCTGAGTCAGAATCAGGAGTCGGATGCTTAACTGACTGAGCCACTCAGGTGCCCCTGAAATGGTTATTTTAGGTTGGGAGTCTTCAACGTATCCTAGTTCGGTTGAGGTTTCTGTCTCCCTACTGGCCACAACTCTGCCAGCAGGAACACTTTGGTACTAAGTAAATAAATGCCTTTGGGGCAGCACATCCTGGAGCACTCAGATTGGAGGTGCCCCCAAGATGGGAAATGGTATGTTTCCAGGGTTGTGTTTTTTTTTTTTTTTGTTATAATTAGTTTTTAAAGTCTGAGATCTGTTAATACAAAGGTGGGTATGTAACTATTAATTACACTAGAATGGTTTCCTCCCCAAATGGCAAAACCTACTAATGGAAGATAAGATGTACTTGTGGGACTGTGGAGAAGACATTCTGTGCCAGGGCAGAACGTTTATGTTTCAAAATGTGATGAGATCGGAGCCATGGAGATATTCTAGGATTTGTGAGCCCGGAGACACTGGTTTTATCTCACCCCTGCACAACTTTACTCACATTCCAAAGAGTGAGAACCCGTGATCCTTCTCCTTCTCTTCCCCAGGAGAATTGGCTTCTATTAAGGAGCAAAGCCTCTCTCCTTTCTCAGGAGACAAGAGAGGAAACTGCCGTTCTCCTGCAGAGACTCCCAGGTTCATAGTCTGGGGCTTCCTCCCCTGTGACATACCTTTCATGCTAGGAGGGGGGGGCACCAGAGTGGCTGTTGCCGTGAGTAAGCACTACTGGCTGTCTCTGCCCTGAAGCCTCCTGCTCTCAGGATCGAATGAATAAACATGCATATTACAAACGTATTAAATACTTTCTCTCCACCTCCCATCGCTAACTTTGGTTGATGAGTTAATAGTGATATAAAGGGTTCTTCAAACAGTTTCTTAAAAGACAGTTCTTGCTGAAGGTGGAATGAATGAAAAGACCCCCTCCCCCACACTTGCGCAAGCGCACGCGCGCGCACACACACACACACACACACACATACACACAACACACGGAAAGAGAAAAAGAACCTAATATGTTTGGGGGGGGCGAATTTGAGAAAGATTCACCCCTCTGCTTTGGGGTCTATAAATAATTACATTTGCCCTGATATATAGAGGAATTAAGGAAGAATTGGACATTAAAAAGCAAAATTAGTATTATCACTTCTAGAATATTTCTTTCTCTAACTTCTTAGTTTGAAATTTATGATGTTTATTTACTTTTTAATGTTTATTTTTGAGAGAGACAGAGAGACTGTGAGCAGGGGAGGGGCAGACAGAGAGGGAGACCCAGAATCCGAAGCAGGCTCCAGGCTCTGAGCTGTCAGCACAGAGCCCGATATGGGTCTCAACACCACGGACCGGACCGTGAGATCAGGACCTGAGCCGAAGTCAGGTGCTCAACTGACTGAGCCACTCAGGCTCCCCTATGATGTTGTAAAGCCCTGTTGTTCATGTTACACATTATGTACGATGATCGTGTACAAGTTATTTCCGATTTTTAAAGCTTGTAATTTCATGGGTTCTTTATCTGTAACATTAGGGATTTCAGGGATTTCTAACACCTTAGTTAAAAGCTTTTTTTTCCTGTTGGATTCGGTAAGAAAAAAAGGGGGGAGGGGAGTTTCTGTCCTCTAATACCTAAATATTCTGGGGGAACTATATTTAATAGATTCTTATTTCCCATGTTTTTAAAAAGTGAAGAATGTCTTTCTAATTTGAACATCTTCCTCCTGTTTCTTATTTTGTTATTAGTTTTTAATCTGTGATCCTCTGGTATCAGGTTTTGGTTCCTCTAAAATGGATAGAAGTCCCACTTCTAAAGAGTAAGTGGATGACCTTTCAGGAAAGATCATGAACTAGGTAGTTCACTACCAAATTTACCTCTCATGTATTTTGATAACATCTTCCCCCCCCCCCCCAAATTGGTCGCTGGGAAATCTACGGTGGTGAAAGGCAGAAGACATTTACTTCTAAAAGTCCCATGACTGTTAATATTCATAAAGTGGCAAATTTTCAAATTCAACTTAATTTGAAGACCACATAATTGGAAAAGAAGAATTAACCATGACAGTATATTTTTTTGGTTACTACCTTCATTGTCAACTTACGATGTCCATAGTAGATTTAGAATCAGGCACACAATAGGGACTATGAAGAAACCCAGCCAGAAGTGTGGACAAACCAGGACCACACTGACCTGCAAATAAATAGAAATAAAGAGTATTTACATAGGAATCTTTTAGTTTGTCAGTATTGAGTACCACGTGTAACTTTGAGTTTCCCTTCTCCTCCACAAAAACCTCGAGATGCAGGTGTGGATGCAGTCATAGGAGTCTAGAACTACTCAATCAGTATAAGTATGTAAAACCTAAATATAGTATCAGCTAACTTAATTCGATAGTATATTCTATAAACAGTCAACCAAGTAAATATTTTGATCAAGTAAGTTTTATCTCAGGAATGCAAGAGTGGTTCAACCTTATGTTACCTAGCAATACAACTTTACTTAACTTCTAGACATTGTGTGTATGACAATTGTGCCATTCTAGTCCCCTGCGAAAAATCACTCTTCTCTCTGCCTGATCAGAGAGAATCAGGACTGTACTGGGACTGTACTTACAGGACTGGGTAAGGCTCTGTATTGTATATATTTTTAATTTTCTGTATATGCTGATGTTTCAACATCCAAACAAAAAACCTTTCTGTGTGGAGACTGCCCCTCCCAGAGCTAGTCAGTTCTTACAGATAGTAAGATCTCAGCGGGGAGGATGCCTTTGATCTGCAAACTAATCCACAGCCTCTCTCCTCTATCTGGCCCATATATCCCAGGAGGCATTATTCCTTTGCCATAATCATTCCAGAACCAGGTAACAGGCAACTAGAAACCACCCCTATAGTCCAAAGCCTGCAAAAAAATCATTTAAACTAGCCATTCCTGGGCTGTTCACCCTGCTCTGCCTTGCCTTTCCCATAGAAGCCCCAATAAAGGCAAGGCCTAAGCACTCCTCAGCTCCTGTGTTCCTCCTCCTGACCACCCTGGTCTCTTTCCCATGTGTCATGCTGTGATTTATCTTTAGGACCTGTGGGAATAATACATGTTATTAAAATGGCTATAGTAAGTCCTTACCAGTAAGTAATTACTTTAAATGTAAACGGATTAAATTCTCCAATCAAAAGACATAGAGTGACTGGATAAATAAAAAAGATCCAACAATATGCCGCTGATAGGAGACTCACGTCAGCTTTCAGGCCACATAGGCAAAAGTAAGGGGATTGAAAAAAATATTACAAGTAAATGGTAACCAAAAGAGAGCAGGAGTGGCTATATTAATATTAGATAAAATAAACATTCAGGCCAAATCAGTCATAAGAGACAAAGAAGGTCACTATATAGTATTATGGAGGTCAATTTATTAAGAGGATATGAGAATTATAAGTTTGTTTGCACCTGACATTGGAGCACCTAAATATTTAAACCATAAACAAAACTGAAGGGGGAAATTCACAGCAATATAATAATAGGGAATTCAATTCCCCACTTTCAACAATGGAAAGATCATTTGGACAGAAAATCGATAAGGAAACAGCTGTCCTCAATAACACAATAGACAAAATGGACCTTATAGACATATTCAGAACATTCCATCCAACAGCACCAGAATACACATTCTTTTCCAGTGCACATGGAACATTCTCCAGGATAGATTACATGTTGGGCCACAAAGCAAGCCTTAACAAATTTAAGAAGATTGAAATAATATCAAGTATTTTTTTCCCTGATCATAATTATATTTAATTAGAAATCAGTACTAGGAGGAAAACTGGATAAAATCACAAATAATGTGGAAATTAAACAACACACTACTGAATAATCCAGCGGGTCAAAGAAATCAAAAGGGAAACCACTCATGCATCTCTGGAATAAATTCTACTTGATTGTAATGAATGACTTTTTTAATGCATAGTTGCTTTTGGTTTGCTAATATTTTGTTGAAGATTTTTGCATCTATGTTTATCAGAGATAGTGGCCTGTAGTTCTCTTTTTTGTAGTGTCTACCTGATTTTGGCATCAGGGTAATGCTGGCCTTATAGAATGAATTTGGAAGTCTTCCTTCCTTTTTTAGAAGTGTGAGAAGAATACATATTAACTCTTATTTAAATGCTTGGTAGAATTCACTTGTGAAGCTATCTATTCCTGGACTTTTGTTTGTTCGGAGTGTTTTGATTATCAGTTCAGTTTCATTACTTAGTAATTCATCTGTTCAAATTTTCTTTTCCTTTCTTATTCAGTTTTGGAAGATTGTATGTTTCTAGGAATTTATCAGTTTCTTCTAGGTTGTCTGATTCATTGGCCTATAATTTTTATAGTCTCTTATAATCCTTTGTATTCCTGTGGTGTCAGTTGTTATTTCTCATTCTATATTTCTGATTTTATTGACTTGAGTCCTCTCTCTCTCATTTTCTAGATGAATCTGGCTAAAGGTTTATGAATTTTGTTCATCTTTTCAAAGAAACAAACTCCTGATTTCATTGATCTTTTCTATTTTTGGTCTTTATTTCTTTTATTTTTGCTCTAGTCTTTATTACAAACATTACTTTGAATTTTTTATTGGGCATATTGCTTATTTCAGTTTCATTTAGATCTTTTTCTGTAACTTTGTCCTGTTCTTTTATTTGGTACGTATTCTTCGGTCTCTTCATTTTGTCTAACTTCCTGTGTTTGTTTCCATGTATTATTAGGGAGGTCAGCTGTGTCTCCTGGTCTTGGAAGTAGTGATCTTGTAGAAGAGAGGCCCTGTGGGGCCCTGCAGCACAGCGTTCCCTGGTCACCAGAACTAGGTGTTCCAGAAGTATCTCCCGTGTGGGCTGCCTGCACCCTACTGTTATGGCTGGGCCACATTTGCCTTTAGCCCCATCAGCTACAGTGACCTCCTTTGCCTGCTGTGGACACACTGGGCAGGGTTTGGTCTCTGCATTGCTGAGGGCCTGTCGATCAGTGTGATACACCAGATTAACAAGACAAAGGATAAAAAACTAGACAGTCATCTCAGTAGATGCAGAAAAGCACTTGACAAAATCCAACATCCTTTTTCAATAAAAACTCTCAACCAAGTGAGTTTAGAGGGAACACAGCTCAACATAATTAAGGCCATATAAGAAAAATCCACAGCTAACATGATATGCAGTGGTGAAAAACTGAGAGCTTTTCCTCTAAGATCAGTAACATGACAAGGATGTTCATTTTTACCACTTTTATTCAATGTAGTACTGGGAGCCCTAGCTGCAGCAGTCAGACAATAAAAAGAAATAAAAGGCATCCAAATTGGTAAGGATGAAGTAAAACCATCACTGTTTGCAGATGGCATGATAGTATATATAGAAAATTCTAGACTCCGCCAAACAACTATTAGAACTCATGAATGAGTTCACTAAGGTCACAGGATATAAAATCAATGCACAGAGATCTGTTGTATTTGTATACACTAAGAATGAAGTAGCAGAAAGAAATTAAGAAAACCATCCCACTTAAAATTTTATTCAAAAAGAATAAAATACCTAGGAATAAACTTAACCAAAGAAATGAAACATCTGTACTCTAAAAACTGTAAAACATTGATGAAAGAAATTTTAAATGACACAAATGGAAAGATATTCCATCCTCATGGATTAGAAGAATTAATATTGTTAAAATGTCCATATTACACAAAGCAATCTATAGATTCCATTCAATCTCTATCGAAATACCAATAGGACTTTTTACAGAACTAGAACACGTAATACTAAATTTGAGTGGAACTACAAAAGACACCAAATAGCCGAAGCAATCTTGAGAAAAGAACAAAACTAGAGGTATCACGATCCTAGATTTTGATCACTACAAGCTATAGTAATCAAAACAGTATGACACAAAATAGACATGCAGATCAATGGAAAAGAATAGAGAGTTCAGAAATAACCCCCTGCTAATATGGTCAATTAATCTATGACAAAGGAAGCAAGACCATAAAATGGGGGAAAGACACTCTTTTCAATAAATGATGTTGAGAAACCTGGACAGCTATATACAGAAGAATGAAACTGAACCACTTTCTTATATCATACACAAAAATAAAGTGGATTAAAGTGAGACCTGAAACCATAAAGCTCCTGGAAGAAAACATAGGTGTAATCTTTTTGACATCAGCGCTAGGAACATTTTTCTAGATATGTTTCCTCAGACAAGGGGGCAAAAAAGCAAAAGTCAACTATTTGGACTACACCCAAATGAAAAGCTTTTGCACAGCAAAGGAAACCATCAACAAAACAAAAGACATCCTACTGAACAGGAGATAATTTGCAAATCATATATCCAATCAGAACCTAACATCCAAAATATACAAAGAACTTACAGAACTCAGCAACAACAAAACTAAATTGGACCTGAATAGACATTTTTCCAAGGAAGATTTATAGATGGTCAATAGAGGTTTCCTGAGGGAGGGGCCAGGATGCTGGAGCAGCGTGGAAGTTCTCTGCTTCTCTCGTCCCTGAAATCCAACTAGATGAGCACCAAACCATTTTGCACTCCTAGAAAATTGATCTGAGGATGAACACAACAGTCTGCATAACTTGAGCCACAGAACTTGGCAGGTACACAGTGCGGAGAGGTAAACTGGGGGAGAGAGGCCATGGAGGGTAGAGAGCTGTTTTTGCAGAGAGAGGACAGAGAAAGGGGGCAGAGTACAGGAAAAGCACTCCCGCTGAAAGTAGCTGGAGGGAAAGAGTGGAAACAGCCACAAGTAACTGGACAAGAAAGGGAGAAAGGAGAAATGAGAGGGTTTCAATACCATTAGGGCTCTATAAACAGGGGAGAGCAGTCAGAAATTCCACAGCTCAATACCTGGCAGTGCTCTGGTGGGAAGGGCGAATCCCCGGGAGCAGGCAGTGAGGTCCGAGGCCTGGGGGCTACGTGGGGAGAAGCAGTTCCCCTGCTAGGAGGGCATTTGGTAGAGGACCTCCCCACAGGCAAAGGTTCCAGCGGACCCCAGGGAAGGGCCACGTTTGCTGGCACTGAAACAAAGATGCCAGGATGAGGCCAAACGTGGTGTCGGTTGTGCGTTGTGATTTACCATAACCCCTTAACCTCTTCTGCGCAATTGCACGAACTTCTGCTGGGGCGAGCCGGCACCCAGCCATTGCTCAATGAGACCCTCCCCCAGAGGGTTGGAGCAGGTCCAAGCCACAGGGCCCTCAGAAGTGGGGGGGGGGGGGGGGGGCTGTGTGGAAACAGCCCCGTCTGAAACAAAATTCTGGACGGAGGTGCTGCATAGCAGGATGGCTTAAATGCAGACAGTGTAGAAGCAGGGAGTGGACAGAAAACAGAGACATAGGAGGGTTGCTTGACTGCTGGTCAGTGAGAGTGCGGTGTTCCTGTGCCAGACTGGGAAGCTGGGTAATGCCATTTTCCCCTCTCCCATACACGTGCATCCGTCCATCCCCGTAAGCTAAGCAGAGCCACCTAGTGGACAATCGAGCCGTTACACCAAGCCCCATCCAACTGCACCAACCAAGCCCTAGAGGACCACAAGTCTCTCTGCCTCCTAAGTGTGCAGATACACGGTGCTTTATAGTTTGGCTTCCAGGGCAAACTGGACGTAATTTCGTTTCGATTTCATTCTGTTCGCTGGTCCATCTATTTGGTTTTTTTTTTTCCTTTTCTTTTAATCTTGAATACAGAATAAGAAAAAATTTATTTTCCATTTTTATAAATTTTTAAAAATTTTTTACTATATTTTTTTGTAAATTTTTTTATTCTACTTCCTACAGACCAATAGACACATGAAAGGCTACCTCACATCACTAGTCGTCAGTAATCATCAGAGAAATGCAAATCAAAACCATAGTGAGACATCACCTTGTATCTCAGAATGGCCAGAAATAAATAACAAATGTTGGTGAGGATGTGGAGGAAAAGGAACCCTTGTGCATTGTTGAGAATGTAAATTGATGGAGCCACTATGGAGAACAGCATGGAGGTCCCTCGAATTTAAAAAGCAATAATGTATGATCCAGTGATTCCAGTACTGGGTATTTACCCAAAGAAAAAGAAAACACTACTTCAAAAACATATGTGCACCCCTCTATTTATTGCAGCATTATGTACAGTAGCCAAGACATGGATGCAACTTAAGTGTCTATCAGTAGATGAATGGATAAAGAAATGGGGTGTGTGTGTGTGTGTGTGTGTGTGTGTGTGTGTGTATTATTTTCATAGTAAAAAATGATATCTTGGTATTTATGACATCACAGGTAGACCTAGAGGGTATTATGCTAAGTGAAACACATCAGACAGAGAAAGACAAATACCCTATGATTTGATTTACATATGGAATCTAAAAACGAATAAACAAACAGAAACAGACCCATAAATACAGAGAACAATCTGGTGGTTGTCAGAGGGTTGGGGATGAGAGGATTGGTGAAATGGGTAAAGAGGAGTGGGAGGTACAGGCTTCCAGTTATTGAATGAATAAGTCTTGGGATTAAAGGTAAAGTGTGGTGAATGAATATAATCAAGGATATTGTAATAGCGTCGTATGGTGACAGAGGGCAGTTACACTTGAAGTGAGATAGCATAATATATAGAGTTGTTGAATCACTATCTTGTACACTTGAAATTAAATAACACTGTATGTTAATTATACTTTAAAAAGAAGGTACAACAACAAAACAAGCTCAGAAACAACAAAAGAGGAAACAGGAAAGTATCTCTGGACAAACAAAAATGAAAACACAACATATCAACACTTATGGGCTGTGGCAAAAGCAGTTTTAAGAAGGAAGTTTATAGTAATAAATGTTTACGTCAAGAAAAAAAGATCTCAAATGAGCTAACTAACGACTTGGGAGCTAGAGAAACAAGAACAATCAAGCCCACAGCTCGCCAAAAGGAAGAAAATAATAAGGAATAGAGCAGAAATAAATAAAACAGGATTCTAGGACAATGGCAGAATAGGAAGCAATGGGAAGCTGTCTGCCCCCCGCCCCCGACAGTAATTGCACTCATAGGATGTGTCTGTTATAATTGTTTTTGAACTCTGGAATCTGTTGAAGGCTTGCATATTCCAGGGGGTAACTTGCAAAATTAAACTGTGTTTAGTTTTGGTCAATTTCAGCTCTTTGCCCAGTAGCAGCTCCCCATCATGTACTCCCAGCCAATTGGCACATATTTCTGAAGCATCTCGCATACAGGTTAGGGGAATTTGGCCGAGGGAAAAGGACCCTGTTCTCCAAATATTGTAGGTGTTTGCTCTGATCACATACTGCTGCTCCTGATCACAGAGGTGCAAAGAGGCATAGTGTTTTCCACAGTGGCTGCACCAGTTTACATTCCCACCAACGGTGCTCAGCAGTTCTCTTTTCGCCACATCCTCACCAACGCTTGTCATTTCCTGTATTTTTTTTTTAATTTTTTTTTAACGTTTATTTATTTTTTTGGGACAGAGAGAGACAGAGCATGAACGGGGGAGGGGCAGAGAGAGAGGGAGACACAGAATCGGAAACAGGCTCCAGGCTCTGAGCCATCAGCCCAGAGCCCGACGTGGGGCTCGAACTCCCAGACCGCGAGATCGTGACCTGGCTGAAGTCGGACGCTTAACCGACTGCGCCACCCAGGTGCCCCTCCTGTATTTTTGATAGTAGCCATTCTGACTGTTACGAGGCGATATCTCCTTGTGGTTTTGATTTGTGTTTCACTGATGATTAGTAACGTTGAGTATCTTTTCATGTGTCTGTTGGCCAACTGTATGTGAGACTCTTGACTTTTGTATGTATAACAAAAGTAATCAAACTAGGTAACTTCAGCACAAATGGAGTTACTTGCAGGAGTTCTGTTCCACAGTTCCAGTATTCTGCCTGATCCCAATACTTTTTCGGTAGGGAGGTTTGTTTTTACTGGTTTGGTAAATAGATTTCCTGCATGCTATGCCAAACTCAGAGTGGAAAACCTTTTCTGTGACGTGTGCGTGACGAAAATCAATAGATCTGTATGTAAACACTTTGCCTTTGCAGTCTTGGCAGTTTTGCCAATGGTAAAGAGAGGATTTATGAATAGAAATAAAAATCAAAGGAAAGGAAGAAATTAAATACGTCTTTGCTACAAACGTCAAGGAGTTTTCACTCTCTAGATTTGAGTGTATTTTAAGAACTGAAACAATACATATACTTAACACCCTGGACCCAGAAGCAGGTAGCTCAAGCCCAGAGTAACTGGCTTATTATTGTTTGGCTCTCTCAGTGGAGAACAGCTTTCTTCTGGACGTATGCATGAAAGGTGTATTGGGGAAATGATTTTTAAAGGAACTGAGGAACAAGTAAGAAAAAAATATTTCATTTAATATCTAAACAACAAACTGCATATTCCTTCACCTTAACACTCAACTTATGCTTAAAACATTTGGAAAAGTACAAGACTTAAAATGATAAATTTTAGTTTGTTTTTGTGTATGATATAAGAAAGTGGTCCAGTTGCATTCTTTTATATCTAGCTGCCCAGTTTTCTCAACATCATTTGTTGAAGAGAATGTCTTTTTCCTATTGCATATTCTTGAAGATTAATAATGGGTTTATTTCTGGGTTCTCTATTCTGTTCCTTTGATCTATGTGTCTGTTTTTGTGTCAGCACCACACTGTTTTGTTTACTACAGATTTGTAATATATCTTGAAATATGGGATTGCGTTACCTCTAGTTTCGTTCTTTTTTCTCAAGATTGCTTTGGCTATTTGGTATCTTTTGTAGTCCCACTCAAATTTAAGGATTATTTGTTCTAGTTCTGTGAAAATGCTGTTGGTATTTTGATAGGGATTGCACTAAACGTGTAGATTGCTTTGGGTAGTATAGACATTTTAATGATATTTATTCTCCCAATCGATGAGCATGGAATACCTTCCCATTTGTTTGTCATCTTCAGTTTCTTTCATCAATGCTTTATAGTTTTCAGAGTACAGATCTGTCACCTCCTTGGTAAGTTTATTCCTAGGTATCTTCTTGGTTTTGGTGCAGTTGTAAATGGATTGTTTTCTTAATTTCTCTTTCTCCTACTTCATTATTAACGTATAGAAATGCAGTGGATTTCTGTATATTGATTTTGTGTCCTGCGACCTTACTGAATTCATTATAAGGTCCAGTTGTTTGTTTGTTTGTTTGTTTGTTTGTTTGTTTGTTTTTTTGGTGGTGTCTTCAGTGTTTTCTACATACAGTATTATGTCATCTGCAAATAGTGACAAGTTTTCCTTCTTCCTAACCAATTTGGGTGCCTTTTATCTCTTTTTCTTGTCTGATTGCTGTGGCTAGGACTTCTAGTACTATGTTGAAAAGAAGTGGTGAGAGTAGATATCCTTTTCTTGTTCCTGATCTTAGGGTAAAAGTTCTCAGGTTTTCATTAAAATTCTCAATTTTAATACAGAATTTATGACAATATAAGTATTCTCTTTTAAAATGAGAAAAAAACAGCCTGTCACCATTCCCTTACTACAGTGCTTATTCCACCACATTCATGAATTAAGTCTCATTTAAATATTTTATTATTTTAACAGATTTATCAAGGCATAGTTTGACTTAAAATACACTGAACATATTTAAAGTGAACAATTTGATATGTTTGGCATACATTATATCCATGAGCTCATTAACACAGCAAGAATATAACTAGCACCCCCAGAAGTCTCTTTATCCTTCAGTGTAAGCACTCCTTCCTGGCCTCGTGTGCCATTTACCACCCACCACCCATGTCTCCAGTTTACTATTGATCTGCTTTCTGTCACTATAAATTTGTTGGAAATTTCTATAAACAGATCCATACAGTTTGTAAACTTCTTGGCCTGGTTTATTTCTCTCAACATAATTATTTTGAGAGCCATCCAAGTTGTTGTATATGTCAACAGTTTATTCATTTTTATTGCTGAATAATAATTCAGTTGTATGGTGATTTGTGTTTTTATTCACCAGTCAATGCACTTTTGCGCTGTTCCCAGTTTGGGCTGTTGCAAACAAGGCAGCCTTGAATATTTATATTCAAGTCTTTTTGTGGACGTATGCTTTCATTTCTTTTGGGTAAATATCGGAGTGGAATGACAGGTTCTTATGGTATATGTATGTTATACTTTTTTTCCCCCTTTTTTTTAACTTAAAGTTTAGTTAATTAACATACAGTGCCATATTGGTTCCAGGAGTAGAATTCAGTGATTTGTCACTTACATACAACACCCAGCACTCATCACAACAAGTGCCCTCCTTAATACTCATCACCCATGTAGCCCCATCTCCCCTCCACCTCCCTCCATCAACCCATGATTTGTTCTATATCGTTAAGAGTCTCTTGTGGTTTGTTTCCCTCTCTTCTCTTATCCCCTCTTCCCATATGCTCATCTATATGAAATCATATGGTATTTGTCTTTCTCTGATTGACCTAATTCACTTAGGATAATACATTCAGGCTCCATCAACATCATGGCAAATGGCAAGATTTCATTCTTTTTGATGGCTGAGTAATATTCTATTGTGTACATATACCACATCTTCTTTATCCATTAATTGGTTGATGGACGTTTGGGGTCTCTCCATAGTTTGGCTATTGTTGATAATGCTGCTAAAACATTGGGCATTATAGCATGTTAAATACACGCTATAACACGTACGTTAAGACCTTTATGAAACTGCCAAACTGCTTTCCAAAGCATTTTACATTTTTTTATTAAAAAAATTTTTTTTAAACATTTATTTATTTTTGAAAGGCAGAGAGAGACACAGAACACCAGCGGGGGAGGGGCAGAGAGAGAAGGAGACACGGAATCTGAAACAGGCTCCAGGTTCTGAGCTGTCAGCACAGAGCCGGAGACAGTGTTTTACGTTCTTATGCGCAGCATATGAGGGTGGCAGTTGCTTTGCATCCTCAGGGACACTTGGTGTTGACATTTTTATAGTTGCAGCCATTCTCCTAGTTGTGTGCTGCTGTCTCAGTTTAATCTGTATTTATCTCATAACTAATGATGTTAAGCATCTTTTCTTTTCCTTTGTTATTCATATGTATTCTTTGGTGAAGTATCTATTTGAATATTTTGACCATTGTATAATTTGGTCATTTTATCTTTATTATTTCCTTTCTTCTCAGTTTGGGTTTCATTTGTCCTTTTTCTAGTTTCTTAACATGGAAGCTAGAGCTGATATTTGAGAACCTTCTTTTTTACAGACATGATTATGGTGCTAAAAATTTCCCTCTAAGTAATGCATCAGCTACATCCTATACATTTTGATATGTCATGTTTTCATTTTCAGAGTTCATAATGCTCAGTTTCCTCTTTGACATATAAATGAAGTGTGTCTGTTGCCCTTAACTCCTGGATTCACTCTTAAACAGCGAATGTGCGGGGTGAGACTTTCAGAGACCCAGCAGAAAAGAGATGGCAGGTTGAAAAACCGAGCAAAGACGTGGCACCCACCCAGTGCTGGGGAGACAGAGATTGTAGTTTAAGCCTTGCCAAATGGGAATGCCCTTGGTAAACATTCGGGGTCTTCCTGAGATCCCAGAAAAGCCATGGCCTAGATGTAAATGCCTCAAATTAGAAGAAAGTACTACCTACACCATGGAAATAATAACTACCATGGCCTCAAGGGAAAACAAAACTTCAAACAACCCTTGACCGTATCAAAGTCTTTCCCTGATACTGTGCTTCTCACTTCTCCATGGCTGCCTCTTCTTGAGGGTTTTGTCCCTCAAGTCCAGGCATTTCAGCAGCCTAGGACTCTGAATTCTACCTTCCCAGTAAGATCACTGCATTAACTTTGGGCTTTTTTTCTTGCACTACAAGCTAAGAAATGCTCATAGGGAAGGAGCCAGGGTAAAGAAGGAAAGGATGGAAAAGGCTTCCCTTTTTTTCAAGAATCATTCCCTCGAGTATTATCTCTGTTCATTTCTAGCCAGTGTCTTCAAACAATTCTTATATCTTGTTTAGTTTTCAGAGTTGTTTTTGTCAGGTTCATCCAATCCTGGCCACTTGGTCATGGCTAAAACAAGAAGTCTCTTAAAATTCTTATTTCCTGGGAAGTGGGCTGCCATGATCCAGGGGTACAAGGGTCATCTCCCATTTCCACAGAGAAAGACAGGAGTGTGAAGGATGACTTTGTGGTAGACAGACCACTGGGATTGAACCGGACAACTCTGGACCTGTGTTTCTCCATTTGGCAAGTGAACAACTTTGGACCAAGACTACCTCTAGTCCTAACATCATAATTCTGTGATCCATTTTGTAAGCATCATAGGCCTATTCCCCATAATAGGTATAGACAAAGTAGAATTTATAAATATGTAAACAATTGTAACAGTCTAAAAATTATATCACCTCTGAGGTTTAACATAAGTGAAATAAAAGTTTCTAATATTTAGAAGCTGGAGCTTCTGGAGGTCCAAGGAATGTCCATTCTGGTTAAACATTTCAAATAAAAATAGTTTCTTAGTTGCCATACATACCTTATAAAAAGTACCTAATAATTTAAGCATATAGCACATTAACATGAAAAATATAACTACAATATTATCTATTTTAGATGATTGTGATTATACCTTTTATCAGTTAGTTACAAAAAATAACAATTTTGGAAACCATAGCTAAGTAATTTTGAAGTTTGAAGTAATGTGATTTCAATGAAACAATATTATAACTAAAACTTCAACCAGAATTTAGTTGGGTCACCAGCTATTTCTAATTGTATTGATTTCATCTTTTCTTTCCAAATTACTTTGAAAGTAGATAGCAGACTGTTGTTATTTAAAAAAAAAAATTTGTTTTCATGTTTATTTATTTTTGAGACAGAGACAGAGCATGAATGGGGGAGGGGCAGAGAGAGAGGGAGACACAGAATCTGAAACAGGATCCAGCCTCCGAGCTGTCAGCACAGAGCCCAACGCGGGGCTCGAACTCACGGACCGTGAGATCATGACCTGAGCCGAAGTCGGACGCTTAACCGACCGAGCCACCCAGGCGCCCCACAGACTGTTATTATTAACAAACCTAAGTTTTCATGAGGAATGTAAAGCATACTCACCACTGACAGTTAATAGAACTGACCTGTCCTGTCATTTCAGGAGCAACAGGAATGGTGGGCCATAAGAAAGAGTAAATTGCAAAAAACACCAGCCATATAATTATACTTCCCCAAATTGCCAGATGATTAAACTGCAGAAAGAAAAATATTGCAGAAACCCTTCAGCCTTTTCCATTTAAAAGGAAGAAATTATTGAACTCTATCAACGGTCCGGGCCATGTGTTCTCACGTGAAGGAAATGACAGTCTTTTGATTTCTTGACACTTGAGCTTTCCTTTCTAACATCCTTCTCAGAATAAAGTTTGAACAGAATCGAGAGGGGTAAAAATTCGACCTTATCGTATCTGTCCTGCATGAATAATTCTGGGAAGATGGCAGAAGTTGTGATTCTTAGACTGAATGAAACTGGAGGGTTTTCTGTGCATATAAAGTCCCTATGTCAGTCAGATCAAGGTAATCTTGGGTGAAGGATCACTGTCTGTGCCTGGGGCTAGAAACTGCCAAATTCTTAATGGTAAATGATAAGAAGGCAGGTCCTTCTGTTGATCTGATCTGTTGCCTTGTATGATTTGTGTTAGCAGAGGAATTGTAATGACAACGAGTAGGAGACCTGTGCTCTAAACCTGGTCGTACTGGGTACCTCAGAGTTATCATCTATGCATAAATCAGTGATTCGCTAGATGAGATAATTTCTTTTTTTTCAATATATGAAATTTATTGTCATATTGGTTTCCATACAACACACAGTGCTCATCCCAAAAGATGCCCTCTTCAATACCCATCACCCACCCTCCCCTCCCTCCCACCCCCATCAACCCTCAGTTTGTTAGATGAGATAATTTCTTAAGGGTTCAAGTGCTGTCATCCTAGTAGGTACTGCTCATTGCTTAATCCTATCTGAACAAAAAAATATGGAGGGAAAAACCCCAATCTGCTGTTTATTAGAGTATTTATTGTTACTTGTTTATGAGTCACTTTCAAAGGCAGTTTTTTACACTCTTTGGAAATCATCTCTTACTCAAAGGATTTCTCTCTTGTGGTCACGTAGGAGATGATGGAGAAGAGAATCTGCTCAAGAGTGTGAGCTTTAAACTCTTCTAACACTTGAGTGCATTTCCGTGTAACCATTCCCTTAGAGTTGGCATAAACATGAGCTGCAATGTGAGGCATTCTGCGTGGCTTGGATCCCAGGTGGGTTTCTGTCGGGACCATCCCCTGGGGGACAGCAGTAAGCCACCATTGCTGCTCTAAGATATATTCTGTTATCTCTGCCCTGGCTCCTTCTCTGTACCTAAATAGTGGCTTGCAGAACCTTCTTTCCCAGTGAAGAAACACAAGCTCCCTCCTGGACTCTCCACACAGGGCAGAGCAGCCTCTGACCAAACGGGAGAACTAGTCCCTTTTCTTTGCTGCCCTAATCCCCAGGCTCCTTCCTGGCCAACATGTGAGCTGGAGGGCAGGAGCCTGGGAGCTTGTGGGCCAGAAGAGACCTCTGTGTTTTGTTAAGTCTGCTTTGGCCTTGAAACGATGCCGTATTCATAAATGAGATTCACCGTATGTGGACAGTGTAAGGTCATCGTGGATCTAAGAAACATTCATACTGCAGGGAATTTAATAACAATTAAAAGGAGGAATAGAAAATAATTGCTTGTTTATGTTACATTAATGCAGTATAGTACCACATTTACAAGTGGTGTGCCTTATGAATTGCTAATAAAATAATTTTTGTTCGGCACACTTCAGTCCCACCTTTGTGTTGACGTTCAGTTGGGGACAGTAGCAGTGAGAACTGTGTTGATTACACTGGCGCAGAAACTCATGATATGCTACATAATCGTAGCTCTCCAAAAGTGACAGGCCTGTTAAAATTCATTTTCTGTCATAAACTTTTGAGTGCAGCTTGGAAAACAACTTATTTATAGGTGTATATGTACCTACATATAGATTCACTTAAATTACTGATCAGTTTATAAAAACATTCTACGTATCAGAAGTTCCACTTTTAATAATATCCTAGGGAAATTATTACTCGTGTCTGTAAATACACAAGTACATCTGTGTTCATAACAGTACTGATTATATATCATTTACAGTAACGAAGTTAAAAAACAATTATTCTAAAAATATAAATAAGTCTCCAAGTGATAAAATATTATACAGTCATTAAATGAAGTATAAATGTTAAAGATATGGAAAAATGTGGGGCGCCTGGGTGGCGCAGTCGGTTAAGCGTCCGACTTCAGCCAGGTCACGATCTCGCGGTCCGTGAGTTCGAGCCCCGCGTCAGGCTCTGGGCTGATGGCTTGGAGCCTGGAGCCTGTTTCCGATTCTGTGTCTCCCTCTCTCTCTGCCCCTCCCCCGTTCATGCTCTGTCTCTCTCTGTCCCAAAAATAAATAAATGTTGAAAAAAAAAATTTAAAAAAGATATGGAAAAATGTTAAAGATCTAGTGTCTAGTGAAAAAAAGCAAATCATAAACTGTTAGGTACATTAGAATTCTATTTTTATGAAAAATAAATAAAACAAAGACTGAAAAAATAGAAACCAAAATGTCCATGTCATTGACATTGAAACGTATAAGCAATTTTTATTTCTTTCCTTTTCTGTATTCGCTAAATTTTCTATTATAGTTCTGTACTTGGATAATAATAATTAAGGATCTCAATTAATATCATGATAAATTGAATCTATTTAAGATATAAGGCAGGGAAATGAATTTTTAAAAACATTAGATGGCTAACATGCCATCATCAGCTTAAATCATTTCAATATGCAAAACAAAAGAAGGTAAGATATGAAGAACAGAGCAAGATGCTTATTTTCTAAAGTTTAAAAAGTAAATCAACATGCAAACAACTATACTGGATTGAGGAACTACCCTGAAGAATACTCACTTTATTCCAAGATAGTGTCTCTAAACCAGCTTTCAGACAAACAGTAACAACTACATACTGTGCAAAGAGATGGAAAGGGAAAATAGATTGGGAAAATGTATTAAAATTTCCATTAGGGTCCACATCACCCCACTCCCTCCCTGACTCCCCCTACCCCCGACCCCCCTTCTCCATGTCCAGTGGACTCTGGTGCCATAGTTGCTAATTGCTTTACTAGCTTTTAATTAAGGAGAGAATGTATGGCCTCTCAATAAGTGCTTCATATTTAGAAGCCCTTCAACATATGACAAAAGCCATGCTTCTATCATGAGCTCATATTTACATTCTTTATAAATAGAATGGAAGATTTCTTTCTGATTAGAAATCCAAGTGCCATCGATAAAAAGCACAGTTGAACGAGGGAGATTGAAATCGGCTTATTCTTGGCCTTTTGCATTTGGACATATACATACTTTAGAAATAGCTCATCAGGCATCTGGGGCTTTTGATTGGGATTACAGTAAATCTATAAATCAATTTGAGGACAGCTGACTTCCTTTATAGTATTGAATATTCCAATTAATGAGCATGGTATATTTCTCCATTTAGACGTTCTTAATGTTTCCAATCAAGTCTTATAATTTTCCTCAGAAGTCATGGATGTTATTTGTTAGATTTATTCATGTTTTTCCTATTTTTGATACAATGGTAAAATAGTATATAAATTTTTTATTTTCCAAATATTTATTGTTGGTATATTGAAATAGAATTTCTTATTTTTTAAATATTGGCCAATATCCAGCAAGCTGCCAGCCTCTCTTAGTAACTGTAATATTTTATCTGTAGAATTTTTTTGTGTTTTCTGCGTGCACACTTGTGTCATCTATGGTTGGAAACCAGCTTTTCCCCTTTCAACGTCTTGTGCTCCTCCCCTTATCTTACTCCTCCACGATGGCGAAGAAAGGTGGGAAAACCAAGCAACTTTCTTACTTTTCATCTATTCTTAATCTCAAAAAAAAAAAAAAAAAAAGCTTTCAGTGTTCCTTCCATTAAGTATGATTTTGTCACAATGTGGGTTCCTGTGCAGCAATAGACGTGTGATACACTCGGTGTTTAAAGTCCTGCTTTTGAAGCAGACTTTATGTCCACTCTTCTCGCTCTAGACTCAGCATTGCAGCTAGCCTGCATCGTCCCATCTAAGCTTCTCCAAAACCTTAAAGGTGGCAAGGCACTGGCCCCTACCTACCACTCCAAGTTCGTCTTTGCCATTATCCTGAGCCTCCCTTGCCCGCCACACAGTTTGCACTGTGCTTTAGTCCCACTGGCCTTCTTTAATTCCCTGAGAGCATCAAGGCAGACTCTACTTCCCTGGAGGTTTACTCCATTCCTCCAGCAGCTCTGTTTTGGCTTAGTGCTTCCTCCATCTCACTGGCACTGGGAACAGCATGTCAGGAAAGCTGGATCAGCGATGTCACCATGCTGACCCTGCCAACTCTCCCATTTCTCCCCTGACACCTCATTTTGAGGTTTTTGGCATTGGTGCAGTCCCCTCTACTTCTTTGGTTGCTGTGCTGAGTTGATTTTGCCGTAGTTTGTTGTTGCTGGTTTTACTGTATATATTCATTTTTTGTCTTAGGAGGTTGAGATTCCTTTATATCAATTTACTCGGGCATCTTAACAAGGAATATCTTTTATGTTTGTATGCATGCATGTCTATATGTGAGGAGGTCTGAAAAGAAGGAAATTTACTATATGCGTATGTCCAAATAAATAAGAAAATACTACCTAACCTCATTTGATGTTTAGGAAGATATAACACAGAGGTAAAAGCCACGCCCATTATCATGAAGTAATAACGACAACCAGCTAAAGTGAAAAGAGGCAATATGCCAATAAATTGCTTCTTACGTAGAAGAAAACATGAGGAAAAACATGGTTTGTGGTTTTGTTGTTCCAACATGTGTTGTTAAATGAAAAAAAAAAAAACCCAAACATGCAGAGGAATATGTTTCCACTTGCAGACCAAAAGAATAACATACAACATTGTGAATAAGACACAAAACTCAGAAGCCATAAAGAAAAATATCAATACATTTAACTACATAAAACCAACATGCAGAATACATGCATGACAAAAATGGCATGAAAAATAATATGCAAAACTGGAAATACATTTATGTAACAAATATGGGGGAAAAATTAACATCCTTAACACACAAATATCTACTACTAGTAATAAAAAGACCAACAACCCTGTAGGACAAATGGTAAAGTAATTCAACAAACTTTTATACACACACATACAAAAGAAATGAAAGGGTTTTTTTTACTTCATGCAAATATGCTATCCTCAAAGCAAAAACTGCAATAGAATACCATTTTACCTACTAGATCAAAAAGTGTGGTAAGACTACCGCCAGTGGGGGCGGTAAATATGTGGGGTCACCTAGGGAAGTGACAATGAGTCTGGATTGTGTATAGACCTAACTGTGACTCATGTTCTCATGACTGTGTACAACCTTTTTGGGGGATAATTTAGTAATAATTTCCAAGATTCACAGTACTCTCTGATCCAGCCAGTTACACTTCTAGAAATTTATCCTACAGATCTACCTACCCATGGGCATAAAGAATAGACTGCAACACTGTTCATAATGGCAAAAGACCCAGAACAGTCTTTCCACTAATAGGAGACTAGTTAAATACCATCACGCAGGTACGCTGTGTAGTGAAAAAAACAAGATATAAAAGAGCATCTCCCTACTCGTACAAAAGAAGAGAGGATAATATACATTAGGTACATGCATTTCACATTCCTACAAATTACATATGTGTGTGTATATATTCACACACACAACACACATGCATATGCAACCACTGTTCCTCCTTGGAAAAAGTATGGGAGCATGAGGGAGATTTAAAACTTATGGAATTCTTATAATGCTTGAAATTTTCAATTACAAACTTTCTAGAAAAAGCGATTGAATCATATGGGTAATCTTACCGTATAAATGAAATTTCCAAGAAACAAATAGTCTGTAGTGTAACCCCCTTGTAAGACCATATCTGAAAAATGAAAAAGTCATTTATTTATTTTTATAGAGTTTTAAACATAGATTTGAATTTATTTTTACCAAAGGTACCCATATTGGCCACCAAAAATGTTTCTCAATTATTGGTCATATTTCTAAAGTGACAACGATGCTCGCTTCGCCTGTCGTTGGGACACTTTTCCATTTCTCACTCCAAAGATATATTAAGCAACAAATGAATCAATAAATTGTAAGGAGCACATGAATGTGATTATTAAACCTAGTTTCACATGCAAATAAGCCAAATGGGAAACCGAAAGTCCAATCCAATGAGTGACGCTGGAAAACAAGATTGGGGTTTTAAGGATTTTGAAATAACACCTTTGACACTATTCCTTTTCCAGGATTACTAAAATAATAAGCCTAACAGGTAACTTAAATTTACAATGGAATTTCATAGTCTCTTCAATTATTGCTAGGTCTGCTATAACTTATGAATTTCATTCTGTATAAAGAGTCAAAACTATCTCAAGATTAGGATGATTTTTTTCACTTATTTTCACTTTTTATTTTTTTTTATATTTATTTTGAAGAGAGAGAGAGACAGAGCATGAGTGGGGGAGGGGCAGAGAGGAGGAGACGCAGAATCAGAAGCAGGCTCCAGGCTCTGAGCTGTCAGCACAGAGCCCGACGCGGGGCTCGAACCCAGGAACCGCGAGATCATCATTACCTGAGCCGAAGTCGGACGCTTAACCGACTGCGTGGGTCAGGTGCCCCTTATTTTCCCTTTTTAAAATTCTCAAATATATACTGGTGCTTCTGGTCCTGGTTGATATGGAAATATTGGGGTGCAAATCCCTGATCTTAATACCAATTCAGAAGCTCACTCATTCCATTTTCTCCTGATTAAGAACTCACTAAAAATACACAAGGCTCATACCCTTTCTTAAAATTATCTGCAGTGGAATATTAGGGCATCTCATTGACAGAACCTATAGGTAAATATGTGGGGTCACCTAGGGAAGTGACAATGAGTCTGGATTGTGTATAGACCTAACTTGGTGAGTTTTATTGGGAACGGGGTGACAGTATAGATGAGAACAATCTTGTAACTGCCTAGAAACAGGGAGAAAACTGCAAAAAAAGGGGAAAAAAGGCCATATTGACTTATGTTGTCCAACTGCATATTCACAAAGGGAAAAGAGAAGGGAAGCTTTGTTGGGTCACCAGGGAAACTTCCACTGTGCACATGGTGATGTGAAACAGAGATTCTTTTCCTTCTGGATACTGTACAAAATCAGTGATGCAAATAGAGAAAACCTCCACAGAATCTTTGTCGGGGTAACTAGGAGACAAAAACAAAATCCACAATCTCAGAAAGCTAATTAGGGTTTCAAAGCAGCTAAGGTGAGCGCAGAAGCTGTGCTCGGTAAGTGATAGTAAAAGCTCCAGGGAAGAGCAAATTCCAAGCTGGCTGAGGGCAGCAGACCTCAGAAAATATCGGCAAAAATACTCTCCTTGAAAGAAACTTCTTTCAGTAGCCGGGAAAGAAAAATCTGGTTTCTTGAGGAATAATACAAAAGTAGCAGGCACAGCATCAATCAAAAGAGACTGTAGGGAAAAAGGCAGGATATTCTATTCTACGTGATTTATATGGTTATTATCTACTATACTATACTGTACATCTGTGTAATGTATAAAATGTTTGAAAATGGTTTGAAAGCAAATAAATAGAAGATCAGCAAAACTTATTAGATGATGTATACTCACCAAGGAATTTTGGGGAAAAAAAACTATTTTACCCAGCTAACAAAGAAATGATTGGAGAAGCCAGAGCAAAAAAGGCTCGTTGTGAGCATTTGATATGTTAATTGTAGAATTAAAATGAAGAAAGCAAAACCAAAAACAAACATAGTGTTAGAATAATCAATATGATTGTAGTTATTCAGCGCCCAGACAATGTGGAAATGATGATAATTCATACAATATCTGAGGGCGTATGTGAATGAGATGGGAAGTAGAGTAAGTTTGCAGATTGTCTCAACTATAATTAGGAGTCAAATAAGAACATTCAAAGCTAACAATCAAGTAATGGAATTATAAGTTCATATAAAGTGTAAGGAGATAATGGGATGCTAGAGGAAAGGGAAGGGAAATGGATGGATGGGAAACAAAATTTTTTCATACTTGGAAACAAATGGATTTGTCCAAAGAAAGAGAGCAATGTCTATTAAACTTACAATAAAAATAAGCATAAGAACAAAAATCCAAACCTTCCTGAATACCAGAAGACGATACACAAGGAACTCACAAAGAAATCCAACCGCATAAAGATTAGAAAAAATATATTAAAACAGGAAATGTGAAGTCTAATGAGATATTGCAAAGAAAACCTATTTTTTTGAAAAAAAAAACTACTCTCTGATTATATCTCAAGAACAAAACAGTTCTATACTGTATACAAGCAACAGGCCTTAAAAAAAAAGTAATTCATAAAGTTTGAAAAGCAAATTACAGGAAAGGAAAATACAAATTAAAAGCATAAAACATGGTATTAATATTAAGAAATTGAGGGTGAAGAGAATTAAACAAGCACTTTATAATGCCAAATGGTACAAATTGCAATGAATGTGAAACAACTTGGAGTAGTGGAAGAACAAATAACATTTCTAAACCATAAACTATGAGAAATTAAAAGGGAAACAAATATTTTAGTAGGAGAAGACTTTCACTCACCTTTCTCAGTACATGACAGACCAGTGACAAGAAAATTAGCAAGACCAGGACTCTACCTGCCACCCATAAAGAAGTAACAGTACTTTTCCTCTTGCTATAGTCAATTAGATAATTGGATGGGGGGCACCTGGTGGCTCATTCGGTTAAGCGTCCAACTCTTGATTTTGGCTCAGGTCATGGTCTCATAGTCATGAGATGGAGCCCTGCTTTGGGCTCTGCACTAAGCATAGAGCCTGCTTGGGATTCTCTCTCTGTCTCTCTCTGTCTCTTTCTCTCTGTCTCTGTCTCTGACTCTCTTTCTCCCTCTGCCCCCTCCCCTGATTATGTATGCGCTCTCTTTCCAAAGAAAGAAAGAAAGAAAGAGAGAAAGAAAGAAAGAAAGAAAGAAAGAAAGAAAGAAAGAGAGAGAATTGGACGAAACATATGAAATAATTTCTTCATACATTGGGTAAAAAGCAGCACCGGACTGTGATCCCTGAGAGAAGGGTAAAGAGACCCACTACTGCCCTTGCTTCATACCTGGAGGCAATTTCTGGTCTGTGCAGGGAGGAAGAGCCCAAAGATGGGTCAACACTTTGGCTAAGTTATGAGACAGAGATTGGACCTCAGAGAGGTGGCTGGAATTTGTAGAAATGAACACTGGAAATGAGGGAACTATGCAGAGAACGAGCTCCAGAAATTCTCTGGCTGAATGCCAATCTGTATATGTGTACTGGGAAATTTCACAAGGCCACCAACGAGCAGTTACTGTGGGAAACCAAGTTACCACAGAACTGCGAGTCAAAACTTGCCAGATCTAATATAGAGCTAGAAATTACTCTTATTTCCATGGGTCAAAGTAAAGAGACCTTATTCAATATATGAAGCATTCAGTAGACACCCAAGAAGAGATAACCCTTGTATAGGAACTAAATTACTTCTTAAGTAAAAGATACTCTAGACTCACTTGAAGAAGAAGAAAAACAAATCTTAGAACGATCAAACTATTCATAGGGAATGTAACTTCCTGTAAAACCAAAGTCCAAGTATTTAAATGTATACAACAGAAAACATTCAACAGCATAAAATTCACAATGTCCAGCACCCATTATAAAATTGCGGTCTATGAAGAAGCAAAACTTTGAACCATAGCCAGGAGAAAATCGGCCATAGAATCAATAGAAAAAAAACAGATACTGCAGTGAATTAGCAGAAAAATCTTTAAGATAGCTATTACAATTACACTCAGTCATGTGAAAGAAAGCAATGAGAGAAAGATGTAAAGAAGAACTAATTAATATTTCTAAAGATGAAGAGTATTAACACATGAAGGGAAAATGTCACTGAATTATTATTAACCTCAGAGAGGCGGCTAAATAAAAGACCCAGTGAACTTGGGCACGGCAAAAGAAACCAAAAATGAACCAAAGAGAGAACAAAGATGGTATAAATGAACAGAGATGTGGGAAATATCAAGAGTTCCAATAGATGTGTGGTTGAAGTCCCAGAAAAAAAGGAAAGAGTGAGAGAAAAATATGTATAAAAAGAAATGATCAAATTTTTCCCTATTTGACGGAATCTATAAATCAACAGACCCCAAGAGCAATCTCAAGAAGGATAAATGCAAATAAAACAACACCAAAACATGTCAGTATCAAATTGCTGACAATCAGCAATGAAGAGAAAAATCTGTAGACTACACAAAAATAGAAAACATAATACATGAAGAGAAACAAATAGGAAAAATATCAGACTTCCCAATGAAATAGTGCAAATCAGAAGACAGCAAACATTTTTCAAGTGTTGAAGAAAATAAACTTCCAATCTAGAATTCTGTACACAGAAAAATTTTTTTCAGAGTTGAAGGCAAAAGTATTTTGAGAAATAAAATTTGAAAGAATATCCATTTCCTTTAAATTTAAAAAGAATTTAAATTATCTTTAGATGCTTATGTTAGAAAAGGAGGTTACAAAATCAATGACCTAATCTTCCAACTTCAACAAGTTGGAAAGGAGCAGATTAAATCTCAGTTAAATAGAAGGGAAAGGAATAGTAAAAGTAGAAATTAATACAATAGGAAAAAGACAAACAGTATATAAAATCAGTGAGACCAAAGTTGGTCTTTTGAAACTATCTATAAAGTTATCTAGGTGCACTGATCACCACAAAAAAAGAGAATTCAAAATTACCAATGTCAGTAATGAAAGAGAGAATTATCAGTAGTTATCAGTATGGGTATCACACATAATAAGGGAATACTATAAACAAATGTATGTCGATAAAGGTGACAACTTGGATGAAAATTTAAAATTCCTTGAAAGATACAAATTAACAAAATAGATTCAATAAAAAAAAAACCCTGACCATCCTTATATTTAATAATAAGATTAACTTCATAATTAAAAACTTTCCCGGGACTTCATCACTAAATTCTCTCAAATATTTATGGAAGAAATAATGCTAATCTTAAACTTTTTCAGAAAATAGAGACAAGGGAAACACTGCCCAAATCAAGAAGCAAGAACTACGCTGATTCAAAATCCAGACCAAGAATATTATGGGTTAAGTCAGACAAATATCTCTCATAAACTTAAGTACAAAATCCTTAGCAAATATAAACAAATCAAATCTGAAAATAATCACCTTAAGAGATGCATTTAAAAATAATTTGATCAAATCCAAAATCTGTTCACAATAAACAGCTTCAGCAAACTAGAAATTAAAAGAAACTTCCTCAACATGCTAATGGACATCTATGGAAAAGCTAATATCATAATTAATGGTAAAAGGAATTTTTCTTCTTAATATTAGGGAAAAAAACAAACATGTCCACACCTACCACTTCTGTTTAAAATTGTTTTGAAGGTCATAGAGTGTGCATTAGTGCAAGAAGAAAGGAAAGGAAAAGAAGAAATAAACCTCTCTTTATTCACAATGTGGTATGTATAGAAAATACTAAAAAGGCAAAAAGCAGTTACTAGGAAAATTAGTGAATTTAGCAAGATCACAGGGTGCAAGTTATTGTAAGAAATAAAATGTATTTCTATATGGTAACAATGAAAAGTTGGAAAATAAGACATAAAAATACCACTTACAGTAGCATCCAAAACTTGCATAGTGATGGATAAGTTTAACAAAAGATGTGCAAAGACTGTACATTAAAAACTACAACAAATTCCTAGGAGAAATTAAAGACAACTTAAATCATTGGAGAGATATACTATGTTCATGAACTTGAAAACTTGATAATGTTAAGATGTCATTTCTCCTGAAGGTAATCTATAGACTAAATTGCAATCCAAATCTCCGTATTTTTAATTAGAATTTCAACTGATTTTAACAATTTTTATTGAGATTCAAAGGACTTAGAATAGCCAGAAATTTTTCAGAGAAGTTATATTACCTGGGTCAGGATTTAAATATGAAGTATAATTATCAAGACAATATGGTCTAAGAATAGATTTATGTCAGTGAAACATAGAGATTCCAGATACAGATCCATTCATGCAGCTTCAAAGATGCCAACATAATTCCATGGGAAAAGCACAATCTTTTCAACAAAAGGTGCTGGAACAACTGGCCATCAATAGGCAAAAGATAAATCTCAACTCTTACATCAATCCATAGACAAAAATTGAGATCAGAAAACTGAAAAACAAACTTCTAAAAGAAAACAGTATTAAGTCTTTGTAATCTTGCGGTGGGCAAAGGTTTCTTAGGATAAAAACAAAAAAAAACACAGACCATAAAAATGTTTGATAAATTGGACCTAAATTTAAAACTTCTGACTTTAACAATATTAAGAAAATTAATCAAGCCATAGATTAAGGTATAAAATTCCAGTGTATACATGACAAAGGACTCTTACCCAGAAAGAACACTAGCAACTCTGTGGGACAACTACAACAATTCAATTAAAAAATGGGTAAAGTACTTGGAAAAAAAACTCCCTCAGAGGAGGTATACAAATGGCAAAGAATCACATGAGGAGATGCTCTATATCATTAGTCATCAGAAAAATGCAAAATAACATCACAAAGAGCTAGTGTATAATATTTTAGTGATGTTGTAAACAGTGAGACATGATAAAATGGGGTGAACTTATGCACATTGGATTTCTAATTTAAGATTATTTGATAGGAAACAGTCAAACATGTAGAATCTGTATGTACATCATCCATGTAGTCCCTGATCTACATGTATCCAAATTGCAAATGGCCTCCCTATAGGATTCGCTTCTATGGCAGCAGAACCTTTCCAGGACTTTTCTGTGAGGCTCTCGCGCTCAGGTCTTGACACTTGCAGCCATCACCACTCCTGCCTTCCTGCCGTAAGAGCCTATAAACCACAGCTGCTGGAGATACCCACCTGCACCTTGCACCTGACCACCTCGACCCCTGTGAACTCTGAGAGGGTGAAAATAGTGGTATCTGAGCAAGTCAGTGACGCCATTGTAAGTAAGTTAAGGGGAAAATGCATCCCAAATTCTAAATAATTTTTAATGACCTTTTGGAATATAAGATTTTCATTAGCTATAAATCACCAGAAATACAGTTAATACCATAGAATGCAAAGCATATTAAAGCATTAAAAACAGTGCCAACATTTTTACATATATATAAAATCATTCCTTGCCTATTTCTTTATTTCTTTACACTTGTACTAGAGCAGTAATTCCCAAACTTGTCCGTACTTTGGAATCTTCTGGTGAGCTTCACAAACCACTGATGCCTGTGGCCGAACCACAGAGATTGTGATTCAGGTCGTTTGGGGTGGTTTAGGCTTCTGGAATTTTTAAAAAAAATCTCTCACTGATTCTGATGTACAGACAAGTTTGGGAACTGCTGCATATACTAGAAAATGGTAGGGATGACGATCCTCTCTCTCTCTACTTTCAAAGTCCTGCATTAATAGATTTCATGTGATACAAGTTAAAACATAACACTATGTAGATAATGTAGGTTTGGTCAGTTACATTGAGTATGACCCGTTTAGGCTGAATTTACGAAGTAGGAACCTGGAAACACTGGTTGTCGTTTCACGGAACTCCCCAATGGTGAGTGTTGCCTGTTATGTACAGAACGCCTTTAAATTTGAACATGTATTACACCTATTTTTGTGTGGTGTTGTGGGCAGTTAAGTAATCCAGTCCCATTAATTTGTAAGGACATTTGCAAAGATTATTTTATCTTAGTTACTCCTCTGTCCCACCCAGTAAGCACAAATAATCATAATTGTTTATTTCTTGTAGAGAATGTAAGGGTGTTGTGTGTGTGTGCGCGCGTGCACATGCTGGGGGACATTTTACATGTTATGAGATTGAAAATTTTAGTGAATCTTAGAGAAAAATGCTTAAAAATGAATGTTTTAAAAAGAATTACCGTATTTTTAAAAATTGTTTTAAAAGCAAATTTTATTTTACTTTTGAGAGAGAGAGAGACAGAGTGTGAGCCAGGGAGGCGCAGAGAGAGTGAGAGACACAGAATCCGAAGCAGGTTCCAGGCTCTGAGCTGTCAGCCCAGAGCCCAGTGTGGGGCTCGAACTCACAAACCCTGAGATAATGACCCAAGCCGAAGTCGGATGCTTAACCGACTGAGCCACCCAGATGCCCCAAGAATTACTGTATTTAATACTTGACATTTAACAACAGAAATTCCGTAAGATACAAATTTAATAAAACCATAGTATTTCTTGTTCTGGATTTGCATTCATTATTACCACAGTGGTTCAAATTCCTATCTCTCTTTTGCGGATGAGCTAAGATCCCCCAAATATATTCTATTTATTGTATACAATAAGTCTTTACCAGATTTATTGACACATAATTTACATACCATACATCCACACATTTAAAGTGTGCAGCTCAATGGCTTTTAGTATATTAACAGAACCAGGCAGCTATCAGCATCATCAGCTTGAGAACACTTTCCTTCCCTCACAGAAGAAACCCCAGACCTCTTGGCTATTACTGCCCCATCCATCCCCCAGCCTTAGGCAAACACTAATCTGTTTTCAGTCTTTATATAATTTGCCTGTTCTGAACATTTCATATACATAGGCTCATATAATGTGCGGTCTTGTGACTAGCTTCTTTCACTTAGTATAATGTTTTCAAGATTCATCACTGTTGTAGCATGATCAATACTTCATTCCTTTTTGTTAATAAACACTATTCCATTCACTGTATGTATATAGCACATACCCATTATATATCCATTCATTGATTAATGAACATTTGGGTTATTATGAATAAAGCTGCTATGTGTACAAATTTTTCTGTGGCATAGACTTTCATTTCTCTTGGGCATATACCTAACAGCGTAATTGCTGAATAATACGGTAACTCAATGCTTAACCATTACAGGAAATGCCAGACCGTTTCCCAAAGGGGCTACACCATGTTACATTCCTGCCAGCGGTGTGTGAGGGTTCCAGTCTCTACATCTTTGCCAACAGTCATTGCTGTCTGTCATTTTGATTATAGCCACCCTAATGGACATGAAGTATTACTCATTGTGGTTTTAATTTGCATTTGTTTAATGATTAATGATGTTGACCATCTTTTCCTCTATTAGTTATTTGAATATCCTCTGGGGGGAAAGGTCTATTCAAACATATTGATTAGACAATTCTATTCATTACTCAGTGCTCACCACAATAAGTGTTAGTCACCATTTGTCACCATAAAAAGTTATTACAGTATTATTGGCTCCATTCTCTATGCTGTATTTTTCATCTCCATTTATCTCTTTCACCCATTCCCCACCTACCTGCCATCTGGTCACCAACAGTTTATTCTCTGTATTTGTCTAGCATTTTGTTCAGTTTTTTTATTCAGTTTGTTTTGTTCATTTGTTTTGTTTTTTAGATTCCACACGTAAGTGAAATCATATGGTATTTGTCTTTCTCTGACTTAACTTCACTTAGCATAATAACCTCTAGGTCTGCCCATGATGTCACAAATGGCAAAAAAAAACCACAAAAACAAAACTTGTTCTTTTTTATGGCTGAGTAATATTCCATTGTATGTATATGTATGTGTATGTGTACACACATACCACATCTTGTTTATCCATTTATTCATCTATAGATGGACACTTGGGTTGCTTCTGTATCTTGGCTATTGTAAATAATGCTGCAGTAATCCTAGGGGTGTGTATATCTTTTTGAAATTCTGTTTTTGTTTTCTTTGTGTTAATATCCATTAGTGGGATAGCTGGATCATATGGTGTTTATATGTTTCATTTTTGAGGAACCTCCATACTGTTTTCTACAGTGGCTGCCCCAGTTTACATTCCCATCGACAGTGCATGAGGGCTCCCTTTTCACCACATCCTCATCAACACTTATTTCTTATCTTTTTGGGATTAGCTATTCGGATTGGTGTGAGGTGATATCTCACTGTAGTTTTGATTTGCATTTCCCTGATGATCAGTCATGTTGAGCATCTTTTTATGTGTCAGTTGGCCATCTGTATGTCTTCTTTGGGAAGACATTCAGGTCCTCTACCCATTTTTAATCAGATGCCTTTTTTTTTTTTTTTATGTTGAGTTCTTTTTGTATTTTGGATATTAACTCCTTATCAAATATATCATTTGCAAATATCTTCTCCCATTTACTAAGTTGCCTCTTGTTTTGTTGATGGTTGCTTTTGCTGTGCAAAATCTTTTAATTTTGGTGTAGTCCCACTAATTTATTTTTTCTTTTGTTTCCCTTGCCTGATGAGACATGTGGATAAGTGTGTTGCTAAGCCTAATGTCCAAGGATTACTGTTATATATTCTTTTAAATTTTATCATTTCAAGTCTCACATTTAGATTTTTAATCCATTTTGAATTTATTTTTGTGTATGGTGTAAGAAAGAGGTCTAGTTTCATTCTTTTGAATGTAGCTGTCCAGTTTTCCCAACACCAATTATTGAAGAGACTGTCTTTCCCCATTGTGTCTTCTTGCCTCCTTTGTTGTAGATTGACTGTATAGGCTTGGGTTTGTTTCTGGAGTCTCTATTCTGTTGATCCATGTGTCAGTTTTTATGCCAGTGCCATATTGTTTTGATTACTGTAGCTGTGTGGTATATCTTGAGTCTGGAATTGTAATACATACCTCCAGATTTGTTCTTTTTCAAAATTGCTGTGGCTCTTCAGGATTTTTTGTGGTTCCATACAAGTTATAGGACTATTTGTTCTAGTTGTGTGAAAAATGCTATTGGTATTTTGATAGGGATCACACTGAATCTTTAAAGTGTTTTGGGTATTATGGACATTTTAACAATATTAATTTTTCCGATCCACAAGCATGATGTATCTTTCCATTTGTTTGTGTCAATTCAGTTTCTTTCACCAGTGTCTTACACTTTTTGGAGTATAAAGTCTTTTACATCTTGATTAAATTTATTTCTAGGTATTTTATATTTTTTTGTGTAATTTTAAATGTTTTTTTTTTTCTTAAATTTCTATTTCATTAGCAGGATATAGAAATGCAATAGACTTCCACAGGGCACCTAGGTGGCTGAGTTGGTTAAGTGACCAACTCTAGACTTTGGCTCGGGTCACGATCTCATGGTCATGAGATCAAGCCCTGCATTGGGCTCCACACTGGGCATGGAGCCTGCTTAAGATTTTCTCTCCCTCTCCCTCTTCCTTTTTTCTTCCTCTCCTCCCCCGCCCCCAAAAAAAGAAAAAGTAAAAAGAAATGCAACAGATTTCTTTATATTAATTTTGTATCCTGCCACTTTATTGAATTCATTTATTCATTTGGGAGGTGTTGTGAGCTAAACAGTATTACATCTTTCAATCCACAAATGTTGGATGACTTCATGTTCATTTAAGTCTTCTTTAATTTCTTTCAACAATGTTTTATAATTTTCAAGGTATAAATTTTGAACTTTTGTTAAATTTATTTCTAAGTATTTTCTTCATTTTTATGCAATGGTAAATAGAATTGTTTTCTTAGTGTCACTTTCTGTTTTCTTATTTCTGTTGTATAGAAATAAAATTGATTCTTTGTGTATTAATCTTGTACCCTAAACCTTAATTTGTTTATCTTTAATAGTATTTTAATTTTATCATTATATAATATATATTATATATATATATCATTATATATATATATATACAGGGTTTTAGCAATATATATCATATGTATATATTATATATATATATAAAATCATGTAATATACAAATAGAGATCATTTTACTCTTTCCTTTCTACACTGGATGATTTTTATTGCATTTTCTTGCCCAACTATACTGCCTAGTATTACCAGAACAATGATGAATAGAAGTACTGTAAATGATATTTTTGTCTCTTTTTTTAAGTATATTTATTTATTTTTCAGAGAGAGAGAGAGAGAGCATACGTGCAAGAGGGAGAGGGAGAATGAGCGGGGGAGGGGCAGAGAGAGTGGGAGAGAAAGAATATGAAGCATGCTCTGTGTTCTCAGCGTGGAGCCTGATGCTGGGCTCAATCTCACAAACTGAGATCGTGACCTGAGCTGAAATCAAGAGTCAGATGCTTAACCCACCAAGCCACCCAGGTGCCCCTCATTCTTGATTTTAGGGGAAAGCATTCAGTCTTTCACCATTAAACATGTTAACTGTGGGAGTTTTGTAGATGTCTTTTATCAGATTCCGAAAGATCAATTCTCTTCCTACTTTAGTGAATGTTTTTATCATGAAGATGTATTGACTTATGTCAAATGCTTTTTCTGAATTTATTGAGACAATCATGTAATTTTTGTCCTTTATTTTTATGATGAATGACATTATTTTTGTGTGTTAAACCAACCTTGCATTCCTGAGATAAATCCCATTTGGTGTTTTTGTGTGTAACCTTATATATATTTCTAGATTTAGTATGTTGATATTTTGATAAAGATTTTGCATCTATACTATTTTATGAAATTTATTTTAAAATCATTTATGAAAAGACAGAAGATGGAATAATGCATTTACACTGTCTTATATGATTACATAATTTCCTTTATCAATGCTCTTTGTGAACTGGGTTTACTTATTTTTAATCTGAAGAACCTCCTTTAGTATTTCTTGAAAAGCATGTATTACAGTAACAAATCCTGTCATTTTTCTGTTTATATGAGAATGTCTCTGTTTTGCCTTCATGTTTGAAAAATTATTTTGTTGGGCATAAGATTCTTGGTTGACAGGTTTTTTTCTTTCAGCACTGCCTTCTGACCTCCATTTTTGTGTGTGTGTGATGAGAAGTCATCTGTAAGTCTTAACTGGAGCTCCCTTGTCCATGAGCCACTTTTATTTCTCTGCTTTCAATATTTTCCTGTTGTTTTTGGCTTCCAACATTTTTGCTACATGTGTCTGGGTATGGATCTCTTTGCATTTATCTCACTTAAAGTTCACTGAGCCCCCGTGGATGTACAAATTAATGTTGTTCAGCTAATTTGAAGCTCTTTAGCTATCATTTCCTTGAATAGTTTTACTACTTCATTCCTTTTCTCCTCTGGTTCTTATACCCCATTTGCCTATATTGGTGTGTTTAAAGGCTTCTCATATTTCTGAGTCTGTGTTAATTTTCCTTCATTCTGTTTTTCTCTCTGGTTTTCAAATTGCATACTTTCCATTAATGTAGCATCAAGTTTCATAATTCTTTCTTCTTCCAGTTCACATTTACTGTTGAGCCCCTCTAATGAATTTTTCATTTTGGTTATTAAAACTTTTCAGCTCCAGAAGTTTCATTTGGTTCTTTTTTATAATTTCTGTCTCTTTTTTGATAATCTGTTTGATGTGCCTTCATACCCTCATACCTTTAAGGATTTCTTATGGTTCTTTCAACATGTTTGTATTGGCTAATTTGAACTCTTTGTAACTCTGACATGTAGGCCCTCTCACAGGAAGTTTCTGTTGCCTACTTGTTACTGGGTATATGGGTCATGCTGCCCTGTCTCTTTGCATGTCTTGTACTTTTTGGTGTTGCTGAAAACTAGACATCTTACATAATACACTGTAGCTACTCTGGATACTAGTTTCCCTCCCCTGTCTTCAACGCTTATATTTGTTTTGATGTTTATTTGTTCTGTGATTTGGCTGGCTATTTTAGTTGAAGTCTATTTCCCCTGTAGTATGAAACCTTGGTATTGCTCCTTGGAAGGTGCAGCCCTGAGCAGGCACACAGTCCCCTTGGTTTTATCTGGTCTGTATTGACACTCCTTTTCCCTGATTTTTCCATTAAGCTACCTGACTCACTTGGTATTACACCAGTTGTTAGGCTCCACTAATTACCCACGGGATATTCTATTGTTTTTGACAGTGTTCTAGGGCATTAATTGTACAGCAGTCTGATCTGATTAAATTCAGGCTGGGATAATTTTGAGACAGGTCTTTGAGGTTTGTTCTCACCTCAGGAGGGCTATTTTTATCTGTTTCTGTCCCTGGTTCTTTCTGAACCAGGCCTATGGTTTAGCTTGTTGGTCTCATTTAAGAAGAATTATTATCTTTGAGAACATCCCTAGACTTGAACTCTTCCCCCAGTATGTTTCAAACAGTCACTTCCTTTGGAAAGAGTTTTGGGGCTGTCTTTTCTTATGTACCACCTGTTACCGTAGGTAAAACCTTATTGCCACTACCTTTGGTGGTAGTGAGGTTGTTGTCACTGGTCTTCTTGGCTTGCCTTCCCAGCAATCTCTTGGAGATTCTCTTCCCTACAAGCAAGCTGTGGTGAGAGTGATCACGGATCCGGTATTCTTAGCCTATCGTGCCTGTTGTAGAGACTTTCTCCTGTGGACATAGGTTGATTGGAAAAGGAGAGCTCTAACCTCTTGGCCACACTCATCAGGAATTTGGCCTCTTCAACTCAAAGTTAGGGGCAGGGGATAAGAAATGCCGGTGGCCTGGCTCTCCTGTGAGATATTGTAACATTGAGTGATCATTGAGAATACTAGTATTCCTACCCTCTTGGCCACACTTGGCTGTAGTGGAGCTTCTATCAAGCTAGGTTGTGATTAAGATAGGGAAGGAGTAGGTCATGGCTACAATGCCATAGACTCTCAATGTTCTTACTGAGTAGTAGGTTTGCTTGAATAAATGTTTCTTCATTTGTCTTTAGGACACTATCCAGAGAAGGTGCAGAGTCATGTTTTTATAATTTTGACCAGTTTTGCTTATCTGGGTGGGAGGCAGGTCCAAGGAGCTCCTCACAACTCCATCCTAAAAGGAACTTTTTGTAAACTTGTGATTTTGCTATATTTGTTACCATTTGAAACTTTTGTCCATTGTTTTTACAGTGAAGGCCTTTAGCTGTATTAATGGCAGATCCTTTCTTTTAAATACCAACCAATAACACATACAGCTCAAACTCAATGTTTAAAAAATATGTCCAAGATAAAGGATATATTTCTAGTAACACCCAATGAAAATTAAATCTGGTTAAAGAAAAATAATTATATTTCACACCTTAATTTATGGCTGTGAACCCATTACACAACAATAGCACACTTCATAAATATACCTCCTACATTTAGATGTATTGGATCCACGTTAGTCTGTAGAAACACTTCATACATAATGTTATTTGGAAAATCGTATATCAGGAAAAGGAGACTTGGTCTAATAATAAAGTGTATTAAACTTGTGGTATAGTCCAAATTGTAGCATGAAGTTTGGGAAGTGAAATAAGAAAATAGACATAAATTTCAAACTTACTAATGGAAGGCACCTATGATTCATTAGAATGATTATGCTTTCTATCAGACCTGCCAACTCAAATATTTATTAAAAATGAACAATAAAAGCACTAATTCTCAATTTACTTATGTCAGACACAAAGAAAATGCTTTCTAAAGATCAACTGTTAAGTGTCAGCTGGACTGTAATTTTATACATATTTTTAAATTCCCTTTTTGTTGCCTTCAGGTCTTTCTTTGGAGACAAACAAACACGCGTGCGTGTGCGCGCGCACGCACACACACACACACACACACACACACACAGAAATACTGGCCCCAGTGAGAAAAACATGCTCTTTGTTGGATATATGAAACAATGAAGCCATTACCATGCTCCAGCATTTTCATGGGCAACCAGAAGAGAATGAAGGAATGGACCAAAGCATTTATGCATTGAAACCAAAATACCTAAAAGAAAACAAAGCAAGAAAGTTATGATAGTATGTTGGTCTAAATCTAAAAATATGTGACATTAGGAAATATACTTGCAGTTTGAAACACGGTTATAAAGCCAAAATGTTTTCCTAGATATGGAAAAATTCCATTTCTTCTCCTAAAAGAAATGACTATGAAATTAAAGGGTATTATTTGAAAACTCATTAAATATAAATGTGTAGGATTCAAATATAGAATATTTGTTATAAAAAGTATAAAAACCTAAATTATCCAATGAAAAAGAACCAGAAGTAGTAATTTGTAAAAGAAATAAAAATATTTTTCAATCCTTAAATTGCAGTGTTTTAAATATAATTTCTTTCATGTAATACAATCTGCACCTTTACATCGACACCCAGATTTTGGTCAAAGTAAATTTTAATAAACCATATACAATTTTCTTAAAGGAAATATTAATAATATAAAATCTCTAGGGCCAAACAAGAGTACATTGGTTAGGAGATGGTAGAACAACAGCAAAAACAAATCTTTGTTCTTTTGGTTCTAAATGTATCAGTTATTTTTATGTTTGCTAGGAAGACTTACAGATAAAGGACTAGAGGAGAAAAATATGTGGAAAAAACCATATCTGTCCTGTGACCTAAATTTCCTGAAGTAAAGCTGTTTTTAGGAAAGAATGTAAGAAACTGGTTTAAAAACACAACTAGTGCCAAACTGGAAAACCTCAAGATTCATGGAACATTGGGCAGAATACATAGAAGTTTCTGTCTCTGTGGAGAAAAATTATCCTTGGACTTAGCACAACTCCTGTCCTTCCTAATATTAAAATGCAGATCCAAAAGGGCTAAATTGTTTCCAGTTAACGTGCTAGTATTCCAGAACAAAACTCAAGAATAGTCATGGTGATACAAAATAAAAAACTTTTGTGCACAGCAAAGGAAGCCATCAGGAAAACAAAAAGGCATCTTACTAAATGGGAGAAGATATTTGCAAATGATTCATCCAATAAGGAGTAAATTTCCAAAATATATTTGTAAAAAAACTTGTACCACACACACGCGCACACACACACACACACACACACACACACACACACAATCTGATTTAAAAATGGGAAGAGAATTTAAATAGACATTTTTCCAAAGAAGACTTACAAATGGCCAACTGACACATGAAAAGATGGTCAACATTACTAATCATCAGAAAAAGGCAAATCAAAACCACAATGAGAGACCACCTTACACCTATCAGAATGGGTAGAATCAAAAAGACAAGAGATAACAAGTGTTGGTGAAGAGATGGAGAAAAAAGAACCCTCGTGCACTATTGGTAGCAATGCAAACTGGTGCAGCCACAGTAGAAAACAGTATGGAGTTTTCTCAAAAAATTACATATAGTAATGCCATATGATCTAGTAATATCACTACTGGCTATTTACCCAAGAAAACCAAAAACACTAATTCATACAGATACATGCACCACTATATTTACCGCAGCATTATTTGCAATAGCCAAGATATGGAAGCAACCCAAGTGTCCATCCGTAAATGAAGGGATAAAGAAGATGTGATATGTATATACAATGGAATACTGTTCAGCCGTAAAAAAGTAGGCGATCCCACCATTTGCAACAATATGGATGGGCCTAGAGGCTTCTCTGATAAGTGAAATAAATCAGGCAGAGGATGACAAATACCATATGATTTCACTTATATGTGTGATCTAAAAAATAAATGAACAAACAAAAACCATAAGAAATCAATACAGAGAATACACTGGAAGTTGCCAGAGGAATGGGAGAGTGGAGGCATGGGAAAAACGGGTGAGGGGGGTGAGGCTTCCAGTGTGGAATGAGTAAGTCATGGGGATAGAAGGCAAAGCACAGGGAATATAGTTAATGGGATTATAATAGTGTTGTATGGTGACTGATGGTAGCTACACTTGTATAGAATAGATGTAGGTAGAATAATGTATAGGCTTCTTGAATCACTGTTTTACACCTGAAACTAATGTAGCATTGTGTGTCAACTATACTTCAATCAATCAATGTAAAGGGAAAAAATATATTCATGGTTATACAAAAATATCTATCACGTAGGACAAATCCAATTCAGAATTATCAGGCATTTAAAAAAAGGCAGAAAAACACTACCCAAAATGAGGAAGTAAAACTTAATTAAATCCAACCTACAACTAACACACATATTAAAATTTGTAGATAAGAATGTTGAAAGAGTATAACTCTATTCTTTTCCTTTTTTGAAACAGTATTTATTCTTTATGTTCAAAAGCTTAGCAGGGAAATAGAAAATATAAAAAATTTCCAGATAGAAATTTAATAGATTAAAAACTATAAATTTTGAGATAATAAACTTACTAGACGGCAGTAATGCAGATTCAACATTGCAGAAGAATTAATGGCATAGATATTGCAGAAGTAAGTGAAGACAAAATGATGACAAAACACCCAAACAAAAAAAAATTTAACAGAGAGGAGGATGTATAAAACAAAGGTATAGGTTCAATGAAGTTTTGGACAACTTCAAGTGATCTAACATATGTATAATTGGAAGCAACAGAAGGAGAGAAGATAGGCCAGAAAAAATATTTGAAAATACAATGGGTGAAAATTTTCCAAATTTGATGTAAACTATAAACCAAGAAACTTTTTTTGTAAAGGACAAGATGGAAAAAAAGTATTTTATTCTTTGGGGGCCACAAGATCTCCATTATAACTACTCAACTCTGCTGGTGTACCTCTACGATAATCAAAATGAATCTGTGAATGAATGGTCATGGCTGTTTCCCAATAAAATTTTATGAAATCAGGCAACGGACTAGATTTGGCCTATAGCCCATAGTTTGCTGATCTTTTTTTTTTTGTTGTTAACATTTACTTATTGTTGAGACAGAAAGCATGAGCGGGGGAGGGGCAGAAAGAGAGGGAGACACAGAATCTGAAGCAGGTTCCAGGCTCTGAGCTGGCAGCACAAAGCCCGACACAGGGCTCGAACTCACGAACCGTGAGATCATGACCTGAGCTGAGTCAGACACCTAACCGACTGAGCCCCGAGGGGCCCCCTCATCTTCTTAGTATAAACCTACAGATCCAAATCCTCAGTGCACCCCAAGCACAGGAACCATGAAGAAACAAGTCACCACAATCCAATTGCTCAAATCTGGGGGGGAAAAAATCTTCAAAGCAGCCAGATGAAAAAAGACACATGAAAGGTATAAAGTGAGGATGACAGTAATTCCACATCAAAACAATGCATGTAAGAAGACAGTCGAAATTACTGAAAGAAATAAACTGTCAAACCTAGAATTTTATGCCAACCAAAAATAACTTTCAAAAATGAAGGTCAAATGAAGACTTTTTGAGTTCCATAAAAACTAAGAGTTCACTGCCAGCAGATTTGCACTACAAGGAATGTTAAAGGAAGCTCTGCAGGCAGAAGGAAATTAGAACACATATTAATGTGAATCCACACAAAGGGTAGAAGATTACTGGAAATAACAAAAGTATGGGTAAAGATCTAAGTGTTTCTCTTACTGTTTAAGTCACTTTGAAAAATAATTGTTCAGACACAAGTATTAATATGGTGTGGGGTTGTTAACATATGTAAAAGTAACATGTATGACAACATTAGTCCAAAGGTCAGAAGGAGAGAAATGGAGGTGTACTATTAAGGTTTTTATACTGTATGTGAATTAGTGTATCACTTGAAGTCATACTACACTAACTTAACAATACATGGTATAAACCCTAAAGCAAATTCTTTAAAGAAAAGAATTATAGCTAAGAAGCCAACAAGGAGATGAAATGGAATTCACAAAAATTAATCCAAAAGAAGTCAGAACAAGAGAAAACAAGGAAACAAATTATAATTAGGAAAAATCAAAAATGTGTAGAAAGATGGTTAAATTTGAACCAAAACACATCAATAAACATACGAAAATGTAAATACTTTAAACACGCAGTATAGAGACATAATATCAGACTGGATAACAAAGACTACAAACTGCCCACTAGAAGACTCGAATGAATGAATGAATGAATGAATGAATGAATGAATAAATAAATAAAAATAAGAGGATGGAAAAGATATATCATAAAAACACTAAAAAAAACCTGGAGTTGTCATATTACTATCAGACAAAATAGACAAGATCAAAGAAGAAAATAATAAAGGTAATTTCATAATGAAAAAGGGATCAATCAAGACAATATAAACAAATCCAAAACATTTATACACGTAATAACAGAACTGCAAAATACATGAAGCAAACCTGATAGAACTTCAGAGGGATATAGATGAATCCATACTTTGGGTTGGAGATTTTAGTTCCTTTCCAACTGAGTAATTAGACAGAAAATTAATGTAGAAGAATGTAGAAGTTTGAACACTACGATGTTGACCTCATTTAACAATCTGTCCAAGTAAAGATGAAATATTTATCAGATAGACCATATTCTGAACCATGAAGTAAGACTCCATACAGGGGAAAGTGGGTGTTGGGCACTGAGAAGGGCACCTGTTGGGATGAGCACTGAGTGTTGTATGGAAACCAATTTGACAATAAATTATATTATAAATTATATAATTATATTATAAAATTATAATATATATAATACATATTATAAATTATTATAATTATATTATAAATTATATTTTAATATATGGGTGCCTGGGTGGCTCAGTGGGTTAAGTGTATGACTTCCCCACTCACGCTCTGTCTCTGTCTCCCAAAATTGAATAAAAGTTAAAAAAAATTTTTAATTATATTTAATATAAAAGACCCATGTTTCTTCCAGGCATCTATATATTTTTTTAATTGAAGCACAATTAACATAGTGTTATATTAGTTTCAAGTATACAATATAATGACTAATAATTCTAAACACTATTCAGTGCTCATTATGATAAATGTACTCTTGATTCTCTATTTTACCCATTCTCTTACCCACCTCTCATCTGGAAACCACCAGTTCATTCTCTGTATATAAGAGTCTACTTTTTGACTCTTTTTTCCTTTGTTCACTTGTTTCTTAGATTCCACATATGAATAAAATCATATGGGATTTGTCTTTCTCTGACTGACTTATTTCACTTAGCATTATATCCTGTAGGTCCATCCATGTTGTTGCAAATGGCAAGATTTCATTCTTTTTATAGTTAAGTAATAGTCCATTGCTTATATATACCACATCTTCTTTACCCATTTGTCTACTGATGGACACTTGGGTTGCTTCCATATCTTGGCTATTGCAGATAATGCTGCAATAAATATATGGGTGCATAGGGATTAATATGCAAAATATATAAAGAACAAGTAAGTTTTTTTATGAGCGTAAGTTCAACTCAATACCAAGAAAACAAATAATGTGATTTAAAAATGGGCAGAGGATGGGCATGCAAGCTGGTGCAGCCACTCTGGAAAACTCAAAAAACTAAAAATAGAACTACCCTACGACCCAGCAATTGATGGGATACAAGTGTGCTGTTTCGAAGGGACACATGCACCCCCATTTTATAGAGCACTATCGACAATAGCCAAAGTATGGAAAGAGCCCAAATGTCCATCGATGGATGAATGGATAAAGATGTGGCATATATATACAATGGAGTATTACTTGGCAATCAAAAAGAATGAAAGCTTGCCATTTGCAACTACATGGATGGAACTGGAGGGTATTATGCTAAGACATAATTAGAGAAAGACAAAATGATATGACTTCACTCCTATGAGGACTTTAAGAGACAAAACAGATGAACATAAGGGACGGGAAGCAAAAATAATATAAAAACGGGGAGGGGGACAAAACATAAGAGACTCTTAAATAAGGAGAACAAACAGAGGGTTACTGGAGGGGTTGAGGGAGGGGGGATGGGCTAAATGGGTAAGGAATCTACTCCTGAAATCATTGTTGCACTATATGCTAACTAATTTGGATGTAAATTAAAAAAAAAAAAAAATTGGGCAGAGGGCCTGAATAGACATTTTCCCAAAGAAGACATACAGATGGCTGACACATGAAAAGATGTTTAACATCACCAATCATCATGGAAATGCAAGTCAAAACCACAATGAGATATCAATTTATACCTGTCAAATGGCTGAATGAAAAAAACTCATGAAATAACAAGTGTTGCGAGAATGTAGACGAAAAGGAACCTTCATGTACTGTATAAATGCAAATTGGTACACCCATCGTGGAAAACAGTATGACAGTTACTCAAAATACTAAAAATATAATTGACATGTGGTCTAATGGCACTTAACTGTGGTATTTACCCAAATGGTACTTACCCAAAGAAAGCAAAAATACTAATTTGAAAAGATACTTGCAGGTGTCTATATATTTTTAAAGCTTCACTAATGACTGGGATGCAGTTAGGTTTACTCCAAATCTCAACTCCGTGATCCCAGGAAGAAAGCATTCCAGAAGAATCGCTTGTCTCCTCTAAAAATAGGCCTGAGTCCCTCATTTGTATTTTCCAGGATTGCCCCAATGCACAGCATGCCTCCTGACGCTGCTCTGTGCACAGTTTGTGGGACCACACATGGTGCCTTGCTTCTTTTTCTTTAGTTTCCCTCTGCCACATATTGTTATTTAAATCTCGGTTCCCTAGATAAACTAAACTACAAGGTAAATGATTGCACAAGGCTGCATTCCTTGGTTTTTAAATTATTTTTTTTAAGCATCAGAAAAGGAAAAGAGGTACCTTTGGAGTTGAGATGAAAACCTGCATTAAATCTTCTGTTTACCTTTGTGTTGAAAATTTTCCCTGCCTGAGAAATCCTATAGAGTTGTGGGCACCTAAGCAGGCTCTTCTCACTGCAACACTTTTCAAAGATTCCCAGAGTAAGAGGTGGTAATGAAGTGAAAATCTACATAGAAAACAAGGATTTATTAAAAAGAACTTTTAGTCTGTAACTAAATTAATAATATTGTAACAATGTCACTTTCCTGACTTTGATAATGTATTACTACTATTAAGATATCATTATGGGGGAAGCTGGTTGAAGGATACACAGAACTATTTTTGCATCTTCTGGTAAGTCTTAAACTATTTAAAAATAAAAATTACTGGGGTGCCTGGGTGGCTCAGTCGGTTGAGCGTCTGACTTCTGCTTAGGTCATGATCTCGTGGTTCCTGGGTTCAAGCCCCCCACAGGGCTCGGTGCTGACCGCTCAGGGCCTGGAGCCTGCTTCGGATTCTGTCTCCTGCTCTCTTTGCCCCTCCCCCACTTGCACTCTGTCTTTCTCTGGCTCTCAAAAGTGAATAAATAATAAACAATTTTAAAAATAAATAAAAATAAAAATTGTTTACAAAGAAGATATTAATAAGTCCCATAGATTCAAACACATTACCAAATCACAACTTAATTTTCTGATCCAACCCTTTGGTTTAGGAGGTTATAACTGTGTAAATGTTGCTTTATGAGCATAAAATGAATACGTTTTTTCTTCTGTTTAATGAGGTAAGACAAATTGACTATCTAGATATTTTAATAATAGGCATAATACTGCCCAGTATATCTACCAATAATGACATTCGTATCCCTCATAAGAACCAGTTGTTTAAAATTTTTTTAATGTTTATTTTTGAGAGAGAGCGAGTGAGCATGAGCAGGGGAGGGGCAGAGAGAGAGGGAGACACAGAACCCGAAGCAGGCTCCAGGCTCCGAGTCATCAGCACAGAGCCCGACACGGGGCTTGAATCCACAAACTGTGAGATCATGACCTGAGCTGAAGTCGGACGCTTAACTGACTGAGCCACCCAGGGGCCCCAACAACCAGTTGTTTTCTAAGCTAGTTCACTTGACAGGACTGGCCCATAGTAATTACTCAGTAAATACTTTCGTGAATGTTAGATTAAACAAAAAATATATTTAAAAAATTCTTTATCTTGATAATAATCAGAAACAAAGAGATGTTTCCCACTTACTCTTGAAATATTTTGTTAACAATCATTATGCCAGCAACCGTATTAAATGAAAAGTACATGACCCTTTAAAAAGTTCTGGACCTTGTCAGGGAGGGAACGCTGTAACAGCAGATACAATAACATGAGAAAAATGGGGAAGTAGGGAGAAGTTTAAGAAGGAGAAAGGGGAGAAAAGGAGAGGAGAATAGGAAGACGGAAATGCATGAACTGTGTCCATTGAGAACTGAGAAGTGCTTTCAGAAAGACTCCTTGGATAAAGGACACTTGAAGCTCACCAGAATTTACAGGTTTCTGCTCCATTTGGTTTCAGTGCCTTTGCCAGTTTAACCGGGGATTCTTCACAAAGAGCAACAAGGCTCACTGAGCAAGTGCTCTTCACACCTCTGGGCCTCTTACGTTTGCTGTTGTCTCATTGGCCAAATCAAGTCACATGACCAACCCAGAATCGGCGTGGGTGGGTACACCAAAGTTGTGGCTACACCAACTGGGGGACATTTACTGTAACAATCTAACACAATATGCGACTCATGTAGATTTTCTAGAATTTTGTACAAAATATTGACAGCAACTAAATAAACATTACTTCTCTTTCAGTTCTTTTGTTTTGTTTTGTTTTTGACTCATTGCACTGGCTAGGACCTACATACGATGTTGAATCGAAGTGGTAAGAACGTCCATTCTTCTTGATCTTAGGGGAACAGGTTTTGCCATTAGGTATGATGTTAGCTGTAGGTTTTTCAGAGAAGCACTTTCTTAGTGCTTCTCAGAATGAGTGATAAATTCTCTCAAGTGTCTTTACTGCATTTGCTGAGATGATTATATGGTTCTTCCTTTTATATCTTTTTTTTTTTTAAGTTTTTTTTAGAGACAGCATGTGCCTGTGCAGAGGTGAGGGGCATAGTGGGGGAGAGGGAGAATCTTAAGCTGGCCCTGCGCTCAGCACAGAGGTCATAACCTGAGCAGAAATCAAGAGTCTGCCACTCAACTGACTGAGCCACCCAGGTGCCCCTTCCTTTTAAATCTTATAAAAAGGTGTATTACGCTGAATATTAAATAGTAAACCAAACTGCATTTCTGAGATAAATCCTAATTTGTCAAAAAGTTTTTTATATTGCTGGATTTGATTTGCTAGAATTTTTTGCATCTGCAATCTTGAGGGATATGGGATTGGAATATTCTATTCTATTTTGTCTGGTTTGATATCTGGGCAATACTGCATCATAAATGAGTTGGGGTATTTCCTCCTCCTCTCTTTTCTGGAAAAATTTGTCTATATTTGTTTTGTTAATACTTCTGAAGGTTTTCTTTAATATATGGGAAGGTTTTTAACTAAGAATTTAAAAATTTTTAATAGATATGGGGCTGTTACGGTTATCTATATCTTCTTGGGTGATATTTAGTAGTTTGTGTCTTTCAAGGAATTTGTCAATTTTATTCAAAATGTAAAATAGGTCATAAATATTCTTCATATTTGCTGTAGACCCCTCTACCATTCATTCCTAATATTGGTTAATTTCTGTCTTCTTTTTATAGTGTGCTTGATCAGTCTGAATAGAGATTTATCAACCTCATTTGTCTTGTTTTAAGAACCAGTTTTTACTGCCTTTTTTTTTTTTTTTTTTTTTTTTTTTTTTTTGCTTTACACTTATTTTAATCATGCTGTTTTCTTTTATGTTTATTTTGCTTTGTTATTCTGGACTTCTTTGAATCTTCCTTTTCTAGTTTCTTCAGGTTGGAGCTTGATGTTAGACCCTAAATTACTGGTATAAGCATTTAAAAAATGTAAGTGTTCTCTAAACACTGCTTTAGCTACATCTCACATAATTTGAAAATTTTTGTTTTATTTTTTCTGTTCAAAATATCTCCTAAATATTCCTGTGATTTCTTATGTGACCATGATGTATTTAGAAGTGTGTTCTTTAATTATCAAATATGTGGGTATTTTCCTAAGGAATTACTGTTATTCCTTTATTGTTTATTGTTACTGCTATGTAGTTTAAATCCACTGAGATCAAAAGAACATCTTCTATGTGATTTTAATCCTTTTCAATTTACTAAGACTTGCCTTATCACCCAGCATGTAGTCTATTGATGAATGTTTTATATGCAACTTGAGAAGATTGTGTATTTTGCTGTTGTTGAGTAGAATTTTCTATAAATGTCAAAGGAAAGTTCTTTCACTGAGGTATACTTGACTCCTGATGCTACATTAGTTATACAACATAGCAGTCAACAACTCTGTACATTATGCTGTGCTCACTTCAAGTGTAACCACCCCTTATCACCACACAGCACTATTATGATATCATTGACTGTATTCACTCTGCTGTACCTTTCATCCCATGACTTATTCATTCGTAACTGGAAGCCTGTATCTTCCACCCACCTTTATGCATTTTGCCCATCCCCCAGCCCTCTGACAACTACCAGATTATGCTCTGTATTCATGGATCTCTTTTGGCTTTGTTGCTGTTGTTAGTTTGTTCACTTGTTTTGTTTTTAGATTCCACATGTAAGTGAAGTCATGTGGTATTTGTCTTTCTCTGACTTACTTCACTGAGTATAATACCGGCTAGGTCCATCCGTGTTGTTACAAATGGCAAGATCACAGTCTTTTTTTTTTTATGACTGAGTAATATCCTTTTGTGGGTACATACATCATCTTTATCCGTTCATCTGTGGGTGGACACTTGGGTTGCTTCCACGTCTGGGTATTGTAAATAATGCCGCAACAAACATAGGGGTCCACATATCTTTCAGAATTAGTGTTTTCATTTCTTTGGGTAAATAACTAGTAGTAAAATTACTAGATCCTGTGATATTTTTATTTTTAATTTCTTGGGGACACTCTATACTTTTTTCCACAATGCTTGCACCCATTTAAATTCCTACTAATGGGGATTTCCCTATTGGTTCCCTTTCCTCCACATCCTTGCCAACACTTGTTATTCCCTGTCTTTTTGTTATTAGGCATTCTGATATGTGTGAGGTGATATCTCATTGTGGTTTTGATCTGCGTTTTCCTGATAATCACTAATGTTAAACATCTTTTAATGTTGTCTGTTGGCCATCCGCGTGTCTTCTTTGGAAAAATGTCTATTCAGGTCCTCTGCCCATTTTTTAATCAGATTTTTTTTATGTTGAGTTGTATAAATTCTTTACATATTCTGTATATTAATTCCTTATTGCAATGTCTTGCAAATATCTTCTAGGTTACCTTTTTGTTTTGTTAATGGTTTCTTTTGCTCTACATTTTATTTTGGTAGAGTCACAATAGCTTATTTTTCTTTTGTTCCCCTTGCCTGGAGAGATATATCCTTAAATATGTTGCTAAGCATGATGTCCAAGAAATTACTGCCTATGCTTTCTTTTAGGAACTTTATGGTTTCAGTTCTCACTTTTAGATCTTTAATCCACTTTGAGTTTTTGTGTATGGTGTTAAGAAAGTGGTCTAGTTTCATTCTTTTGCATGTAGCTGTCTTGAAAAGACTGTCTTTCTTCATTCTTGCCTCCTTCGTCGTAGATTAATTGGCCGTTTAAATGTGGATTTATTTCTGGGCTTTCTATCCTGTCCCATTGACCTACGTATCTGTGTACGTGCTGGTGCCATACTGTCTTGATTACTGTAGCTTTTCAGTATATCTTGAAATCTGGAATTTTTATGCCTCCAGCTTTGCTGTTCTTTCTCAATATTGCTTTGGCTGTTCAAGGTCTCTTGTAGGTCCATACAAATTGTAGGATTGTTTGTTCTAGTTCTGTGAAAAATGCTGTTGGTATTGATGGGGACTGCCTTGAATCCATAGATTGCTTTGGGTAGTCTGACATTCTAATGATATGAATTTTTCCAACCTATGAGCATGGTATATCTTTCCATTTCTTCGTGTCATCTTCAGTTTCTTTCATCAGTGACTCACAGTTTTCAGAGTATGGTTCTTTCATCTCATTAGCTAACTTTATTCTTAGATATTTTATTCCTTTTGGTACAGTGTAAATAGGATTATTTCCTTAATTTCTCTTTCTGCTACTTTATTATTTGTGTATAAAAACATATTTCTGTAGATTAATTTTGTATCCTACAACTCTACTGAATTCATTTATTCTAAAATTTTTTTTGGTGGCTTCTTTATAGAGTTTTTATGTATAGTGTTGTCATCGGTAAATAGTAACAGCTTTTCTTTCCATTTTCAATTTCTTATGCCTTTTGTTTCTTTTTCTTATATGATTATGTGGCTAGGACTTCCAGTACTATGTTGAATAAAAGCGGTTAGAGTGAACATCATCGTCATGTTGCTCGTCTTAGAGGAAAAGGTGTTTTTCACCATTGAGTATGACATATCAGGTGTGGGTGTGTCATACGTGGCCTTTGTTATGTTGATGTATGTTCCCTTTAAACACACTTGAGAATTTCTATCATGAATGATGTTGAATTTTGTTAAAATTTTTTTCTGTGTCTATTGAGATGGTCATATAATTTTATCCTTCGTTTTGTTAATATGATGTATGACATTGATTTGAAAATATTGAAACATCCTTGCATCCCTGGAATTAATCCCACTCAATCATGGTGAATAACTGTTTTAATGTATTGTTGAACATGGTTTGCTAATGTTTTATTAAATATTTTCATCTATGTTTATCAGGTGTATTGGTTTGTAGAGTTCTTTTTATGCAGTGTCTTTGTCTGTTTTTGGTATCCAGGTAATGCTGGCTCATAGAATGCATTTGGGAGCTTTCCTTCCTCTTGTTGGGATGGTTGGAGGAGAAAATTGTTTGGTAGAGTCTTTAAATGTTTGGTAGAGTGAATCCATCTAGTCCTAGACTTACTCGTTAGGAATTTTTGATTACTGATTCATTTTTTTTACTAGTACTGTGTTCAGAATTTCTATTTGTTCTTAATTCAGTTTTGAGAAGTTCTATATTTCTAGGAATTTATCCATTTCTTGTAGGTGGCCCAATTTGTTGGCATATAATTTCTCATAGTAGTCTCTTATAATCCTTTATATTTCTGTGGTGTTTATTACTTCTAATTTCTGATTTTATTCATTGGAGTCCTCTTTTTTCTTGATGATTCTGGCTGAAAGTTTATCAAATTTGTTTATTTTTTCAAAGAAGTAACTCTTGGTTTCCATGATCTTTTTTATGTATATATATGTATGTATATATATTTATTCTCTGTTTCACTTATTTTTTTTTTCTGTTCTTTATTATTTCTTTCCTTCTACTGACTTTGGACTTTGTTATTTTTCTGGGTCCATGACATGTAAGCTTAGATTGTTCATTAGAGATTTTTCTTATTTCTTGAGGTAGGTGTGTATGGTTAGAAATTTCCCTCTTTAGAACTTCTTTGCTGCATCCCAAAGATTTTGGACTATTGTGTTTTCATTTTCATTTGCTCCGTGTATTTTTTAAAAATGTTTTAATGTTTATTCACTTTTGAGAGAGACAGACAGAGCACAAGCAGGGGAGGGGCAGAGAGAGAGGGAGACACAGAATATGAAGCAGACTCCAGACTCCGAGCTGTCAGCACAGAGCCCAGTTGGGGCTCGAAATCACAAACTGCGAGATCATGACCTGAGCCAAAGTTGGATGCTTAACGAACTGAGCCACCCCGGGCATCCCATGCCTCCACGTATTTTTTAATTTTCCATTTGATTTCTTTCTTGACCTATTGGTTATTTAGTAGCATGTTGTTTAAAATCTATGGTTTGTGCTTTTTCCAAAGAGTTTTTTTCTTATAATTGATTTCTAGTGTCATACTATTATGGTTGGAAAAGATATTTGATATGATTTTAATCTTACTAAAATATGGAGACTTGTTTTGTGGTTTAATATATGATCTACCTAGGAAAATGTTCCATGTGCACTTGAAAAGAATGTGTATTCTGTTGTTTTTGGATGGAATGTTCTGTATGTATCTGTTGAGTCTATCTAGTCAAATGTGTCATTAAAGACCCTGTTTCTTATTGATTTTCTGCCTGAATGATCTATCTATTGATAGATAGAGTCTATCTATCGATAGATAAATGTGGTGTTAAAGTACCTACTATTATTGTGTTGCTGTTAGTTTCTCACTTTATGTATGTTAATATTTGCTTTATGTATTTAGGTGCTCCAATGTTGGGTGCATAGATATTTATAATTGTTATATCTTCTTCTTGGATTGATTCCTTTATCATTATGCAGTGCCTCTCTCTGTCTATTGTTACAGTCTTTATTTTAAAGTTTATTTAATCTGGGGCACCTGGGTGGCTCAGTCGGTTGAGCATCTGACTTCGGCTCAGGTCATGATCTCACGGTTCGTGGGTTCGGGCTCCACGTCAGGCTCTGTGCTGACAGCTCAGAGCCTGGAGCCTGCTTCGGATTCTGTGACTCCCTCTCTCTCTGCCCCTCCCCTGCTCACGCTCTGTCACTCTCTCTCTTTCAAAAATAAATAAACATTTAAAAAAAACACTTTAAAGTTCATTTAATCTAATATAAGTATTATGGCTTTTTTCCCCCCCGTACCATTTGCATGGTATGTTTTTCCATCTCTTCACTTTCAGTCTGTACGTGTTTAAGTCTGAACTTTCTTACAGGCAGCATATAGATGGGTCTTTTGTTTTGTTTTTATCACTTCCATTATCCCTTGTCTGTCTGTTTATTTATTTATTTTGAATATGAAATTTATTGTCAAATTGGTTTCCATATAAAACCTAGTACTCATCCCAATAGGTGCCCCCCTCAATGCCCATCACCCACTTTCCCCTCCCTCCTACCCCCCATCAACCCTCAGTGTATTCTCAGTTTTTAAGAGTCTCTTATGCTTTGGCTCCCTCCCTCTCTTTTTTTCCCCCATCCCCTTCCCCATGGTCTTCTGTTAAGTTTCTCAGGATCCACATAAGAGTGAAAACATATGGTATCTTTCTCTGTATGACTTATTTCACTTAGCATAACAATCTCCAGTTCCATCCACGTTGCTACAAAAGGCCATATTTCATTCTTTCTCATTGCTGCGTAGTATTCCATTGTGTATCTAAACCACAATTTCTTTATCCATTCATCAGTTGATGGACATTTAGGCTCTTTCCGTAATCTGGCTATTGTTGAAAGTGCTGCTATAAACATTGGGGTACAAGTGCTCCTATACATCAGCGCTCCTGTATCCCTTGGGTAAATTCCTAGCAGTGCTATTTCTGGGTCATAGGTTAAACCTATTTTTAAAGAATTTTTTTTTCAACGTTTATTTATTTTTGGGACAGAGAGAGACAGAGCATGAACGGGGGAGGGGCAGAGAGAGAGGGAGACACAGAATCGGAAACAGGCTCCAGGCTCAGAGCCATCAGCCCAGAGCCTGACGCGGGGCTCGAACTCCCGGACCACGAGATCGTGACCTGGCTGAAGTCGGATGCTTAACCGACTGCGCCACCCAGGCGCCCCAAACCTATTTTTAATTTTTTGAGGAACCTCCACACTGTCTTCCAGAGTGGCTGCACCAGTTTGCATTCCCACCAACCGTGCAAGAGGGTTCCAGTTTCTCCACATCCTCGCCAGCATCTATAGTCTCCTGATTTGTTCATTTTAGCCACTCTGACTGGTGTGAGATGATATCTCACTGTGGTTTTGATTTGTATTTCCCTGATGAGGAGTGATGTTGAGCATCTTTTCATGTGCCTGTTGGCCATCTGGATGTCTTCTTTAAAGAAGTGTCCATTCATGTCTTCTGCCCGTTTCTTCACTGGATTATTTGTTTTTCAGGTGAGGAGTTTGGTGAGTTCTTTAGATTTTGGATACTAGCCCTTTGTCTGATATGTCATTTGCAAATATCTTTTCCCATTCTATCTGTTGCCTTTTAGTTTTGTTGATTGTTTCCTTTGCAGTGCAGAAGCTTTTTATCTTCATGTGGTCCCAATAGTTCATTTTTGCTTTTAATTCCCTTGCCTTTGGAGATGTGTCGAGTAAGAAATTGCTGTGGCTGAGGTCAGAGAGGTTTTTTTTCCTGCTTTCTCCTCTAGGGATTTGATGGTTTCCTGTCTCACATTCAGGTCCTTCATCCATTTTGAGTTTATTTTTGTGAATGGTGTAAGAAAGTGGTCTAGTTTCATCCTTCTGCATGTCACTGTCCAGTTCTCCCAGCACCATTTGTTAGAGTCTTTTTTCCATTGGATATTTGTTCCTGCTCTGTCAAAGATTAGTTGGCCATACTTTTGTGGGTCCAGTTCTGGAATCGCTATTCCATTGGTCTATGTGTCTGCTGTTGTGCCAATACCGTGCTGTCTTGATGATTACAGCTTTGTAGTAGAGGCTAAAGTCTGGGATTGTGAGGCCTCCTGCTTTGGTCTTCTTCTTCTTCAATATTACTTTGGCTATTCGGGGTCTTTTGTGATTCCATACAAATTTTAGGATTGCTTGTTTCAGCTTCGAGAAGAATGCTGGTACAATATTGATTGGGATTGCACTGAATGTGTAGATTGCTTTGGGTATTATTGACATTTTAACAATATTTATTCTTCCAATCCATGAGCATGGAATGTTTTTCCATTTCTTTGTATCTTCTTCAATTTCCCTCATAAGCTTTGTATAGTTTTCAGCATACAGATCTTTTAAATCTTTGGTTAGGTTTATTCCTAGGTATTTCATGATTCTTGGTGCAATTGTGAATGGGATCAGTTTCTTTATTTGTCTTTCTGTTGCTTCATTATTAGTGTATAAGAATGCAACTGATTTATGTATATTGATTTTGTATCCTGCAACTTTGCTGAATTCATGTATCAATTCTAGCAGACTTTTGGTGGAGTCTATTGGATTTTCCGTGTATAATATCATGTCATCTGCAAAAAGTGAAAGCTTGACTTCCTCTTTGCCAATTTTGATGCCTTTGATTTCCTTTTGTTGTCTGATTGCTGATGCTAGAACTTCCAACACTATGTTAAACAACAGCGGTGAGAGTGGACATCCCTGTCGTGTTCCTGATCTCAGGGGGAAAGCCCTCAGATTTTCCCCATTGAGGATGTTATTAGCTGTGGGCTTTTCATAAATGGCTTTTATGATGTTTAAGTATGCTCCTTCTATCCCGACTTTCTCGAGGGCTTTTATTAAGAAAGGATGCTGCATTTTGTCATGCTTTTTCTGCATGAATAGACAGGATCATATGGTTCTTTTCATTTCTTTTATTAATGTGATGTATCACATGGATTGATTTGCGAATGTTGAACCAGCCCTGCAGCCTGGGAATGAATCCCACTTGATCATGGTGAATAATTCTTTTTATATGCTGTTGAATTCGATTTGCTAGTATCTTATTGAGAATTTTTGCATCCATATTCATCAGGGATATTGGCCTGTAGTTCTCTTTTTTTGCTGGGTGTGTGTCTGGTTTGGGAATCAAAGTAATGCTGGCTTCATAGAATGAGTCTGGAAGTTTTCCTTCCCTTTCTATTTTTTGGAATAGCTTGAGAAGGATAGGTATTATCTCTGCTTTAAATGTCTGGTAGAATTCCCCAAGGAAGCCATCTGGTCCTGGACTCCTATTTGTTGGGAGATTTTTGACAACTGATTAATTTCTTTGCTGGTTATGGGTCTGTTCAAGTTTTCTATTTCCTCCTGTTTGAGTTTTGGAAGTGTGTGGGTGTTTAGGAATTTGTCCATTTCTTCCAGGTTGTCCAGTTTGTTGGCATATAATTTTTCATAGTATTCCCTGATAATTGCTTGTATTTCGGAGGGATTGGTTGTAATAATTCCATTTTCATTCATGGTTTTATCTATTTGGGTCATCTCCCTTTTCTTTTTGAGAAGCCTGGCTAGAGGTTTATCAATTTTGTTTATTTTTTCAAAAAACCAACTCTTGGTTTCATTGATCTTCTCTACAGTTTTTTTAGATTCTATATTGTTTATTTCTGCTCTGATCTTTATTATTTCTCTTCTTCTGCTGGGTTTAGGCTGCCTTTGCTGTTCTGCTTCTATTTCCTTTAGATGTGCTGTTAGATTTTGTATTTGGGATTTCTCTTGTTTCTTGAGATAGGCCTGGATTGCAATGTATTTCCTCTCTGGACTGCTTTCACTGTATCCCAAAGCATTTGGATTGTTGTATTTCCTTTTTCATTTGTTTCCATATATTTTTTAATTTCTTCTCTAATTGCGTGGTTGACCCATTCATACTTTAGTAGGGTATTCTTTAACCTCCATGCTTTTGGAGGTTTTCCAAGACTTTTTCCTGTGGTTGATTTCAAGTTTCATAGCATTGTGGTCTGAAAGTATGCATGGTATGATCTCAATTCTTGTATACTTATGAAGGGCTGTTTTGTGACCCAGTATGTGATCTATCTTGGAGAATGTTCTGTGTGTACTCGAAGAAAGTGTATTCTGTTGCTTTGGGATGCAGAGTTCTAAATATATCTGTCAAGTCCATCTGATCCAGTGTATCATTTAGGGCCCTTGTTTCTTTATTGGTCCTGTGTCTAGATGATCTATCCATTGTTGTAAGTGGAGTATTAAAGTCCCCTGCAGTTACCATATTCTTATCAATAAGGTTGCTTATGTTTGTGATTAATTGTTTTATATATTTGGGGGCTCCCGTATTCGGCGCGTAGATATTTATAATTGTTAGCTCTTCCTGATGGATAGACCCTGTAATTATGATATAATGCCCTTCTTCATCTCTTGTTACAGCCTTTAATTTAAAGTCTAGTTTGTCTGATACAAGTATGGCTACTCCAGCTTTCTTTTGACTTCCAATAGCATGATAGATAGTTCTCCATCCCCTCACTTTCAATCTGAAGGTGTCCTCAGTTCTAAAATGAGTCTCTTGTGGACAGCAGATAGATGGGTCTTGTTTTTTTATCCATTCTGATATCCTATGTCTTTTGGTTGGAGCATTTAGTCTGTTTACATTCGGTGTTGTTATTGAAAGATATGGGTTTAGGGGCGCCTGGGTGGCGCAGTCGGTTAAGCGTCCGACTTCAGCCAGGTCACGATCTTGTGGTCTGTGAGTTCGAGCCCCGTGTCGGGCTCTGGGCTGATGGCTCAGAGCCTGGAGCCTGTTTCCAATTCTGTGTCTCCCTCTCTCTCTCTGCCCCTCCCCCGTTCATGCTCTGTCTCTCTCTGTCCCAAAAATAAACGTTGAAAAGAAAAAAAAAAGAAAGAAAGATATGGGTTTAGAGTCATTGTGATGTCTATAGGTTTCATGCTTGTAGTGATGTCTCTGGTACTTTGTGGTCCTTGCAACATTTACTCACAGAATCCCCTTAGGATCTCTTGTAGGGCTGTTTAGTGGTGATGAATTCCTTCAGTTTTTGTTTGGGAAGACCTTTATCTCTCCTTCTATTCTGAATGACAGACTTGCTGGATAAAGGATTCTCAGCTGCATATTTTTTCTGTTGATTTCCTGCCATTGAAGATTTCCTGCCATTCTTTTCTGGCCTGCCAAGTTTCAGTAGATAGGTCTGTCACTAGTCTTATCAGTCTCTCTTTATATGTTAGAGCATGTTTATCCCTAGCTGCTTTCAGAATTTTCTCCTTTTCCTTGTATTTTGCCAGTTTCACTATGATATGTCGTGCAGATGATCGATTCAAGTTACGTCTGAAGGGAGTTCTCTGTGCCTCTTGGATTTCAATGCCTTTTTCCTTCCCCAGATCAGGGAAATTCTCAGCTATGATTTGTTCAAGTACACCTTCAGCCCCTTTCTCTCTCTCTTACTCTTCTGGAATTCCTATTATACAGATATTATTCCATTTGATTGCATCATTTAGGTCTCTAATCCTCCCCTCATACTCATGGATTTTTTTATCTCTCTTTTTCTCAGCTTCCTCTTTTTCCATAATTTTATCTTCTAATTCACCTATTCTCTCCTCTGCCTCTTCAATCTGTGCTATGGCCGCCTCCATTTTATTTTGCACCTCATTTATAGCATGTTTTAGCTCCTCATGACTATTTCTTAGTCCCTTGATCTCTGTAGCAATAGATTCTCTGGTGTCCTCTATGCTTTTTTCAAGTCCAGCAATTAATTTTACAACTATTATTCTAAATTCCTGTTATGTTATATTGCTTAAATAGTTTTTGATCAATTCGTTAGCTGTCACTACTTCCTGGGGTTTCTTTTGAGGAGAATTCTTCTGTTTTGTCATTTTGGATAGTCCCTGGGGTGGCGTGGAACTGCAGGGCACTTCCCCTGTGCTGTCTGGAGTAACTTGTGTTGGTGGGCGGGGCCACAGTCACACCTGATGTCTGCCCCTAGCCCACCACTGGGGCCACAGTCAGACTGGTGTGTGCCTTCTCTTCCCCTCACCCAGGGGCAGGACTCACTGTGGAGTGGTGTGGCCTCTGCCTGGGCTGCTTGCACGCTGCCAGGCTTGTGGTGCCGCTTCGATGGGATCTGACCAAGGGCATATTAGCCAGGGTGGATCCTCAAGGTGCACAGGGGCGGGGGGGGCAGGCTCAGCTCGCTTTGCCGTGGGTGGTCCCCTGTGGGAGGGGCCCTGCAGCACCGGGAGGGAGGGAGGCAGGCCCGTGGGAGGGATGGATCCACAGAAGCACAGCATTGGGAGTTCGCGCAGCGCAAGCAAGTTCGGTGTCGGGAACTGGTTCCCTTTGGGATCCCGGCTGGGGGATGGGCGAGGGAGATGGCGCTTCCCAGCGCCTTTGTTCCCCACCAAGCTGAGCTCTGTCATCCGGGGCTCAACAACTCTCCCTCCCGGTGTCCTCTCACCCTCCCCAGTCTCCGAGAGCAGAGCTGTTCACTTTTACCATTCCGGATGTTAAGTCCCGCTGGCTGTCAGAACACGCTCTGTCCCGCCCCTCCGCTTTGGCAAGCCAGACCCGGGGGCTCTGCCTTGCCGGGCGGTCTGGCCGCCCCTCCCCCACCCCGGCTCCCTCCCGCCAGTCCGTGGAGCGCGCACCGCCTCTCCGCCCTTCCTACCCTCTTCCGTGGGCCTCTGGTCTACGCTTGGCTCCGGAGAGTCCGTTCTGCTAGTCTTCCAGCAGTTTTCTGGGTTATGTGGGCAGATGTGGGTGGAATCTAAGCAATCAGGACGAGGTGAGCCCAGTGGCCTCCTATGCCGCCAACTTCCCTTGAATCTCCCCATGTCTGTTTTTAGATTTTACTTAAATCCAGGGGTGCCCTGGTGGCTCAGTCGGTTAAATGTTCAACTTTGGCTCAGGTCATGATCTCACGTTGGTGGGTTCAAGCCCCACACTGGGTTCTGTGCTGACAGCACAGAGCCTGGAGCCTGCTTTGCATTCTGTGTCTCCCTCTCTTTTTGCTCCTCCCTTATTCATGCTCTGTCTCTCTCTCTCAAAAATAAATAAAAGTTAAAAAAAATTAAATTTTGTTTAAGTCCAAGTTAGTTAACATTATTATAATGGTTTCAGGGTAGAATTTAGTGATTCATCACTTACATATAACACCCAGTGCTCATCCCAACAAGTGCTCTCCTTAATGCCCCTCACTCATTTAGCCCATCTCCTCACCCAACACCACTCCAGCGGCCCTCAGTTTGTTCTCTGTATTTAAGAGTCTCATGGTTTGTCTCCCTCTCTGTTTTTAATCTTATTTTTCCTTCCGTTTCCCTATGTTCGTCTGTTTTGTTCCTTAAATTCCACATAGGAGTGAAATCATATGGTATCTATCTTTTCTTGTGGGCATTTAGACCATTTACATTTAAAGTAATTATTGATAGGTATGTACATATTGCCATTTTGCTCATTGTTTTCTGAATTTTTTTTTTGTAGTTCTCTGTTCCTTTCTACTTCCCTTGTTCTGTTTTCTTGTGATTGATGACTTTGTTTAGCATTATATTTGATTTTTTTTCTCTTTATTTCGTGTGTATGTATTATAGGTTTTTGGTTTGTGGTTACCATGAGGTTTGAATATAACTTCCCTAGGTATATAGGAATCTGTATTAAAATGATGGTTACTTACACTTGAAGACATTGTAAAGGAATTTCGTTTTTTCTCCCCCCTCCACATTTGATGTGTATGTTATATTTTGCATCTTTTTGTGAGTCCTCTTTTTAGATATAATTAGTTTTATTTCTTTGGTCTTTAACCTCAATACAAGATTTACAAGCGATTGTTCTACTACCTTTACTGAATGTTTGCTTTTACCCGTGAAATATTTTCTTTTATAATCTTCTTCTAATTATGGCGTTTTCTTTTCCACACGATTGTAGGTTTTTTCCTTTCGGCGCTTTGAGTTTCTCATGTCACTTTGTGTTACGTGCAATTTCTCCTGAAAAATCAGCTGTTAGACTTATGGAATTTCCCTTGTACAAACTAGTTGCTCTCCTCTTACTGCTTTTAAAACTCTGTGTCTTCGGGCACCTGGGTGGTTCAGACGGTTAAGTATCTGACTTTGGCTCAGGTCATGATCTCACGGTTTGTGAGTTCGAGCCCCACGTCCGGCTGTGTGCTGACAGCTCAGAGCCTAGATTCTGCCTCAGATTCTGGGTCTCCCTCTCCGCCTCTCCCCTGCTTGCACTCTGTCTCTCTCTCTCAAAAATAAACACACATTAGAAAATTAAAAAAAAACTCTCTGTCTTTAATCTTCGACATTTTAGTTATTAGTGTCGTGTCGTAGACCTCCCTGGTTTCACTGGAACTCTCTGCTTCCTGAACCTAGATGTCTAGTTCCTTTCCCAAGTCGGGATTTTTTGCCTCTTATTTCTTCCCATAAGTTTTCTGCCCTTTTCTCTCTTCTCCTTCTGGGACCCCTATAATGTGAATGCTTTTTCACTTGATACTGTCCAAGAGATCCCTGAAGCTATCCTCATTTTTAGAAACTCTTCTGTCTTTTTGCTGTTCGGGGTGCTCTCCGTTACCCTGCCTTCCAGGTCACTGGTCTGTTATTCTCTCCCTCCAATCTGTTGTTGATTCCCTCTGGTGTATTTGTCAGTCACTGTATTATGAAGAACCTCATTGGTTCTTTTTTATGTTTTCTATCTCTTGATGTTCTCACTGAGTTCAACCGCTCTTCTCTCCAATCTGGTGGGCATGTATTTGAGCATAACTTTGAACCTTTTTTTTTAAATTCTGAGAGAGAGAGAGAGAGAGAGAGAGAGAGAGAGAGAGACTGCCTGTGAGTGGGAAGGGGCAGGGAGAGAGAGCGAGTTCCAAGCAGACTCTGAGCTGTCAGCACAGAGCTCAGTGTGGGGCTTCAACTCCCAAACCATGAGATCATGACCTGAGCTGAAATCAAGAGTCAGATGCTTAACTGAGCCACCCAGGTGCCTCTACTTTGAATCCTTTATTGGCTATCTCCCTTTCGTTTAGTTCTTTCTCTGAGGTTTTTGTTTTGTTATTTCATTTGGAGCGTATTCCTCTGCTTCTGTATTTTACTTGACTTTCTGTGTTTGTCTTTGTCAATTAGGTAGAATAGCCATTTCTCCTAAACCTGAAGGGATGGTCTTGTGTCTGGCTGTCCCCCGTGTAGATTGTGTGTGCCTGGTGACTTTGGCTGGCAGGAGCCGTGGCTGGCGCGGGATGGAGTCCCGCATGACTCCACACTGGGGCTGCCCTGATAAAATAGATGAAGCTGAAATGGGATTGGGCTGGAGTGATCCTGGGCTCTTGGCACAGAGGGTGTCCTGGCAGGACGGCTGAAGCTGAGGTGAGTGCAAGGCAGGACCTGAGGCTTTCTGCACTGAGGGTACCATGGCAAGACAGCGAAAGCTGACGTGGGCTTGGGCTGGGGTAGTCCCAGGACTCTTCACGCGGAGGGGCCCCTGGCAGGATGACTGAAGCCGTAGTGTGTGCAGGCCTGGGGCCCAGGGCTCTCCACACAGAAGGAACCCTGGCAGGACAGCTGCAGGTGAGGTGAGTGCAATCTGGGTGTCTCAAAGCGCTCACTGGAAGGGGCCCACGCCCCGTGGGGTGGCTGGCGCTGAGGTGGGCGTGGGCAAGAGGATCCCAGGGCTCTCTGCAGAGTGGACACCGTGGCAGGGCCGCTGGAGCTGAGGCAGGATTCAGGCCAGAGGGGCCTACGGACACTGCGCAGGGGGTGCCCGGGAAGTCCTGTGGGCCTCGTGTGTCTCATGGTGCTTGGTGCCTCTGTCACCTTGGTGGGGTGACTGGTGCCGGTGTAGACTGATGTCCCAGGGCTCATGGAGGCGGTCGGCTGGCTTGGGCACCAGACCCTGCTCATTCAGGAGAGGTTAAGCCACTGAAGGCAAGAGTCCATTTACTTAACTTGCCATTTAATTATATCAAGATCTGCTTCATTTCTCCTTAGTTTCTAATAAGCTGTGTTATTAGATTGTTACATAGTTCGGATTCTTAGGATTTCTCATTATTGGGATAATTACAGTGTAATTATAAACGTGGTTCAGTTGAAATCTACCATGGTCCTGTTTTCTTCTGTTTGGTGCAGTCTTCCGTTTTACCTTATATCCTGACTTCTTTTGAAGTAATTGAATATTAAGATTTTATTATATCTCCATTATTGGTTCATTAGCCATAACTTTTGGGGGTTTTAGTTCTTTAAAATTTACAGTATGCATATGCAGTGTATCACAAAATTCAAATAATACACTCCCAAATCCCTCCTCACATTCTTTGTGCTATCTTTATCATGTTTTAATTCTAAATTAATGACAGTTCCCAGAATACATTATTAATTTTGTTTTAAACAGTTATCTGGCATCATGATTGAAAATGAGGGGAAGAGGGAAAGTGTCTTATAAATTCCCACATAATTAACATTTCTGTTCCTCTTTGGACAGATCCAGACTTCATCCTAATGTACTGTTCCTTTTGTTTGAAGAGCTTTCTTTCACATTTCAGGTATTACAGGTCTTCTGGTGATGAGTTTTCTATTTTCTTGGTTCATTTTCAAAAGACATTTTTACCGCATATAGAATTTGGGGTTAATGGATTTGTTTTCTTTCTTTCAGCTCTTTAAAGATATTCCATTGTCTTCTGCCCTGCATGGTTTTCAATGAGAAATCTGCTTTTATTCGCACGTTTGTGTTCTGTACACAGTATTGGTTTATGTGGTTGATTTAAAGATTATTGTCTTGGCCACTGATTTTCAGCAATTTGGTTATAAAGAACATTTGTGTGTTTTTCTTTAGGTTTCTTCTTCTTGGAATTTGTTGAGGTTCTTAGATTTGTGAGCTTTCATCAGATTTGACATTTTCAATCATTGTTACTTCAAATATTGCTTTCTTTTTTGGCGACAGCCTCCCACTTTATGGTGGTTCTTTCCCTAGCTGCGGGTAGACTTTTCTCATGCAGACACAGAGCAGAAGCAATAGTTCGCAGGGGCCAGCTACGGATCTCCGGAGTCACGCTGTCTCTCTCTCTCAGTATAGTTGCCTCTGACATTCTAGCTGCCTTGGTCCTGCACTCCAACCTCTGTGTCTTCAACTCGCGTAGACACCTGGGCTTTCTTTTGGGTCCATCTTCCTGCATTGTGGCCTGGAAGAGGCCTTCTCTCAAGGATCACAGTCATGAGCAGCCTGTCGTTTAATGTTTGAAAATCATTATTTTATATATTTTGTCTGATAGGTTATTTCTGGCAGGAGGTTTCCTATAGCAGTTAGTCATGTGCGGAAGAAGCAGAAATAATATATGACCTCCAGAAATAGTATGACAACCGATTTAAATTTAGCTCTCTCTTATTGCCAGTAACTATGTAAAATGTCTAGGCCTCCTCTTTTTTCCCATCTGCAAAATATATTCATAATAAGATTTAGTAAGTCAATGGCTATTAATAAGTCATCATATATTGTCCTAAAATGTCTATAATTTTAAGTTTCCCACCGTAGCCCTCATTTTACTGTTTATAAAAAAAAAAGTTTCTGTGCTTTTGTTCATTAAAGAAAAAAATAAGACTCTATTGACTAATATCTGTGGCCATGCATTCATATGAATGTTCTTCTTTTTTTTAATAATTTTAAAAAATGTTTGGTTTTTTTTGTTTGAATGTTTGTTTTGAGAGAGGGAGAGCGAGAATCCCAAGCAGGCTCCTTGCTGTCCGCACAGAGCCCAATGTGGGGCTTGATCTCATGACTGTGAGATTATGACCTGAGACAAAATCAGGAGTCAGACACTTGACCAACTGAGCCCACCAGACACCCCCATAGTGAATTTTCTGACAGAGAGGAGAGACTGTGCCACTCCCTACCGCAGTATGTAACGACACTTCAAAAACAATAAAGAAACAACACATCGAGTGTTGTCGTCTGTGACCAAGAGCCTGGTAGAGCGACTGTGTGTGTGACCTCAGGTTCATCGGTGTAGTGCACTAGCCAGAAGCGCCTGGAGTTGACTTGTAACTGTTCCTAGCACTAGACATCTTAGTATTATTGGATACTTAATGACTTCTGGCCCGCGACTTGTGTCTGTGCTGTTTCAGAGTTTAAGCTCCTAGAAGACAGAATTTTAGGGATTAAGGCACACAGCATCCGGATGGTAACATGACTATGACAGTGCAGTACAAAAGAAAAGTCATGATATGCTCACCGGGAGCGTATTTTTTACGCTAGGTTTCCCTAACTGCTAATCTTTAAAGTGGAATTAATAATACAAGAAAAATAAACCAAAAATTTTAAGATGAACTTAACCATATTGTTTATTCCCAGTGTTTGAATTTAAAATGAGTTAAGTAATGGTATGGGATTGCTTAGTTGTAGAAAATTCCATTTATTTATTTATTCTTAACATAGGACTTGATATCAAATTCATCATTTCATACAAACACAGGATGATATATTTACAAAAGGACAAATTTTCTTCCAGGTTTAAAAGGCCATGGAGTTACACTATGAACACACACCCACATATACAAAGATAGATAAATATTAATTATATGTATTAAATGGAATTTGTTGAGGTAGAGTTCAATAATAATTACTTGCCTTAAAAGCCTGAAAACATTGTGCAAGCATTCAGTAAGGAGATTTTGGATGTATTATCAAAATACATTGGTACAAATTTAATGCAGTTGCTATAGAATGATCTGCTATGATTGAAACCATGTGTGGAGAGCTTGGGCTTCTGCAGGATGTGTCACAGCAACAAAGGCTCTAAAGATGTATTTGTGCTGCCTGCTATGTATACAGATGATTGACTTAGATACACTTCCCAGACGTAAACAGTAAAGGAATGTCACTGAAGTTTCGCATGCTATCAGATAGAGACAGGGAATGCTTACCACATCGTACAAGCCGATGCACCAGCGTTCAAATATAATCTGCCCAGAAAATCCATTAACAAAGGCAAACCAAAGCTGAAAGAGAAGAAAGTTCATGAAGTTTTGTATCAATACTGACCTAAATGTTTCCATTCACTGAAGTACTTAAAATACTATGCTTTATCATTCTTATTTTCCCATGTCATCAAATGGAATTTTGCCAGAATGTAAATAAAATCAAGCTTGAGTGTTTGAGCTTAACAGAAAGGCAGTTCATTTATTTTAGAATTTTTATTTCATTCTTTATTTTTTGACAGAGAAAGAATAGCAATTTCAATGAAATGCTTAGATCTGATTGTCCAATAATGCATTGTTTCAGTGAAAAGATCTCTGCCCCTCTGTGTTTACTGCAGCATTATTTACAATGGCAAAAATGTGGAAGCAGCCCAACTATTCACCAGTAGATGAATGGATAAAGGAGAGGTGGTATATATACAATGGAATATCACCCAACCATGAAATAGTGTGAGATCCCACTATTTGCAATAACATGGATGGACCTGGATTGTATAATGCTAAGTGAAATAAGTCAGAGAAAGACAAATAGTATATGATTTCACCCCTGTGTGGAATTTAAGAAACAAAAGCAAGCAACCAACCAACAAAAAAACCCAGACCCTCAAATATAGAAAATAGACTGGGACTTGCCAGAGGGAAGGTGAATGAGAGGATGGGTGAAATAGGTAAAGGCGATTAAGACTATACTTCTCGTGATGAGCACTGAGTAATGGACAGAATTGTTGAGCCACTATGTTGTACATCTCAAACTAATATAACAATGTATATTATTTATACTCGAATAGAAAAATTTAAGGCAAAGGACTGGGAATAACTAAGACAATTTTAAAAATATATAGTGAAAAGACTCACTCTATCTGATGTTAAGGCTTATGGTATTGCTACAGAATTCGAGACAGTGTGATGTTGGCAGAGGAACAGACACAGAAATCAAGGAGTTAGAGTAGAGAACCCAGAAACACATAGTATGTATCTACATGAGTATGTCCAACTTACTTTAATTGTGGTAAGAACCATAACCAATTTTAAGTGTACAGTGCAGTAACGTTACATATATTCACATTGTTGTGCAACCAGTCTCCAGAACTTTTTCATCTTGCAAAACTGAAACTCTGTACCCCTGAACAATTCCCCATATCCCTCAACCCTCAGCCACTGGTCACCAACACTCTCCTTTGTGTCTCTGAATTTGACTATTTTAGATACCCCATGTAAGTGGAATCATACATTGTTTGGCTTTTTGTGTGTGACTCATAGTTAGCCAATGTCCTCAAGGTTCATCCATATTATTGTATGTGTCAGAATTTACTTTCCTTTTAAGGCTGAATAATATTCCATCGTATTTATATATCACATTTTGGTTATCTCTTCATCTGTCACTGGACGTTTGGGTTGCTTCTGCTTGGGTATTGTAAATAATGGTGCATTAAACATGGTGTGTAAATATCTCTTCAAGATTCTTGCTTTCAGGGGCACCTGGGTGGCTCAGTCGGTTAAGTGTCCGACTTCGACTCAGGTCATGATCTCGCGGTTTGTGAGTTCAAGCCCCGCATCGGGTTCTGTGCTGACGGCTCAGAGCCTGGAGCCTGCTTCGGATTCTGTGCCTCCTCCTCTCTCTGCCCCTCCCCTGCTCTCTTCTCTCTCTCTCAATAATAAATAAATGTTAAAAAAATAAAAAAAAAAGATTCTTGCTTTCAGTATTTTAGATACATACTCAGAAGTGGAATGGCTGAATCATGTAATTCTATTTTAATGTTTTGAGGAATCACCATACTATTTTCCATACTGGTTGCACCAATTTTTATTCATACCTGCAGTTCACAAGGGTTCACTTTCTCCACATCCTCACCGACATTTGTTATTCTCTGCGGGTTTTGTTTTATTTTTTAATAGTAGCCATCCTAATTGATGTAATACGTGATTATGGTTTGGATTTACATTTCTCCAATGATTAGTGGTGGTGAACATTTTCTCACATATTGTTGGCCATTTATATTCTATCTCTGTAGAAATGTCTGTTCAGGTTCTTTACCCAACTTTATATCAGATTGATTTTTTGTTGTTGAGTTGTAGGAGCTCACTATTCTAGACATTAGCTTATGAGATATGTAATTTGCAAGCATTTTTCTCATATCCTGTAGGTATTTTTACTGTGTTGATTGTCACAATCAACACAGAGGTTTTAACATTTGATGTAGAACCACTTGTCTGTATTTGCTTCTGTTGCATGTGCTTTCACGTCATGTTCAGGAAAATTATTGTCAAACACAATGTATGAAGATTTTCCATTTTATTTTCTTGTAAGAGCTTTATAGTTTTAGGTATTATTTTTAGGTCCTTAATCAATTTTCAGTTAACTTTCGTAAATGGTTTAAGGTGTTTGATTATTTAATTTGCATATAGATATCCAGCTTTCCCACTAGCATTTGCTAAAAGGGGACTATCCTTTCTCCATTATGTAACCTTGGTGTTTTCAAAGATCATTTGACCATATACACTAGGATTTATTTCTGGGTTTTTTATTTTATTCCATTGGTCTATATACCTGTTTTTATGCCAGTAAAACACATTTTAAATACTATAACTTTGTATATGTTCTGAAATTAGGGAGTATGAGACTTCTCAGTTATTTCTCAAGATTGTTTTGGCTATTCAAGATGCTTTAAGACTCTGTATGAATTTTAGGATGCATTTTTCTATTTCTCCAAAACATGGGATTTTTGTAGGGATTGCATACAAGTCTGCAGATCATTTGGGGTAATATTGTCATCTTAACAATATAAACTTTTACAATCCATAACCATGGGATGTCTTTCCATTTATTTGTATCTTCAAATTATTTCAGCAATATTTTGTAGTTTTTGGTGTACAAGTGTTTTTCCGCCTTGGTTTTCTTAATTTCCCTTTTTGATAGCTTGTTATTAGTGTATATAAATACAACAGTTTTGTATGTTGGTTTGTATCCTGTTGCATTATTGAATTTATTAGTACTGATCATTATTTTCTGACATTTTTAGGATTTTCCACATATGAGATCTTGTCCTCTGTAAACAGAGATACCTATTCCTTTCTGATTTGGATGTTTTTCTTTCTTCCTTCTTTTTTTTTCTCTTTTGCCCAAGTGCTCTTACTGGGACTTCCAGTACTGTGTTGAATAGAAGTGGTGAGAGCAGGCATCCTTGCCTTTTCCTGATCTCAGAGGAAAGACTTTTAGTCTTTCGCCACTGAGCATGATACCAGCTATGGGATTTTCATATATGGCCTTTATTATGTTGAGGAATTTTTTTTTCTTTCTAGCCTGTTGAATGCTTTTTTTTTTTAATTTTTTTTTCAACGTTTTTTATTTATTTTTGGGACAGAGAAAGACAGAGCATGAATGGGGGAGGGGCAGAGAGAGAGGGAGACACAGAATCGGAAACAGACTCCAGGCTCCGAGCCATCAGCCCAGAGCCTGATGCGGGGCTCGAACTCACGGACCGCGAGATCGTGACCTGGCTGAAGTCGGACGCTCAACCGACTGCACCACCCAGGTGCCCCATGTTGAATGCTTTTATCATGTAAGAGTGTTGAATTTCATCAGATGCATTTTCTGCGTCGAGATGATGTGTTTTTTTTTCCTTTGTTGACTGATTTTCATATATTGAACCATCTTTGCATTCCAGGATATGGTTTCTATTCCCTTTTTTTTTTTTTTTTTAATTTTTTTTTCAATGTTTATTTATTTTTGGGACAGAGAGAGACAGAGCATGAACGGGGGAGGGGCAGAGAGAGAGGGAGACACAGAATTGGAAACAGGCTCCAGGCTCTGAGCCATCAGCCCAGAGCCTGACGCGGGGCTCGAACTCATGGACCGCGAGATCGTGACCTGGCTGAAGTCGGACGCTCAACTGACTGCACCACCCAGGCGCCCCCTATTCCTTTTTTAATGTGCTGCTGAATTCAAGTTTGCTAGTATTTTGCCAAGGATTTTTGCACCTGTATTAATCAGGGATATAGGTCAGTAGCTTTCTTGTAGTGTTTTCTAGTGTCTTGTAAGGTAGCTTTGGTTTTATAGTAATGCCAGACTCATAAAATGAGTTTGTAAGTGTTTCTTTCTCTATAATTTTTTGGAAGAGTTTGAGGTAGATTTTAATTCTTCTTTGAATGATTGGTATAATTTGCCAGGGAGGTATTTGATTACTGATCTGACCTCCTTACTAGTTATACTCTGTTGATATTTCCTATTTCTTTATTACTTGCCCAACTGATTTTTTACAAAGGTAGAAAACCAATTTAATGGAAGGATAACCTTTTCATCAAATAGCACTGAAGTAATTGAATTTCATGGGCAAAACAAATAGAAAATCTAAACCCTCCACTCTGCACAAAAATTCACTGAAAATGGATCATGACATTAAGTGTAAAACACAAGACTTTTAGAAAAGTACACAGAGGAATGTCTTTGGAATCTAGATCTAGGCAAAGAGTTTTTTGACACAGAACCAAAGCATGATCCATAAAAGGAAAAATTGTAAATTGGACCACTTCAAAATTAAAAACTCTTATACTCTGAAAGACTCTATTAATATGACAAAACATCATGATACAGACTGGAAGAAAATATTTGCAAACGACATATCTGCCAAAGGACTAATGTCTAAAATATGTGAAGAACTCTCAAAAATTAACAGTAAAAAATTAATTTAGTTTTTAGACAATTTAGACAAAAGATGGGAAGACACATTTCAGAAGATGTATTGATAGCAAATAAGTATATGAGAAGATATTCAACATCATTAGCCACTGCAGAAATGCAATTTAAAACCACAATGAGGGGGCTGCGTGGGTGGCTCAGTTGGTTGAGTGTCCAACTCTTGATATCAGCTCAGGTCATGATCCCAGAGTCATGGGATCAAGTCCCAGAGTTGAACCTGCTTAAGATTCTTTCTCTCTCTCCCTCTGCCCCTCTCCCCTACTCACACTCTTTCTCTAACATAAAATAAAAATAATTAATTAATTTAATTAAATGAAACCACAATGAGATACCACCAACCATCTATCAGAATGGCTAAAATACTAAATAGTGATAATATCAAATGCTGGGAAAGATCCAGAGAAACAAAATAACAGATACTTTGCTGCTAGGAATCGAAAATGGTAAAGTCACTCTGGAAAATAGTTGGGAGTTTCTTTAAAAAAAAAAAAACCAAAAAACTAAATATACACCTACCATATGATCCAGCAATTGTACTCTTGGACATTTGTCCTAAATAAGTGAAAACTTAGGTTTGCCCAAAATCTTTATACAAATGCTCTTCAATAAGTGGGTGATAAATGTTATGGTCTGGAACAAATGATTGATACAGGGAACAACGTGGATCAATCTGAAGGGAATTATACTGACTAAAAAAAAAAATCCAATCTCAAAAGGTTATATACTACACAATTCTGCTTTTATAACATTCTTTCTTTTTAAGCTTATTTATTTATTTTGAGAGAGAAAGCATGTGGAGGGGGAGAAAGAAATTCAAGCAGGCTCTGCACTGTCAGTGCAGGGTCCAACATTGGGCTTAATCTTGCAAACTGTGAGATCATGACCTGAGCCAAAATCAGGATCTTGTCTGATGCTTAACCAACTGAGCCACCCAGGCACCCCTACTTTTAGAACATTCTTGAAAGAACAAGAAGGATAGGGATAGGGAACAGATTAGTCACTGTCAGAAGCTACGGCTGGATGTGGATATAAAGGGGTAGCATGAGTGGGATCCTTGTGATGGAACAGGTCTGTATCATTGGGGCCGAGGTGGGGTGGTCTGTCTCGATTTCTGTGATGGTTATATCAATCTACACATGGATAAAAGTACATAGAATCACACAAGTGTGGGTAAAGCTTGTGAAGTATAAATCTCAGTCAGTTATATCCTGGTTTTGATAATGTCCTAGAGTTATTCAAGGTGTTATCTTTGGGGAAAATTGGGTGACTGTTTCATGGGACCTTCTAAAAAATATTTTTGGAACTTCCTGTGAATCCATAATTATTTCAAAGTAAAATACTAAACAATATTTTTCCATAGCCAAATTTAAGGCTTATACAAATGCTTTTTTAAGTCAGGATGGTGGTTAGAAGACTCAAATTTACCAAATAACTTTGAGCAAAAACCTAAAGCAGAATTGTGTAATGGTAATTTAAATGATACAAATATGGGGAAAAAAACAAAACACTAAACTGCCATACATGATGTCAAAGAAAGACCTAACTTTTTCATGAAAGAAAGCATATCTTTTCTTACCTCAATAACATATAACACGACATTTTTGTAGAAACAATATAATATGCATTTTGTCACTCGAAAATAATTCCAAGCTCCATGAACCAACAGAAGCTTCTCCAAGTAGCTAAACTAAAAGAAGGAAACAACAGTCAGGGCAAGTTCAAATGAAACAGCAAAGTATTTGTTAGACCCACTGTTGTAGAATACATACAAAAGACTGGAGACAGATGGGGCAGAAATAGGAAAATGTCCATTTACAGTTCTTGGGCTAACACTCATTCTTGGAAAAGTATAAAATGGCACACACCATGGCATAACATCTTCTCTACAGTCAAAGCTGCTCTTGGGTCAAAGCAAGATGGAGGAAAACAAAATGTGGCTTAAAGTATTATCATTGCTGTGAAATAGCCTGTTAATGGGGGCCTGAGCATGAATCAGTTCAGTCTCCTGCATTTGTGACTTATTAGTATATATTTTTGAGAGAGAGAGAGCGTGCATGTGAGCAGGGGAGGGGCAGAGAGAGAGAGGGAGACAGACAATCCAAAGCAGGCTTGGCACTATAGGGGCAAAGCCCAACGTGGGGCTCAAACCCACAAACCGTGAGACGATGACCTGAGTTGACGTCAGGTGCTCAACTGCCTGAGCCACCCAGGCACCCCTACCAATAATTACATTAAATGTAAACAGTCGAAAACACTTGGAAAAAGACATAAGGTGACAAAATGGATAAAACAAATAAGACCTGTCTATATGCCGCCTACAAGAGACTCACTTCAGACCTAAAGACACATACAGACTGAAAGTGAATAGATGGGAAAAAAAATATGCCATGCAAATGGAAGTCAAAAAAATAAAAAGTCTGGGGGAGGGGATACAATACTTCTATCAGACAAAATAGACTTGAAATCAAATACTGGAGCAAGAGACAGAGTGGGCACTATATAATAATAAAGGGATCAATACAACTAGAGGATATAATTGTTGTAATGATCTATGCACCCAACATAAGAGCATCTAAATAAAGCAAATATTAATAGACACAAAGGGAAACCTTGACAGCAATAAAATAATAGTAGGGGACTCTAATTCCCCACTCACATCAATGAATAGATCACCCAGGCAGAAAATCAACACATTAGACCAGATGGACTTAAATATATACAGAAAATACCATCCAAAAACAACACAGTAACAATACACATTCATTTTAAGTGCACATGGAACATTCTCCAGGACACATCATGTGTTAGGCCACAAAACAAGTCTAAATAAATTTAAGAAGATTAAAATCATACTAAGCATCTTTCTACGACTGATATGAAGAAGCTAGACATGAATTACAAGGGAAAAACAGAAAACAAAAAACTAGAAAAAGCACAAACACATGGAGCCTAAACAACATGGTACCAAAGAGCCAGTAGACCAATGAAGAAATCAAATAGGAAAATAAAAATACATGGAGAGGAATGAAAATGAAAACACAATGGCCTCAAATCCTTGAAACTCAGTGCAAGCAGTTATAAGAGGAAAATGTGTAGCAATATAGGCCTACCTCAAGAAACAGAACCTAACCTTACAACTAAAAGGGAAAACGAACAAAATCCAATCATAGCAGAAGGAAATAATAAATACCAGAGCAGAAATAAGTGAAAAACAAGAAAAAACATAGAAAAGATCAATGAAATCATAACCTTGTTCTTTAAAAAGATAAACTGATCACCCTTTGGCCAGTCTTTTTTCCATCAAGGAAAAAAGAGAGAGGGCTCAAATGAACAGAATCAGAAATTAAGGAGGAGAAATAACATATCACAGAAATAGAAAGGATTATAAGAGACTATTATAAAAAATTATAAGCCAAGAAGTTGGACAACCTAGGAGAAATAAATTCCTAAAAATATTCTTTCTTCTTTTGGAAGATTGTGTAACAAAATTGAATTGGCAATCAAAAACTCCTGACAAAAGTCCCAGAGCAGATGGCTTCAGAGGTGAACTCTACCCATTCTCTTCAAACTATTCCAAAAAACTGAAAGGAAGGAAAGCTTCCAAATACATTCTCTGAGGGCAGCACTACCCCGATACGAAAACCAGACAAAGACACTACAAACACACACACACACACACACACACACACACACACACACACACAAAACCACTATAGGTCAATATCTCTGATGAACAAAGATCACAGAAATCCTCAACAAAATATGAGCAAACTACATTCAACAATACATTAAATATAGTAGGATCATTCACCATAATCAAGTGGAATTTATTCCAAGGATGCAAAAATAGTTTAGTATTCACAAATCAACACACACCACATTAATTAAATGAAGGGAAAAAATCATATGATCATCTTAATAGATGAAGAGAAAGCATTAAATATAATACAACATCCATTCATGATAAGAACACTCAACAAAGTAAGTTTAGAGCGAACACATGCCAACATAATACAGGCCATGTATGTACAGGCCATGTATGACAAACCCACAACTATCATCATACAGAATGCTGTAAAGCTGAGAGTTTTTCCTTCTAAGATCAGGAACAAGACAACAATGTCCACTGTCACCACTTTTCTTCAACATAGTACCGCGAGTCCTAGCCATAGCAGTCAGACAAGAAATAGAAATAAAAGGCATCCAAATTGATAAGGAAGAAGCAAAACTGATAGTATTTGCAGATGGCATGATACTCTACATAGAAAATTCTAAAGACTCCACCGAAAAACTATTAGAACTGATAAATTAATTTAGCAAGTTGCAGGATACCAAATTAATATACAGAAATCTGTTGTGTTTCCATATACTATTAGCAAAGTGGCAGAAAGAGAAATTAAGAAAAATTGTTTGAGAATTAAATTTAAAAATTATAAAATACATAGGAATAAACTTAACCAAAAAGGCAAAAGTCCTGTGCTCTGAAAACTATAGAACACTGATAAAGTAAACTAAAAAAGACACAAAGAAATGGAAAGCTATTCCATGCTAATATTCCATTAATTTAGAAAAATTAATATTGTTAAAATGTCCATAGTACCAAAAGTAATCTACAGATTCAATACAATCCCTGTCAAAATACTAAATATTTTTTACAGAAATAGAATAATCCTAAAGTTAGTATGGAACCACAGAAGATCCCAAGTAGCTGAAGCAGTCTTGAGAAAGGAGACCAATATATCTTTCAAGATATATTCCAAAGCTGTGGTAATGGAAACAGTATGGTACTGGCACAAAAACGGACACAGGTCAGTGGAGCAGAATAGAGAGCTGAGAAATACCCCCATGCTTACGTGGTGAATTAATCTACAGCAAAGGAGGCAAGAATATGCAGTGGGGGAAAAAAAAAGTCTCTTCAAAAAAATGCGTTGGAAAAACTGGACAGCTACGTGCAAAAGAATGAAACTGGACCAGTTCCTTACATGATGTGGAAAAATAAACTCAAAATAAAACGCCCTAAATGTGAGGCCTGAAACTCAGGGCACTAGTGATGAGCACTGCGTGTTGTATTTGATGAATCACTAAATTCTACACCTTGACTAATATCACACTGTGTGTTAACTAACCGGAATTTAAATTTAAAAACTTGAAAAAAGGAAAAAAAGAAAAGAAAGGCAGTAATCTCCTGGACGTTGACCTTAGCAACACTTTTCTAGACATATCTCCCCAGGCAAGGAAAACAAAAGCAAAAATAAACCATTGGGACTGGATCAAAACAAAAATCTTTTACACAGCAAAGGAAACCGTCAACAAAATGAAAAGGCCTACTGAGTGGGAGAAGACATTTGAAAATGGTGTCTTTGAAAAGAAGTTAATATTCAAAATATATAATGAAGTTACTCAACCTAACACCAAAAAAGCTGCAAAACATCCAATTAAAAATGGGCAAAAGTGGGTGGGGGATGGGTTAAATAGGTGATGGGATTCAGGAGGGCACTTGTTATGATGTACACTGGGTACTGAATGGAAGTGTTGGATCACTATATTTACACCTGAAACTAATATTACACTGTATGTTAACTAACTGGAATTTAAGTACTTTTTTAAAAAATGAGAGGACAATAGCCACTTTTGCAAAGAAGATATATGATGGCTGGCAAACACATGAAAAGATTCTCAACATCACTAATCATCAGAGTAGTGGAAATCCGAACCGCAATGAGATTATCACCTTACACCTGTCAGAATGGCTAGAATCAAAAAGACAAGAAATCCCGAGTGTTGATGAGAATGTGGAGAATGGGGAACCCTCTAGCACCGCTGGTGGGAATGCAAACTGGTGCAGTCACTGTGGAAAACGGTATGGAGGCTCCTCAAAATACTAAAAATAGAAATACCATACAATCCAGTAATTTCACTACTGTGTATTTACCCAAAGAAAAGAAAACCACTAATTTGAAGATATATGCACCTCTGTGTTTACTGAAGCGTTACTGACAATAGCCAAGATAGGGAAGCAACCTCAGTGTCCATCAATAGATGAATGGATAAGGAAGATGTGGGTGTGGGTGTGAGTGTGTGTGGGTGTGGGTGTGTGTGTGTGTAATGGGAATATCAGACATAAGAAAGAATAAACTCTTGCCATTTGTGACAATATGAATGGACTTGGCGGGTGTTGTGAGAAGTGAAATAAGCCCAATAGAAAAAGATAAATACCATAAGATTTCACTTACAATGTGGAATCTAAAAAGAACAAGCCAAAAAAGGAGAAATATTTCCCTGGATCCCCAGGATAGCTGAAACTGGCCAGCCTAGCGTGTGCACAGTGTTTTAACAGTTCAAGGCTTATGTCACATAACTGCTGAGATCATCGGAAGCATGTATCCCGACGGCATTTAGAAGAGTTTAGGACAGGATCAGGAGAGTTTGGTGTGGTCATTTCCCTGTTTACAGACACAGGTGCTTTGATCATAGTTTACTGACACTTCTTGTAACCCAGATACTCTAGCACATAGGAGCCTTAGTTTTCCCTGTTGTAAAACTAGAACACTTAATCAGAATGGATCTGATTCAAACACTGGGGTAATACACTCCTCATCTATGCTGTAGGATCCTAGGAATCCGTTTTGTTACCACCCCAGTTTCAGGCACCTGCTTACCTGTGGGCAGGGTACTAAATCATCTAGCCTCTCAAAGACAGACACCACAAGAATAGCCCCAGCAGGGATGTTCTACTCAAAGTATGGGATTATTCCTAGGGAGCTGTTCAAGAATTACATGTGGCTCCCGAATTCACCAAGAGTGAATGAAAAGTCTTCTTGTTAGTTGCTCAACTGTGGTGAAAATATTGTATCCATTCAAAGCTGATCTTAAATTGATTAAAATATTCTTCAAAAGTCAAAATATTAATATGTAGAAGCAGGGAGTGTTCTTATTAAACAGCTTGGATATTACAAATACACAGGGGCTGTACATCACAGGCCACACACTCTTCTTAAATGCATTCCAGTAAATGGTACCGCTACTGTGGAAGGCAGTTTGGCAGTTTCTTACAAAACTAAACGTACTTTTATACTTTTACTATATGATCTAGCAGTTGCACTCCTTGGTATAAATCCAAAGGAGTTGAAAATTTATGTAGCAGCTTTATTAATAACTGCCCAAAGTTGGAAATAGCCAAGATGTTTTTCAGTAGCTGAATGGATAAACAAAGTATTGTACATCCAGAAAGTAGAATATTATTCATCGCTAAATAGAAATGAGCTATCAAGTCACAAAAGACATGAAGGGTACTTAAGTGCATATTACTCAGTGAAAGAAGCCAGTTGGAGAAGGCTACATGCTGTATGAATAGGACATTCTGGAAAAGGCAAAACTATGGAGATAGTAAATAGATCAGTGGTTGCCAAAGGAAGTTAGTGTAGAGGGAACGATGAGTAGGCAGAGTGCAGAGGACTCTTAAGGAAGTGAAATTATTCTGTATGGTACTGTGATGATAGGTATTGTCCTTATACCTTTCTCCAAACCTACAGAATGCACGACACCAAGAGTGGACCCTAACGTAAACTGTGGACTTTGCATGATGATGTGTCAATGTAGGTTCATAAGTTAAAGCAAATGTACGATTCTGGCAGAGGACGTTGATGGCGGGGGGGAGGCTGGTGGGGGTAGGAGCAGGGGATATATGGGAGCTCTGGGTCTTCTGCTCAATTCTGCTGTGAAGCTACACTAAAATATACAGTCTATTTTTTTCAGATCTGCCAAGGGGCGGTGCCTACTTTTAAAAAGCAGAAATTGGGAGATTATAAGTCTTCAAGAAATATTCATCGAGAGATGCCACAAAGTAAAGCACACATTACAGATTGAAGAGACTGGGGATTTAGAGATTATATTAGCAGAGCTACAGACCCTCAGTGGTATCAGTTGGACCAAATCCATAACTGCTCAAGAAAAACCTTTTTGCTGCAAACTGTATAAGGACAAAACTTAACCCCAAATGTTCTGGTAGTCGCATATTGAAGAGCAGCTTAAAGAGCAGGGTAGACCTCATGCACTCGACGTGCCCACACCACTGACCTGTGCAATGGCAAAATCTGAGTTGTTGGTGGCCTGCATGCCCTCGTTCCCACTGATTCCCACACCCACGTGGGCCATCTGGATCATCCCAATGTCATTGGCACCATCCCCGATGGCAAGAGTGATGGCCCCTACGTGCTTCTTAACCACGTCGACTATTTCTGCCTTCTGGAGGGGAGATAACCTGAAAAAGAAGACAGAAATCACCACTTTTTATTGTTTTATGTTGGTTCGTTTTACTTCACCTTGTCGTAAAAGCCTTTAACATGGAGTCAACGGCAATCTACACCTAACCACCTTTAAATGACAGCTACGGATAAATTTTCCAATACATTGATCAAGCTTTTAACAGATATAAAAACGTTCCACCCACCAATCTAAAATAAATGAATAAACAAACAAAAAGCAGAATCAGACCTATAAACACAGAACAACCTGATGGCTGGTGGAGGCTGTGGGGTGAAGGGATGGGCAATATGGGTGAAAGGGGGTGGAAGGTACACACTTTCGGATGGAACAGAAGTCACGTGAATAAAAGGCACAGCACGGGGAACAGAGCCAGTGATATTGTAGTAATGTTGTGTGATGACAGATGGTAGCTCGCTTGTGGTGAGCACAGCGTAACAGAGATTTCCAGTCAGGTTGTACACCTGAAACTAATGTATCATTGTGTATCAGCTATACTCAAAAATTCCTTCCCCCGCCCACCCAAAATAAGAAGTAAAGCAAAGAAAGCACACAGTAACTTCTTTAACTCCCCAAAGAAATACACAGTATCAGTTGCTCCCTATTTCTAACACTGCCCTATCTTAATTTACATCATCTCGCTACATGAGAGCAAGAAGTGAAGATCTGTTTCTAAACCTGTATAAAGGCATTTCCCCCAAAGGATAAATATGTGGAGTAGCCTAGGAAAATCAAACTACCCTCAAGTGAACTTTACAAGGAGACAGAGAAACATGAAGATCTCAGTCAGGAGTCTGTGGAAACAATAACAATCCAAAGGTAAGTGACTGAAAATAACAAATGTTTGCTTCTTTCCCGTGGATGTGTCCAGTGCAGATGAGGATACCGTTGATCCTTTCTTTTCACCCAGACAAGCTACGAAAGCAAATTTCGTATTCCTCAAATATTTCAGACTAGCAGACCCTGTCTACACAAAATACTTAACAGACATTCCAAGGAAAGAGAAGCAATTTTTTTTCTTATTTATCAGTTATGTACTCATTCACTAAATAAATTGGCTACATACCTCTATCCAAAATGATCAGGGACACACAAAGGTTTTATTTTCTAGTAAGTGAGTGTTCATCCCCTTCCCACAAAACAGCTCCTAAAAACTAATTTAAATCTCAACCTTTCAAATTTCAGGTGAGATTAAAAACTGAGGAGATGAAGTTCCCTTGACTAGAACACACTCCAAATTTTAAGACAGAAGCACAGACAGAAAACCTTTGGTTTCATAATGAGGAAAATGTGAGTTAACATTAATACACTGTAGATACAGTGTGAAAAGTTGCTGAAGTAGAGGATGTTCCGGAAACCATTTGTAAGTTTAGTTTCCATCTAGAGACACTGTTTTTTTTGTTTTTTTGTTTTTTTGTTTTTTTTTACTGCAATAACTACAATGATAATAACTTCACCATTTTGTCTGGCAAGTACTTTTATATTTAAACTATGATATTTGTGAAGAAAAAAAAGAAAACGTACCTCATATTAATACCAAATTTGACTCTTCATACTGTCAAATCTTAATTCTATCGTTTGAGCCAGTGAAGCTCTCCAAATAGGAAAAGAGAACTACAGGGACCCAACTAAGCCTTCTCCTCCCCTTGCTAAACATCCTTGAATCCTTCAGTCCTTTTGTGAGGTGGTTCAGGGCCTTTTGCCAAAGCTCCACATCAATTCTGATCAGTTGTTGGCAAGATGTAGAGAAAGGGGAACACTCATACACTTGTTGGTGGGAATGCAAACTGGTACAGCTACTCTGGAAGACAGTATGGCGGTTCCTTAGAAAGTTACACATAGCAATTGCACTATTAGGTATTTACCGAAAGGATACAAAAATATTGAGTTGAAGGGGCATGTGCACCATGATTTATAGCAGCATTATCAACAACAGCCAAATTATGAAAAGAGCCCAAATGTCCATAGAGGTGGCACATTATATATATATATATACACACACACACACACACACACACACACACACACATACACACACATATGTGCTATGGAATATTACTCAGCCATCAAAAAGAATAAAATCTCACCATTTGCAATAATGTGGACACAGCTAGAGTATATTACACTAAGCAAAATAAGTCAGAGAAAGACAACATATTATTTCACTCATATGTGGAATTTAAGAAACAAAACAGATGAACATAAGGAAAGGGAGAAAAAACAGAGGGAAGCAAACAATAAGAGACTCTTAACTATAGAGAACAAACTGAAGGTTGCTGGAAGGGAGGTGGGTGGGGGATGGGCTAAATGGGTGATGGGTATTAGGAGGGCACTTGTTGTGATGAGCACTGGGTGTTATATGTAAGTGGTGAATCACTAAATTCTACTCCCCAAACCAGTATTAGACTATATGTTAACTAACTAGAATTTAAATTAAAACTACAAAAAAAAAAAAAAAAAAAGAGAGAGAGAGAAAAGAATAGAACTGGATTATCACTATTCTGATTTTGGATCTCCCTCCCATACATGAAAATAAATCCTAAAATAATAATAGTCTTTTAATACCTATGTGTTAAATGAGCTTAAATTAATAAAACACTTTAGGTCATGTTTCTGGGTGTATTAAGTCAAATTACCCTAATCTTGAAATTTTAGGGTTATACCCAATTGATGATCTTTGCATTCATGTCTGGCAAAGTTTATCTTGTCATTTTATTTGCTGAAAAAACATAGACACCCCACAGCCATCTATTCACAAAAACTGAAGGGTGAAAAGTCTACTCAGGATAGGAAAAAAAGTCAATATGCTGTTTCAGGACACAAAAGTAATAAGAAAACACAGCCCTAAAACACAGTTTGAGAAATTCAAAACAGACATTAAACAGCTAATTTCTGTTCTTTTCATCTGAATGAAAGATGAAAGTATAAAAACCTTCCAAAACATAGTATTTCACGTGTCAACGCTCATTGTGATTTTTAATCTATAACATGGAACCGAATAAATTCAACAATGTAGAAAGAGCACATAATAGATTCCAACCTATAAAACAAACACTCTAGTCACATTTGACTTGATTTAAAAATTGTAGTATTTTTATCGTCTGTTTTCATGGAATTACAAAGATAACTAAACCAATTGACTGGAATAATGTCATGGTTTTTCCATGGCACACACTACTGACTTCTTTATCAATACAATCAGTGTTAGAAATAAAAAATAAAATGGTTTCCATTCAAAATTTGTAAAATAGGTTCAACATATTATATGGCGTAGATACTTTCTTGTATATAAAAACAAGTTTTCTTGCTATATTTGTGGTTGGAATTCTCTGCGTAAGCTACTTACAGGTAATCTCATATGCATTATTATTTATTCAACAAATACTGATGTCCCTACATATGAGCCAGGCACAGTTCTTGATACAGAAAATAGTGCAGAGAATAAAATACATAAGCATTCCTGCCTTCATGAAGTTTACATTCCAGTGGAGAGGAGAAAGACAATAAACCAAGTAAGTAAAACATAAATTATGGCATATGGTGATAAGAACTTTCCTTTAAGTTTCTTTTTCAGTCAGTGCAGAGCCCGATGCAAGGCTTGATCCCATGAACCATGAGATCATAACCTGAACTGAAATCAAGAGCTGGACACCCAACTGACTGAGCCACCCAGGCGCCCCGATAAACTGAATTTTCTAGATTAATTAGATTTTTCTCTCCTGATTATGTTTACCTGAGTGCCACTGATTAAGCAATTGTAACAAATACCATATGACACCCTCCAAGTATCTAAGCTTTTTTATTTCTAAATGACATTCAGTAAGCAAATTATTGGTCAAAACTTTAAGAAAACTTTCTATACCTGTTAATGGCATATAAGGATATTAGACAGTTTCCTTCAGAAAGTAAACAAGTATAAAACTGGAAAACATGATTAAGAACAAACATTTCAGCCCATCAGAAAATGCCCAAAGGTGGAAAAGAACTCGAGACATGTTTATTCATGAAAATCAGAGAAGTGACCTCCGTACTTAGAGGTGTTCCTGTTCCCCTGACCTGGGAGTGGGGGAAAATCTGCAGATTTGCTACCCAAGACACGGCGGACGTGGTTTGGAGCAGATAATGAACACCCACATCTTTACCAATTGGGGTGGCTCTCTCAGTTCAGGGAGGGCAGCAAACCAGCTAGAAATGTAACAGGGAGATTGTGCAACAAAAGAATCACAGGAGGGCTGAGGTCATCAACTTGCCCGTATTCCGAACTGACCACTAAAGTAAGGATATGCAGGAAAGAGCCCAGAGAGGCTGTCATGTTGTGCCTCTGAAAGCATTCCTCCAACCAGCATATGGCCCTAGCATCAAGGGTAGGAGCGTCAGACTATGACTTGTCTAGGCACAAACTTGGCCAAATAATTGCGTGATGACTAAACTCTGCAGGCACAGGAGAAACTCCTGGGAAGGCAGGCTTAAGGGAAAAAAAAAAAAAAAAAAAAAAGGCTGAGGAAAGATACCAGGAACTGCAAGTGAACAGGGAAACATACTTGACAGTCTGAGTCCAGGCAAGTTACTAAAACACTGGGCCAACAAAATGCAGAAGAATAAATTAGAATCCAGATAAACTACACTGTATTTTTCCACAATAGCCACTTTCACTCTAAATAAAACAAAATCACTAGATGTGCCAAGAAACTTAAGGGTATTTTTCATTCACAGTGAACAAAGCAGCCTGACTGAGAATAGACCTGATATAAGAGTTAGCAAAGACTTCAAAGCAGCATTATAAATACGCTCACAGAATTAAAATATGTTCAAAGAAAGAAAATTATGATAATTATGAGTCAACAAACAGGATATCCCAACAGAAGAATGGAAACTATTTAAAAAAAATTAGAAACTCTGGGATGAAGTGAACAATACACTTCATAACTTAAGTCAGATCTGAGTGGAAGAAATTAGTGAATCTGAAGTTACATCAATAGAAAATATGCAATCCAAAAAGAAAAGAGTTGAAATTGAAAATGCAGTGGCAGTGCAACGGGTCTGTAATCAACATCAAGCATTCAATCATACATGTGATTGGAGTCCTGAAGCAAAGGAAACAAAAGTAGCAAAAACAAAAACAAAAAACAAACAAAAAAAAACCCCTGAGAAAATAATGGTTGAAAACTTTCCAATCTGGTAATAACAAAACAAAACATTAATTTAGGGATCCATTGAATCCAAAGTAGAATAAATACAATAAGAACCAGATTTAGAGCCAACATAGCTAAATGAATGAAACCCAGTAACAAAGAGAAAATCTAGAAAGTAGGAAAATGACACATCACATACAGGCTAACAACAGCGTGAATTTCTCACCAGAAACCAGGGAGCCAGAAGACAAGAGAGTGACAAAGTACCAAAGAAAAAAAATCAACCAAGTATTTTCTTTGATAATAGCTTTAAGTTAGAAATCAATAACAGGGAATATACCCAAATGTGTGAGAATTCAGTACTTTTAAATAGCCCATGAGTCAAAAAGGAAATCAAGAGAAATTAGAAAATACCGTACTTTGAACTGAATGATAATGAAAACACAACATATCAGAATTTGTGAAATGTAATTAAATCAGTGCTTAAAGATTTATATCTTGAAATGCTTATAGTAGAAAATAAAAAATGTTTAAATCAGTGACAAAAGTTTTTACCTTAAGGGAATGAGAAAAAAATGAGTTCAATCCAAAGTAAGGTAAAAGTAGAAAATAATCCAGATGAGTATATATTATATTGTCTATCAGAATATGATATCATTATATATTATAATACACATATATTACATCATATTAATGTTATATATACATAACATTACATATACATTATAAACATATATCAGAATATAAATAAAAAACTGGACAGACCGTGGAGTTGGCCTTTTGAAAATATCAGCAAAACTGGTAAAGCCCTAACTAGACTGATCAAGGAAAAAAAGAGTAAATTATCCATATGAGGAAGGGAAGGAACACCACCACACGTCACACAAAAGTAACAAATAAATAAAGGAATATTGTGAAAAACTTCATGCCAACAAGTTTGACAGCTAGAACAAATGGACAAATCCCTTGAAAGACACAAATCACAAACTTGAAGAAGTAGTAGAAAATATTTGCTTCCTAAATTGAATTACTCATCAGAGCCTTCCTACAAAGTCCAGGTCCAGGTGGCATCATCGACAGTGAAGTCTGTCAAACATTTTGGGAAGAAATCATACCAAACACTACAGAGAGTATAGAAAACAGGACAAAGAAACACCTCCCAAATCAGTTTATCAGGTTAGAATGATCTGATAACAAAGCCACTCAAAAAGTTGAGATAAAACCACAGACAGATGTCTTTCATGAGTACAGACTAGAAATTCTTCATGAAATTTTAGTAGAATATACAGAAAAACTCAGTCAAAAGTTTGAAGCCATGAAGAAAGTGAGAGACAGACTCTCCTCTCCTTCTCCATCACCACTCCCCTCTGCAAAGTACACGTTCAGCCAGGTCCATACCAAATTGTTTCCATCATTCAGGATGTACCTCAGTCAACAGACTTCAGTTTTGTGTTCATTTATGTTTACTGTTCCTCCAATGGGGACCCTTAAAGGGATGGTGGGACTAAGGGGAAAAACTAAGACACTGGACCACATAAACCTGGAAAATTGAGAGTTGGTGTCGCGGTGGGCTGACAAGTGACCCCTGCAGGAGCTGGACAGGGAGGAGAGTGAGGTCAAGTTGGACATTCCCCTGCTCCTCCCTGCCACATCCGCTCCGGGTGGCTGTGTCTGTCTCCTGCCGCTCACTGCTCCTCTAGAGGCAACCGGCTCTGAAGGACTCTTTCCTTCCAGGCACAGTGACTCCTCCCCTCCTCCAATCCCTTTGGACCTAGGGGTAGAACAGCTCTTCCCACTGTTACCAACACGTATATACGATCCCTTTGTTTTCATCTCAGGCTGCCGGCAGCAAGCATCTTTCAGAGCCAAGCACGATGTCCCATTTGCTGAGATTTATGGGAGAAAGCAGATGTGAAACTTCCCCTGGATGCACTCCTATGAAGATGCGAGGTCTCTCAACCCCTAACTTGCTGCCCAAAGGGGATCTCGCCTGGGAATGAAGCCTGCACCAGACAGATCAAAAGGGGGACAACACTGGAACCCTACAACAAACCACGAGTAAAGCCAGATTTAGGATCAACCACCACTAGGTCACTGCAAGCCAACTGCTGGAATGTCCATCCTTTGTGGCCAAATTAGCCCACGTTCTCTCTCCTCTTCAATGATGTCCTTTCATGGCTTCCTCCAGCATGAGTAGGAGGGTCAGGTGGAGAGACCGCGAACACTCCTTAAAATATTGTTAGAATGCAAAACGAAAATGGTTCCATAAAGTCTAAATAGTGAAAAGAAAAATAATTCTGGCGAACTGTTGATAAATTTGCTTGCTTCCCTTGAAGTTGGCTTTGCCAACAGAATTTTCAACCATGTGAGCTAATAAATTCCCTTTTAGCCCAAAGGCGAATGGAAGGCTATGTCACAAAGAATCCTGAAGGCTAAACTACAGTCGTGACAAGTGAGAGTGCAATAAAGAACAGAACCTGCCGAATTCTCGTAGCTGATGCTGAATGAATGTGAACAAAGAAGGACACCGGGGGGAGACATTTGAAGCCTATAGGGAACCTGACGACCGAGAAAACCGTCTAAATCGATACTTACAAGTCCAAGGCATCAAAATGTCTTCATAATTGGCCCAGTTAATATTTTTATTCAGGAGAAAGGAACAATTACTCTGTACTTAGTTTATTTTCTTAGCTCCATCCATCTTTGTTGTACATGATTTCCCTTTTTAAATTGATATTTAGACTTCCAGTAACACCGATAACTTCATTTCTCTCTAGGTGTCAGAATTTTTTCAGATATGACCCTCACTATAAATAGAGGACCTTTGGGGCACCTGGGAGGCTTAACAGGTTAAACGTTCGACACCAGCTCAGGTCATGATCTTAAGGTTGGTGAGTTCGAGCCCCATGTCAGGCTCTGTGCCGACAGCTGGGAGCCTGGAGCCTGCTTCGGATTCTGTGTCTCCTCCTCTCTCTGTCCTTCCCCTGCTCATGCTCTCTCTCTCTCTAATAAGCATTAATTTTTTTTAATAGAAATTATTTATTTATTAAATTAATTAAATAGAGGACCTTTGTTCTTACTGAAGACACCTTTCATCTGGTCAATACATCAATAATTTATCATTGAAAAATTATAATGTTTTCTACTACATCTTAAGCTTGACAATTAGAATTAAACTCAGATATCTCTCTCCAATTTGAACATATATTTTATCAATAAGGAACTTTTCCTCTACAAAAACTCCTATTTCCATGTCTACATTTTCTTTACATGTTTATGTTAAATGGAGCAGGGAAGGGAAAAGAACAGTGAATATATCCTTTCCCTACAACATAATACTGCTCTGCATGAGAGGGCCAAGTTGACAAAGCTCCTCTTAACTTCAGGATGGAAGGCGTACTTCAGTGTTTCACCATCAATGATGAGGGCCAGGTCATTTTCTTCACCTAACAGGACTCCAAGATCTTGACAGTTCTGATTAACTGCTTGTTGTGTTGCCTAAAACAGAGTGGGGCGGGGGGGGGGGGGGGGGCGGGACCACTTATTTTTCTCATTTTATATAAAAATATATAAATATAAATAAAAGACTTTCTGAATCAATATGGTAGATGGAGGCATACTTTTTACCTCATTCTTCCCTTCAAATATCTCACTGAAATGAAAAAGTAAGTAACATGAAAAGAAGAGTGACATCATAGATGACCAGTGAAATGCCAATAGAAACCACGGTGAGATACTACTTTATACCTATTAGCATAACTAGAATCAAAAAGCCAGACAGTAAATGTTGATCAGGATTTAGAGAAACCCAAAACTCTCAAACACTGCTGGCTGGAATGTAAAATGATGTAGCCACTTTGGAAAATAGTCTGACAGTACTACAGATGGGTAAGCGTGAGTTCACCAGATGACCCAGCAACACCACTCGTAGGCTTCTACACCCAAGACAAGTGAAAACCTGCGTCTACACAAAACTTGTACATGAATGTTTATAGCAGCACCATTCACAATTGCCTAGAAGTGAAAACAACCTGATGAATGGATAAACAAAATATTGTATGAATATCCATACAGTGGAATATTCTTTAGCCATCAAAAAGTTATGAGGTATTAATGCATTCTACAACATGGACGAACCTTAAAAATACAGTAACTGAAAGAAGCCAGTCACAAAAGACTGTTATTATGACTCAATTCACATGAAAGTCAAGAATAAGCAAACCCATAGAGTTTGAAGCATATAGGGACCCTGGTCTATCAAAGTAGATTAGTGGTTGTTTAGGATGGGGGAAGGAAGATGAGAGAAATGGTAACTAAAGAGCAGGGAGATTCTTTTAGAGGTGATCAAAGTGTTCTAAAAGTTGACTGTGGTGACGGTTGCATGTATGTGTGGAAATATTAAAACAGACTGAATTGTACACATTAAACATAATTTTTGTGTGTGATGTGGATCATATCTCAATAAAGCTGCTTTTTAAAAGGTATAGAAGAGTGAATTCATATCAGCTGGAAAATACAAATGGGTACTAGCATACCAGAAAGTTCAGAGAATTTTTGAGAAAAATGTTAAAGGTGGGAACAAAATAATGGGAGTGAACTCTACAAAACTGAGTCTCCGGTTTCTAAGGGGGAAGTATAGAAGTTTTAGAGACTCGTTCAATTTAAGATATGTGGGAGTCACCTCCCTTAGCTTATTTTCCTCAGATCATCCTTCCTTTCCTTCATAATTCACATAAACTATTGAAAGCTCAAAATTTTAGAGAAATGACTCCCCATGCCAGTAGCAGAGTAGAAAATTCAGATAGTGGAGTATTTTAAGGAAAATACATAATAAAACTATAAGTCATGCAGATTAATGCTAAAGAAAATTCCTTCATCAAATACAAGTGAAATAAAAATAGTATCAGTTACCACTTTCTGTTGCAATATTAATGAACTAATAAGTGTGCCAAAACATTTGACTGTTGCCAACTCTTTTATTTCTTTGACTATGTGAAATGAGTGCCATAAAATACTAAATCATATTTAAAAGATTATTTTTTAACTATTTTGCTTAAACTACACTTTTCAGTTATATTCAGTCATCTGTAGAAATCAGAGTTTTTTTTTAATGATCTGTAATTTTCTTAAACATGTTAATGAATGAAATTTTAACAAGATGTGGCACCTTTTTGGAAAAAGCTCCAAAAGCTTTAATGAAACAATCCTCCTTCCTATTTTCCTCAGAAGGCCTTCATTACTCATTACTCAAATGAAATTACTGTGTTTCCTGAAATAAAAGGTAATTTAATAATCCTTGAATTACCAAGGCCTTTATAGAAACCTGCAGGTCTAAAAACACATGAAATTCAGACACTTAAAATTTGATTTCATACTGTGTAAGAGCTATAATATATACTATACGTGTATCATATTAAACATTTCCACTTCTACTTTTTCCACATAGCGGACTACATAGCCCATCAGTGATCTCAAATGACTGCAGTTATTTTGTTGACCCCAAAATAATCTGGCAAAATTGAAGTTTTCCTCTATGTTAATAACTCTTCTCATACTTCATTTCATCACTGAACACAAAACTTGGTGCTTTTCTGACTACTATATTGCTTTCAATTTTACAGTTACTTGGAACACGTAAATGCTTGGAGCTAAAGCTTAACAGTCTTAACATCTTATTTTTTTTTTCTTCCACTCCTAAATTATTTGTTTTCCTTTACCAGTCCTCCTGCTGCCAATGTTAACAGGAGTGAAGATAATTCCTCCAACGTGGTTCACTTTAGAACATGACTACCTGAGCAATTTGCCAACGTTAATTATGTAAAATTCTGCACAGCACAACCTGCAGCACATTATACGGGAAAGTTGCATTATCTGCTTCATTATGTAAAGCAAGTGTATCAGTAATGATTATTTAGGAATAATGAGTTCTGTTTTTTTATAATATTAAATATTTTCTTTTTTGATGTCTTGAAATGAATGGTGAGCTGGCTTGCTAAATGGAAAATGACACTCCTTCCCAATTTTTGTTATAATCGGAGGCTCCATTTTTCTTTTGCAACATTATTTTCAATAAATGTGTGAATATGAAGCATTGAGATTGCTTTAAAATCTCTACTAACATGGTAAGTTTTTTTGTAATGTATTACAAATTGGTTTCCATACAACACCCAGTGCTCATCCCAACAGGTGCCCTCCTCCATGCCCATCACCCACTTTCCCCTCTCCCCCACCCCCGCACTCACCCTCAGTTTGTTCTCTGTATTCAAGAATCTCTTGTGGTTGGCCTCCCTCCCTCTCTGTTTGAAACTATCTTTTCCCCTTCCCTTCCCCCATGGTCTTCTGTTAAGTTTCTCAAGATCCACATATGAGTGAAAACATATGGTATCTGTCTTTCTTTGACTGACTTATTTCACTTGGCATAATACCCTCCAGTTCCATCCACGTTGCTGCAAATGGCCAGATTTCATTCTTTCTTATGGCCAAGTAGTATTCCATTGTATGTGTAAACCACATCTTCTTTATCCATTCAGGAATAATGAGTTTTGAAAATGACATAACTCTAAAGTTTACAAGAACTTAAAACATAAGAGAAAATCTTAAAGAAACAAAGTGCCAAGATCACCATGGAAATCACAATATGGAAGTGAAATAGAGCTTTCACTCACAAGACTAGCTTCTGGAAAATTCTAATTATGCAACCAAGACCCACAAAGTCACAAACTTTGTAAACACAAATTTGAACACGTCTCAGCTGCCTTTGCTGTATATAATTTGGAGAAATAAAAAGTATAACTCAGCCTTCATCTAATATTTAACAGTAGAAGAGTTAACAAAACATAACATTTTATTCTATATTTCTTATACTCTTAAGAGACTTATTAAAGACTAGGGGTGCCTGGGTGGCTCAGTCAGTTGAGCATCTGACTTCGGCTCACGTCGTCATCTCGCGGTCTGTGAGTTCGAGCCCCGCCTCAGGCTCTGTGCTAACTGATCTGAGCCTGGACCCTGCTTCAGATTCTGTGTCTCCCTCTCTCTCTGCCCCTATCTCTCAAAAATAAATAAAACATTAAAAAAATTTTTTAATTTAATAAAATAGTACAAACGCTATACACAACCCTCAAAGTATATGCAAACTAAATTGAGAAATAAAGGAAAATATTAGAAAAGATACCACCATTATTATATGCCATGAAGAGTTAACCATAATGAGAAAGCTGAAGTGATATATCAGATAACATAGCCTTAAAGAGAAAATATGACCAAAAATAGAGACGTTTCATAATGATTAAAAAGTTAATTTTTCAGGAAGAAATAACAATTATATTTCCTAACAATAGAGCCTCAAAACATATGAAGCAAAAATGGGTAGAATAAAAGGGAGAAATATAAAATTCAAAATTACAGTAGGATTTTAATAATTCTTTCAGAAATTGATAGAATGGCTAGAAATACAATGAGGACAGTTTATTACAACAGTGACTCGGCCACCGGGACTCAACTGATATTTGCACATAGCATTTTACCGAAACCATATACTGGAACATAAAACAAGTCTTAATGGATTCAAAGTGATTAAGACCAATTAAAACATATGTCCTTTGTCCAGAATTAAATTGAATTAAAAACAAGTAACAATAAGACATCTAGAAACATGCCAAATATATGTAAATTAACACACTTCTAAATAAGCCATGGGTCAAAGAAGAAATTAGTGAAAATTGGATATTTTGAAATAACCTTATTGAAAATATAACACTAATATTTATGGAACACAGCTAAAGCAATGCATAGAAGAAAAATTATGGTTTTAGTGCTTAAGTTAGAAAATATGTTGAAAAATAATCACCTGTATTTTCGCCTCGTGGTAGGCAGGATTTTAAGATTCCCACCCACCAATGTGCATGCTCCATACAATCCCTTCCCATTGACCTCATCTGGTAGGCTCTTTCAAAAGAGGTATTAAAGGTCAGAGACAAAAGGACAGAGATATTCCAAGCTGCAGCACATGTTCTTTTGTTGGCCTGGAAGTAAACTGCCATGTTGCAGAGAGAGCCACAAGGCAGGGACCTACAAGTGACCTGTAGTTCCCGAGAGCAGTCCCTGGCTGACAGCTAGCAAGAAGACAGGACCTCATACAGACACAAGGAAGTAGATTCTGCCAACCAACTAAGGGAGCTTCAAAGTGGCTTTTTCCCCAGTTGAGACTCCAGACGGGGACACAGCCAGCTGACATCCTGATTTCAGCCCAGTAAGACACTGAGCTGAACCAAAACATGTCAAATTCCTAACCCGTGAAATCCGTAAGACGAAAAAAATTTATGTTGCTTTAAGCTGCTAAGTTGGTGGTCATTTGCTATGCAGCAATTGGAAAGTAACACACTGTTCTAAAATATAGTCATTTGCTATGCAGCAATTGGAAAGTAACACACTGTTCTAAAATATAGTGTATTAATAGAAAATTTGAGATACAGTTAAGGCCAACAGATCAGGAGACAATTGCCGTTGAAAAGACATTTTGTTATACTCACAGATCCCAAGATACGGAAGCAAATAACACAGTGGAGATGGGGGGGGGGGGCACATGGGACAGCACTGAGTTCAGTCAGAAGGCAAAGGGAACAGAAGGAAAGTGTGGGCAAGAACCTTTATTGTGCGTTCCACAAAAAGGAACAGGTGAGACAGGGTAAGCAGATCTAGGATTTTGCGAGTTTGAATAATTTCAGTCGGCTCTGGGGCTTAGGGCAAGTGGATAGTGGCCCAGAAGGTGAGAGCCTGATAAAGTAGGTGCTAGGGGTACGGGCTCTGGATTGGTTGGTTTGCATAAGAAACGCACATTCACTGGCCAAGTGGTTTACTAGCTCTGGGAGTTGCTTAACCCTGGAGGGGAGGGACCTTCCCAGTACCTCCCCAGCAAAGCCCCCGGTAATAGCAAAACATCAGAATAAAGATCATGAAAGACAGGGTTAATATATATACACCTCAAAAAGACTGAAGAACAAATTAAACACAAAGCAGTAGATGGAAATAAGTAATAAAGACAGGAGTAACAATCAATGACGTTGAAAACAGACAAAATATGGAGCAAATAACAAAGTCAAAAATCTGGTTCTTTGAAAAGATCAACAAAATGGGTAAACCCATTACTATACTGATCCAGAAAAAGAGAGAATATAAATTATCACTATCAAGAACTCAGAATTGGGGCGCCTGGGTGGCTCAGTTAAGCACCTGACTCTTGACTTTGGTTATGATCTCACAGTTCAAAAGATCGAGCCCCGCATCAGGCTTTACACTGACAGTGCAGAGCTTGCTTGGGATTCTTTCTCTCCCCCTTTTTCTTTCTCTCTCTCTCTCTTTCTCTCTCTGCCCCTCACCTGCTCATGCTCTCTCTTCCTCTCTCTCCCTTTCTCGCTCTCTCAAATTAAACTTTAAAAAATTAAACTTTTGGTATTTTAGGAGCAAATAATTGGAAAATTAAGCTGTACATACAATTCCAGTTCCAATATAGCCACATACATAAAGTACCCAGTGACAAATTTAACAAAATATAGTCAAGATTTTTAGTTTAGTGGTACTTGTCTATTTTTGCTTTTATTGCCTGTGCTTTTGTTATCGTATCCAAGAAATCAGTGCCAAGTTCAATGTCAAGCAGGTTCCCCCCTAGGATTTCTTCTAGGATTTTACAGTTTCAGGTCTCTGTTTAAGTATTTAATCCATTTTGACTTGACTTTTGTGTATGCTGTAATGTAAGAGTCTGCTATGGTCTGAATGTTTGTGTCCCCCAAAATTCATATGTTCAAATCCTAATGCCCAGTGATATTAGGAGGTGGAGCCTTTGAGAAGTAATTATGTCATGAAGATTAATGCTCTTATGGAAGAGACTCCAGAAATCCCTAGCCCCTTTCACCACCTGTGGACACAGCTTAGAAGGCACCAGCTATGAACCAGGAAGACAACCAGCACCACAACATGACCATGATTGTGCCTTGGTTGGAGACTGGATTTCCCAGTCTCCAAAACTGTGAGAGATAAATTTCTGTTGTTTATAGGCTAGCCAGTCTGTGGTATTTTGTTATAGCAGCCAGAATGGACTAAGACAGGATCTGATTTTTTTCTTTTGAATGTGGATATCCAGCTTTTCCAACACCATTTTTTGAAGGCACTATCCTCTCCCCAGTGTGCATTCTTGGCATCCCTGTAATCCATATACATGGGTTATTTCTGGACCCTATTCTTTCCCATTGGTCTCTGTCTTTATGTCAGTACCATACTGTTTTCATAATTGTAACTTTGTAATATATTTTGAAATCAGGAAGTATGAGGCTTCTGGCTTTGTTCTTCATTCTTAGGATTGCTTTGGCTATTTGGGGTGTTTTGTGATCCTTATGAATTACAGGCTGTTTTTGCTATGTCTATGGAAAAAAAAATTGGAACTTCTTGTGTGTGCAGCTGCAACAAACATTAAGTATGGCCAGATTAGCATAAAACTTTACATTAAAGGCCTTTAGCTCAATTTCTATTACCAGATTCATCATGTCCAGCTTTCAACAAAAAATTACAAGACATGCTAAAAGGCAAGAAAAAGCACCATATCTGAAGAGCTAAAGCAAGCATCAGAACCAGATTCAAAGATAACATAGATTTTGGAGGTATCCGTGAATTTAAAAAAACTATGATTGAGGCTCCTGGGTGGTTCAATCGGTTCAGTGTCTGACTCTTGATTTTGGCTCAGGTCATGATCTCACCGTTCGTGATAGCACAGGGCCTGCTTGGGATCCTCTCTCTCATGATCTCTTTGCCCCACCCTCACTCACAGTCTTTCTAATTAAATAAATGAACATCTTTTAAAAATGAAATAAACTATGATTAACATGTTAGGGACTGTAACGGAAAAATAGACAATATATGGGGAAGATAAGCAAAGTGATGGAAACACTTAAAGAATAAAAATGAAATGCTAGAAATAAAAAACACTGTAACAGAAGATTGCCCTTATTGAGCCCAACAATAGACTGGACACAGTCTAAAAATTAATGAGCTTGAATTATGTCAACAGAAATTTCCCAAACTGAAATACAAACAGTAAAAAGAATTAGAAAAAAAATCCCAAATGGAATATTCAAGAACTGTGGGACAATTTAAAAGATCTAACAACATACAGTCAACTGGAATTCCAGAAGGAGAAGAGTAAGAGAACAAAACAAAGAGAATTTTAAGTACTAACGACTAAAAATGTTCCCAAACTAACGGCAAACACATAACCATAGACCCAGGAAGCTTAGAAAACACCAAGCATGATAAAAAAAAAAAAAAATCTATACCTAGGCATATCACACTCAAACCACAAAATCAAAGGCAAAGAAGAAATGTTGAAAGAAGCCAGAAGGGAAGAATAAAGTAAGAAATAGCAGGCTTCTCATCAGAAACTAAACAGTTGAGAAGGAAGTACTGAAAGAACAAGAAATACCAACCTAGAATTCTATATCCAGTGTAATTGTCCTTCAAATGTGAAAGAGAAATACTTTCTCACACAAAACCAGGAAATTCATCACCAGCTGATCTGCCCAGTAGAAATATTTTTAAAGTTTTTTCATGGAGAATAATAATGATATGTGTCAGAAACTCAGAACTACATTTTAAAAAAAGAATGAAATGTAATAGATGAAATCTATTTAAAATTCTTCAAAGTGAGTATGAAAATTATACAGTAAAAAAAAATTAACAGAAAATAAATGGCTGTAGCCATTTAATTTTTAAGGGCAAGGATGTTCAGTATTGGATTCCAAAATCCTTTCATTCTTGCAATGTAAATGCCAGGTATCTACTCAAAATTCTGGCAAAGACTGCTATATGCACATATTTTTTTTTTTTTCATTTTTAAAATCAAGTATCTGAGTGCTGGGTTTGGTATGATGCTGGGAACAGGGTGATGAAGGACTAGCCTAAGAATGAGGCAAGAAGTGGGAACCAGAGGGGCGCCTGTGTGGCTCAGTCGGTTGAGCGTCTGACTTCGGCTCAGGTCATGGTCTCATGGTTTGTGAGTTTGAGCCCCGCATTGGGCTCTGTGCTGACAGCTTGGAGCTTGGAGCCTCCTTCAGATTCTGTGTCTCTCTGCCCCTCCCTTTGTGCTCTGTCTCTCCCCGTCTCTCAAAAATAAAAAAATGTAAAGAAAAATCTTTAAAAAAAAAAAAAAAAGAAAGAAAGAAGTCAGAACCAGAGGTAATGTTCCAGTGGACTTGAGTGGGAGTTCAAGACAACTTACGTAGATTTTAAGGTGTTGGGGAACACTCAAGTAACAAAATTGGGTATACTCGTATTAAATAGAATTTTTAAAGTCACTTACCTTGAGTGAGTTTGAATTCAATCGAATACAAGGCATTTTAGTTGATAACAGTTTACAGGAATATGCTACAAAGTGACAAAGAAAGAGGTCACATATTGCCTTCCATGAGTTCATGTTTTTAATGAAAAATCTACTTATATTCTCTATTCACCATACTGTCTCACGACTAGTTCAAAGTCTAGAGGCTTATCACAAACACTGAGCAAGGGATTGTGGAGGGAAAAAATTGAAACATCGCTTCATTTTTATCTTAATCAGCAATTTAAGTAGAAATGGTTGGGAAACGGCATGTAACTAATGGCTAAATCTGTACCTTTAAATGCCTGTGGATTTTTATTATCTCTCTGTGACATGAGATTCAGTTCATACTGTGTATCAATTCCACGTCCTGAGGAATCCAAGTTCTGTTGTATCAAGCCACTATGTCAACATATTGTTCCTACTGTACTAATAAAATCCTAGGTGTGGTTAAAAGAAATAAACCCACCCAATCCTCAAAGCATTCAACGTGATGATCAAAGTATACACCTCAGGGGGCACCTGGGTGTCTCAGTTGGTTAAACATCCGAATTCCACTCAGGTCATGATCTCACAGTTCTCGTGGTTCGAGCCCTGCATCGGGCTGTGTGCTGGCAGCTTAAAGCCTGGAGTCTACTTTGGACTCTGTGTCTCCCTTCTCTCTGCCCCTCCACTGCTCCATGTTTTCTCTCTCTCTCTGTCTCTGTCTCAAAAATAAACATTGAAAACGTTTAAAGATAAATTTATACAATACCACTTTAAAAAAATTTTTTAAGTTTATTTTTGAGAGAAAGAGAGCATAAGTGGGGGAGGGGCAGAGAGAGAGAGAGAATCCCAAGCAGGTTCCATGCTGCCAGTGCAGGGCCTGACGTGGGGCTCGGGCCCATGAACCGTGAGATCATGACCTGAGTCAAAATCAAGAATCAGATGCCTAACTGACTGAACCACCCAGGCCCCCCAGGAGATAATCATTCTTAAATGATCTTCCTCATCAGTTATTGGTTCATCTGATGCTTCCTGTGTAAATCGTGGTTTTTTTCCCTAAAGAATGCAATGATCTTTAATTTCTATTTTGAAGCCTGTGGATATTCACTTTGCATTGCTACAGCAGTATTCAAAACCAGAGTTTCTAAACTCTTCTAAGAATTCTAAAGATTCCCTGATACATTTTTTAAATGTTCACTTATATTTCAGAGAAAAATAGGGGGAGCAGGAAAGGGGCAGAGAGAGAGGACTGATGATCCAAAGCAGGCTCTGCACTGACAGCAGAGAGCCCAATGTGGGGCTTGATCTCAGGAACCATGAGATCATGACCTGAGCTGAAGTCTGACACTTAAATGACTGATTTAAGGCGCCCCAAGATTTCCTGATAAATTTTATTGCAATGTTCATGTTTCCACTTTTACTTTGTAATAAGTTACTGACAAAGTTAACTGCCTAATGCTGTCAGTTTCTGTACCAGCATGCGGGTTGGAGAATTAATATTTGTGCCAGACACAGACAAGTCAGCCTCCACCTGTGGGTTCCAGTGCTGCCCCCAAGAAGAAACAACTTCTGTCCTGAAGCTGTTGCTGCTGCTGGCTCTATATAAACAAAGGCTAAAAAGTCTCCATATAGAGAGGTTCCTCAAAAAGTTAAAAATAGAACTACCCTTCAACCCAACAATGACACTACTAGATATTTACACAAAGGATACAAAAATACCAATTCAAAGAGACACATGCACCCCAATGTTTACAGCAGCATTATCAACAATAGCCAAATGGAAAAAGCCCAAAAGTCCATCAAATGGATGGATGAACAGACAAACAAGAGGTGAGATACACACACACACACACACACACAATGTATGTATACACACACATATGATGAAATATTACTCAGCCATCAAAAAGAGTGAAATCTTGCCATTTACAATGACATTGATGGAGCTAGAGTGTATCATGCTAAACAAAACAAGTCCGAGACAACTACCATATGATCTCACTCATAGTGGAATTTAAGAAACAAAACATGAAGTAGGGGAAGGAGGGAAAAAGAGGGAGGCAAACCATAAGAGGCTCTTAATGAGAGAGAACAAACTGAAGGTTGCCAGAGGGGAGGTGGGAGGGGATGGGCTTACCGGGTGATGGGTATTAAGGAGGACACTTGGAATGAGCACTGGGTGTTATATATTAAGTGATGAGCCACTAAATTCTACTCCTGAAACCAATACAACACTATATTTTAACTAACTAGAATTTAAATAAAAACTTGAAGCAAAAAGTGTCTGAAATAAAAAATAAATAAAATTAAAAGTCTCCATATATTATGAAAATTTAAATCAGTATGCAGGCACTGATGGCTTACTCGTACCCAGCATCATATTGGGTGCAAAGGAAGATTTACGACAGGTATGTATTATAAGCCTCTTAAAACCTAAGGAATCAAAGCTAACACAAAAGAGGAAAAAAAAAACAACATACTGGTAAGCCAAATATAATAGTATAAATGCTGCTGAGGTTGAGAAGTAGCAGATTGTGTTGAACTATGTTATCAGAAAGCTTTCAGGGGCACCTGGGTGGCTCAGTCGGTTAAGCATCCGACTTCGCCTCGGGTCATGATCTCACAGTTCATGGGTTTGAGCCCCATGTCGGGCTCTGTGCTGACAGCTCAGAACCTGGAGCCTGCTTTGGATTCTGTGTCGGCCTGTCTCCCCGCCCCTTCCCCGCTCACACTCTGTCTCTCTCTCTCTCTCTCTCTCTCAAAAATAAACATTAAAGAAAGAGAAAGAAAGAAAGAAAGAGAGAGAGAGAGAGAGAGAGAGAGAGAGAGAGAAAGAAAGAAAGAAAGGAAGGAAGGAAGGAAGGAAGGAAGGAAGCTTTCAGAAGTTAATAGAACTAGTAGTCTTAGAAAACAGACAACAAACGTGACAGGAGTCCTCAAACCCGATCCTGACATACTGATTCCTGAACGTATGTCAGTAAGTAAACCTCCTGCCAAGTCCTTGATCCAATTTTGTTTGTAACCAGTAACAAGACTGTTTAGTCTTGTAAGTGCACAGCATTAGCCAACTTGAGCTCCGTGAGAGATGGCAGTGATTAGAACTGCCACAACATTCACAAAGGCAGCGGCCAACATTTTTAAAGCCCTCACTCTACCCAGTATTTCAGAAAGAACCGTACATGTGCATCTCATTTAATGGTCACAATCACCAGAGGTATCATGGTTATCTCCATTTTATTAATGGGGAAATTGAGGATTAGAAAAGCCTACAAAAGCACAAGCTTGTAAATGTAAAGGCAGAAGATTCAGGCTCAAAACGTGGTCCTTGTAACTCCGAAGTCTGTGATTTTAAACCACTATGCTCTAGATTATCTTTGAAAGATACAAAGATGTCAGCTCTCAGATACAGCTCAGTCTTCTTTTTGAATCCATTCCCCCCCATTCAGACTCATGAAAGTAAGGTGAGAGCTCTCTAACCAAAGGCTATTGCATTTCTTGGAAAAGAAAATGGCCCGGAAAGCATCTAAGAAAACAAATTATATCAGCATGCTCTTCGGTTTATATCAAAGCTCATTGACTCCATTTTTAGCTGGTCTCTGCAGGCGTAGCCTCTAAGGGAGGACAATAAAATTCACTTTGGGACCCAGTACTCAAAAGGTGTCAGGAGACTGTAGGCTGCATTCAGGCAACAGACGTGTTTTGCTTTGCCCTTACAGAATTTTATACATTTGAGCCCACATCTACGTATCAAGATATTTCGCATCAAAATACAGAATTCTGAATCATCTTTTAAAAACAAAAAACCTGTGCCAACAGCGGACTCTCATTTCCAAAAGGCAAGACTACACTGACTGTCCCTGGGGGGCCAGTGTTCCCCCTGTGGGCTTCCTCCTCCGACACGTGTGTACTGCCCCTCACTCTTGTCCTGCCTGACTCTTTTTTTTTTTTTTTTAATTTTTTTTTTCTACGTTTTTATTTATTTTTGGGACAGAGAGAGACAGAGCATGAACGGGGGAGGGGCAGAGAGAGAGGGAGACACAGAATCGGAAACAGGCTCCAGGCTCCGAGCCATCAGCTCCGAGCCATCAGCCCAGAGCCTGACGCGGGGCTCGAACTCACGGACCGCGAGATCGTGACCTGGCTGAAGTCGGACGCTCAACCGACTGCGCCACCCAGGCGCCCCTTGTCCTGCCTGACTCTTACAGATGTTTGCAAGCCCTGCTTTAAGAAATTAGAGAGTTTGTTTCCTTTCTTCCTTCAAGTCCACCAGAGTTACTGTACATTTTTTTTTTGAATGGATGCAATTTAATATGGCGGTTTTCTAAGAATCCATTATTCTGAGCAAAGAATCCTTCAAGTGAATTACAGACTTCTCCTAACAAAAATAAGTTTCATTCAGTAAGTATAAAAATTCCGCTACTAATAACAATGGCTGTGTCTCATCTAGGTAGGGTTTCAGTCCTGAGCTGAGGAGACAGTTGAAGGCTTAGGAGAAACAAACAGTCCTCAGGTTGCGGGTTTGTAAAGAATGATAGGGTGCACTTTAGGAAGACAGGAAGAGAGCAGTCATTCTCCTTTGTGGTGCTGGGTCAGCTGAGCCCCTTCACAGGATATACACTGAGTTACTGTGGTCACTGAGGTCATGGTTATCAAGAAACATAGCAAGTCACACTAAAGCCAAAATACGGGAGAGCTGGCCAAAGGAGAGCATATGCATAGTGTGTCCTCAGATATTTGCCAGGTGGATAAATGAGTGACTGCATCGTCCTCTGAGTCGTTAATAATTACATGAATATCCAGCATTCGTGAGGGACTTGTGAATGCTGCACCTCAAGCTAAGGTCTTCACAGAGACTACCTCAAGGCATCCTCACAAGAGCCCTATGAGGTTAAAAATATTATCATTATCCCCATTTTACAGACAAGAAGAAGTTGATGTTTAGAGCTGTTAAAATCGATCCTTCAAAAATAACCAACCCTTCATTGACTCTGTGTTCTCTTCCAGCTACACCCTATTTCTCTGCTCCCCTTCACAGCAAGACTCTTTGAAAGACTCCTCTGTGCCCACTGCACCCTGATCAGTGAGGGCTGACAGATCAGCCTACCAGATGTACCCTGAATTTGGTCCCTCCTCCCCTTCCCATCACATCCTAGTGCAAGTCGCCACCGTCTCTTGTCTAGACGTCCGCAAAGGCTCGCTACCTGATCTCCTGACTTGACTCGGCCCAGCCTCCACACGGTAGCCAACAGATATTGTTGAAACGCAAATGAGACCATATTACTCTCCTGCTTGAAAGGGTACACATTTCTTAAAGCAGATTCTCATCTCCTGTCTTCTCTGCTTTGCTCCCTGTACTCCAACCACACCGGCCTCTCGACTGTTCCTCGAGCACACACACGCCCCTACCAGGGCCACGGCGCTCACCATACTCCTGGCCTGGAACACTCATCCCAGGGACCTTCCCGAAGCTTGCTCCTTCTTTCCATCTGGGTCTCTGCTTCGAAAGTCACCTCCTTAACAGGCGTTCTATTTAATTACCTTCTCTACCTCTTGCTATGCCTTTCTTTGTTTTTATTCTTAGCACTGATTGTAATATAATACACAGTGATTTGCTTATTAATTTTATCTTCTCTACTTGTATATAAGTTTCATGAAGAAAGAGAGTATTACTCAAGTTTTCATTCCCAGCTCCTAGAGTGTCCTCATATCTAGTAAGTGTCCAATATTCATTAAATGAACGAATGCAGAGTAAACAAATGAGTGGAGACAACAAGTAAAGGGTGTCTCGTGCACACAGACTCATTTTATCATATATGTTCATCTAAACAGAGCTGGATGCCATGATGATTATGAAAAAAACATAATAATTTCAATTCCTTGTCACCACTGAAATTTGAATATGCACAGCTAACAGTTCATTTTTCAACTCCTATTCTGCACACCTCAACCCTAAGACACAATCATACAGTAAAGTTAAGGGGGAAAGGGGCCAAAAAAAGTGACATTGGAGCTTGGGGAAAAAACAGCTGAATATTCTAATAATCAAAATATTTATGAATAAACATATAATACAAAGATAGGTATACACATTATAGAGAAAATATGCCATAACTTCAGGTTTCCAAGGAAAGGAACAAGAAACTACATACTACTCATGTCAGCATTCTGCAGTCTCTATTTCAACAATGTGAAGGAGACACAACAGTTTGCTTTGCTTGGTTTGTTTAAATTTTTTGCCATGCGATGGCAAGGTTCCATCGCACTCCATTTTCCCCAAAGACATATAAAACAATTACTTGAAGGCAGCTCATTCATTCTTGATACTAGGATATATTTAGAATACCTGTTCAACCATATTTTTAAAAACTTTGTATCTATTACCTATGTTAATTGCAGTTTCTTGTTTATCTCCTGTCAGGACCCATATTTTTATGTTTGCGTTCAGTAAAGTTGTTATCGTTTCTGGAACACGTGCTTGAAGGTGATCTTCAATGGCTGTGGCACCAAGCAGCAGAAATTCCTAGATGTTTTTTTCAAAGAGATATTTTTTATTATTAGTTAAGATAAAAAAAAAATTTAAGACGGAATAAATTGGGCAAATTTTGACAAAAGATACGCATTCTACTTATTATGTCCCATACCTGTACACACACACATACTTTTTTCTTGTCTCTTCCATTGGTCTGTTTGTCCCTAGTTTGTTACAGTATGAGGCAGTGTAGCATGGTAGTTAAAAGCATAGACTCATGGATCCATGTCTTAACTCTACAAATTACTACAAGTTATGATCTACAAACGATCATAAGCACATTACTTAAATTTCCATGCCTTCATTTCTTCATCTATAACTGGCAAAGTAGGGGGAAAATGACTCAGAATTATTGTGAGAGTTAACATTTAGAAAGTGAGTAGAATAGTATCTAACATATTATAATTAGGAAATTAGGATTTGAATAGACATTTCTCCAGAGAAGATACACAAATAATCAAAAAACACATGAAAACATGTTCAACATCATTAAAGAAGTGTAAATTAAAATCACAGTGAGATAACCGCTTCGTACCCAGTAGGGTGGCCATACCAAGTTATAGATAGTAACAAGTGTTGGCAAGGATGTGAAAAAATTGGAACCCTCATACACGGTGGTAGGAATGGAGAATGGTGCAGCCACTTTGGAAAACTAGTCTGGCAGCTTCTCAAATGGTTACATGGAGTTGCCATATGACCCAGCAATTTCATTCTCAGGTATATTCAGGAAATAAAGAATGCCCACATGAAAACTTCCATGAGTGCATACAGAAGCATTATTCACAACAGCCAAGTGGAAACAATCCAGATGTCCTTGGACAGAAGAATGGATAAACAATTGTATACCTACACAATGGAATACTATTTGTCACTGAAAATGAATGAGATACTGGTACGTGCTACAATATGGATAAATCCTAAAAACATTAAGCTAAATGAGAGAAGCAAGTCACTAATATTTATGATTCCATTTATATGAAATATCCAGAGGAGGTGAATCTATACAGACTAAAGGAAATTAATGCCTGCATGGGGCTGGGCAAGAGAGTAGGAGGGTACCAGAGAGTGAATACTAACAGATATGGAGATTGAGAAGGATGTTGAAAATATTGTGTTCATGATGGTGATGGTTGCACAATTCTATTGAATATAGATATTATGCAGCTGAATATACTAAAAACTGTAGATTGTATGCTTTAAATGGAGGAATTGTATGGTATGTGAATTATATCTCAATAAAGATGTATTTAAAAAAAGGAATTATTCAAAGGAATTTGAGGCCAGAGAACCTCAGAATCAAGTCTAATTCAATCAGCCAATATGTCAGATTCATATTTTACCAATTGAGTGATACTGGCAACACGAAAATTAATCAGCAGTTACTAAGTTATGATGTACTTACTGACTATTGATACAAATGTGGAGATTGTCTCTCTTACTCTTACCCAACAGGAAACAAATTTAAATCTTATGAGTGTCCTAAGGAAAAATATTCAAGAAGAAAAGAAGTGCTACTGGCCACAAGAGCTAGGAATATCAGAAAATCCCTCCCTATAACTGAAAACAAGTAGAGTCATAGCAATGTACATGGAATTATCTATAAGAACCGATTTCACACAACTAGTTGACCCTGACACATCTTTGGTGTTATGTTCCAGTAGTTACCAAAAAGTCCATAGAGAGTAGCCATATAACTAATTAACATAACATCAGCTGGAACTGTGGAAATTAACACAAGTCACCAGGCAGAATATTAGACACTCTTGTAGCTAAAAAAAAAATAAAATAAAATAAAAAGAAATAAATAAAAATAAATAAAAGATGTAAAAGATCTGTATGCTGAAAACTATAGAAAACTTATGAAGGAAACTGAAGAGGACACAAAGGAATGGAAAAACTCTCCATGCTCATGGATTGAAAGAATAAATATTGTTAAAATGTCAAAGCAATCTACACATTCAATGCAATCCCAATTAAAACTGCACCGGCACTCTTCTCAAAGCTAGAACAATCCTAAAATTTTAATGGAACTACAAAAGACCCTGAATAGCCAAAGTAGTATCGAAGAAGAAAACCAAAGTGGGAGGCATCATAATCCCAGACTTTAGCCTCTACTACAAAGCTGTAATCCTCAAGACAGTATGGTAGTGGCACAGAAACAGACACATAGACCAATGGAATAGAGAACCCAAAATTGGACCCACAAATGTATGGCCAACTAATCTTTGACAAAGCAGGAAAGAGTATCCAATGGAAAAAAGACAGTCTCTTTAGCAAATGGTGCTGGGAGAACTGGAGAGCAACATGCAGAAAAATGAAACTAGACCACTTTCTTACACCATACACAAAAATAAACTCAAAATGGATGAAGGACCTGAATGTCAGACAGGAAACCATCAATACCCTAGGGGAGAAAGCAGGATAAAACCTCTTTGACCTCAGCTGCAGCAATTTCTTACTCGACACATCTCCAAAGGCAAGGGAAATAAAAGCAAAAATGAACTACTGGGACCTCATCAATATAAAAAAGCTTCTGCACTGCAAAGGGAACAATCAACAAAACTAAAAGGCGACCGATGGAATGGGAAAAGATATTTGCAAATGACATATCGGACAAAGGGCTAGTATCCAAAATCTGTAAAGAACTCACCAAACTCCACACCCCAAAAACAAATAATCCAATGAAGAAATGGGCAGAAAACATGAATAGACACTTTTCCAAAGAAGACATCCAGATGGCACATGAAAAGATGCTCAACGTCATTCCTCATCAGGGAAATACAAATCAAAACCACACTGAGATACCACCTCACGCCAGAGTAGCTAAAATGAACAAATCAAGAGACTATAGATGCTGGAGAGGATGTGGAGAAACAGGAACCCTCTTGCACTGTTGGTGGGAATGCAAACTGGTGCAGTCACTCGGGAAGACAGTGTGGAGGTTCCTCAAAAAATTAAAAACAGAACTACCCTAAGCCCCAGAAATAGCACTGCTAGGAATTTACCCAAGGGATACAGGAGTACTGATGCATAGGGGCACGTGTACCCCAATGTTTATAGCAGCGCTTTCAACAATAGCCAAATTATGGGAAGAGCCTAAATGTCTATCAACTGACAAATGGATAAAGAAGATGTGGTTTATGTACACAATGGAATACTACTTGGCAATGAGAAAGAATGAAATATGGCCTTTTGTAGCAATGTGGATGGACTGGAGAGTGTTATGCTAAGTGAAATGAGTCAGGCAGAGAAAGACAGATACCATATGTTTCACTCATATGTGGATCTTGAGAAACTTAACAGAAGACCATGGGGGAGGAGAAGGGGGAAAAAAGAGAGAAAGAGGCAAACCATAAGAGACTCTTAAATACTGAGAACAAACTGAGGGTTGATGGGGGTTGGGGGGGAGGGGAAAGTGGGTGATGGGCATTGAGGAGGGTACCTGTTGGGATGTGCACTGGGTGTTGTATGGAAACCAATTTGACAAGAAGTTATATTAAAAATAATCAAAATGGGGGCTCCCTGGTGGCTCACTTGGTTGAGTGACCGACTTCGGCTCAGGTCATGATCTCACAGTTTGTGAATTAAAGCCGCGCGTCGGGCTCTGTGCTGACAGCTTGGAGTCTGGAGTCTGCCTCGGATTCTATGTCTCCCCCTCTCTCTACCCCTCCCCTGCTCACGCTCTGTGTCTCTCAGTCTCTCAATAATAAATAGACATTAAAAAAAAAATTTTTTTAATAAAAAAATAAAAATAAAATAAATAAATAAAATTAAAAAATAAACACTGTCTGTTTGCCAGGCACTGTGTACATGCTGGAGACCAGCACTGAGCTGATGATTCACCTAATAACATGAAGAAACCAGTCAGCTTGAGGCCACCGCACTCCCTGACCTTGCCACCCATCTCACATAACCTGGGAAAGGCAAACTTACCTGTTCTTTTTCTTATCCTATGAATTCCTTACTCTTTTCCCACTTATGACTTCCAGACTAAAACTAAAACTAAAATATAAAATACATCGGTTTGATTGAAAAATAATTGCATAGTAATACTTGTACAGTCTCTCAAGTGCCAGAGGCCAATTGCAACTGCCCAGATTTCTTCCCAGTGTGTGGGAGCAACAGACGACTTGCCGGGAACATAAGGAAGAGGAGGGTTACATAAATCAGTTAGTCTCCTTGCTGTGCTGCGTCAACAGATGCAGAGTAATCACCCATGAGGGTTACTGCAGCACATTCACGTAGTTGGTGTGAAGCTAGGTTAGGTTCCTAATCTTTCAACACACAACTTAAAAACAAAAACAAAAACATAGACCCAATGATGTCAAGAAAACCCCCGAGTCTAAATCTGCTTTGGCTGTGCTCCTGCAGGAATAAAATGCAGAGTTCATGGAACCAAATGACAAAAGAACCCAAGTCAAGAAACTAAGATAAGAATGGACCCAGGAGCCACAAGATCCCTGAGGCCACAACAAGCAAATTCACAATGACCCTCGAGTGACACTCAACAGTCCAGGGTGCAAGAGATCCCCTGGAACAGTAACCACCAGAGAAGAGCACAATAAAATTATACTCATCCATGTAATGAAATACCATGGACTGATCTAAGAAAATAACAGAAGAATATTCAGTAATATGGAAAAAATATCCCCAATTTATTGCAAAGTGAAAATTTTCATGATTCAAGCAGTATTTTCATGGGGAAAATTCGATGGAGATTTTTTTTTTGGCGGCAGGGCGGGGGAGGGTAGATTTTTACTTTTAATTTTTATAGGAAAAAATTTGTATATGTGTATTAAATACCTACAATGGAACACCACGCATATATGAAGAAAGAGACTGGAAGATTATACACTAGAACTTAGTCATTAGCCCAACATTACAGATGATGGTTATTTACTATTCCAGCTTATTTTTCTGTGAAAAACATGTATTTCTTTTGGAATGGGAAAGGTTATTCAAAAAAAAAAAAGGGGGGGATAACAAGATTGGAGTAATTAGGATATGATTTGGAAAAGAAAGAAATATTTTTAATATTTTACAAGATATATCTTATGAATTTGCAGTACAAAATGTATACTTCTGAAGAAAAAAACACACAATTTAACTGAGTTTTTAAAATTACATCAAGACATGAAAACATCGATGAGTGCATGTTTTCAAAACTTTAACTTGGCCTGTAGCATACACATGGGGTATGTTACCTTTTCGATATGATCGTAACATTCTTCCAAACTCTGCCTTCTGTCCTGTATAACTGTACTTGCTTTTTTATACTCCATCAACCACTGTTGATATTGTTTCTCCGTTAAATCTGTATAGGCAATACAGAGAGTTCTCAGTCCTGCAAGAAAGAATGGAATACAACCTGATCAAGCCGTCAGTCAGTGATCAGGGAGAAGTAGAGAATTTGAAAACAAACCCAAAAGTGTTAGAGGTCACGGGAATGTGAAGTCCTTCACATGGCCCTATCTGATCTGTCCCTGGCTACCTTACTGATTGATCTTATCTCCTCCCCTCTTCATTGCTTTCTTACTGGTCCTCTTCCTGCTGGTCCTCTTACCTCCCAAAACTTGCACTTCCTCTGCCCTTGTCCTGGAATCTTTCCCCCTGGAAAGCCACATGGTTCTCCTTCCCTTTCTTCAGTTTCTGCCTAACTCAGCCTGCAGAGAGAGCAACCATCACACTCTGTTCCCCTATCCTGCTTAAATTTTCTCCATGGCACTTATCACCCCCCTGACATTATCTATTATTGGCCAATTCCCTCAGGGCATGAGCTGTCTATGTTTTGTTCACTTCTGTCCTGGGAGCTCACAACAGCACACGACACTTAATAAATACTCAATATCTGTTTATTGAAGGAAGGAAAAAATGAACGAGGCTTTAGTTTTTCAATTTCCAAGTAAGTCAAACAATTTTTAAAATAACAGAATATGAATTTGAATCCCATTTTGTAAAGACTTACTGGGAAACAAATTAGAAATCATATTTTACTCTAATATTTTAGGCTAACCCCTGAAAAGCATTCAAATAGTTGGGGATCCCCTAGAAATGAACTCATTACAGATAAGCTAAAGAACTTATTATATTGTTTTGAGCTCCATTACAATACAGTTCCTATATGCTTCTACCTGTTGTAACCTGCCTACAGCTCACATCTATTTTAAGATGGCAGTAAAAGGCCCAAAGTGCAACCTTGCAAAATACCAACACTTCTAGCCAAAACACATGGCTGTGGGAAGGAGAAGCTTATAAACTAAAATGATAAAGGGGGATACAGCTTCCAGGTATTATTAGCTTTACTCTTACATGATACGATACCTTGCTTTTTCAAAACTTCTATAAACTTTTTAGTTAGTGTTGTTCTTATTCAAAACTCACTCATGAAATTTTCTTTTTAATTAAAAAAAGTTTTAAGTGTTTGTTTATTTTTGAGAGAGCGAGAAAGAGACAAAGCGTGAGCAGCAGGGAGGGGCAGAGAGAGAGGGAGCCACAGAACTCGAAGCAGGCTCTGGGCTTGAAGCTGTCAGCACAGAGCCTGAGGAGCTCGAACTCACAAGCTGTGAGATCGCGACCTAAACCAAAGTCAGACACTCAGCCAACTGAGCCACCCAGGCGCCCCCTGAAATTTTATTTCTTAAGAGATGGGTGATAAGTCAAAATCAGAAGGATAATAAGAGAATGGCAGGAAAACACTGACTGTGTCTGCTTTCTGAGTTATATGCACAAAATAGGTAACTTTTTCTCTACTATGGGCCAAGTTCCTAGTACAACAAATAGAAGCAGATAATAGATGTCTTTGTAGACAATGCTTTTGGAATAAAGGAAGAACATCACAGTAGAAAAATACTTTTTAGTGTTTGCTCATAAGCATAAAACACATGGAGAGAGGAAGAAGGAAAAATAATGTCTCAACAGAGTTTATTTGAAGAACCATTTACTTTTAAGCAAACAGAAGGCATTACAAAGTCACATATATGAATGAGCTCCCCTTGCCAGCCAAGCATCAATGACATACATTCATTTTATAATTTCAATATTTAAGAAGAGCATTTCAAAAGGAAACATCATTCTAAACAATTTTCACTTACCTTCTTTGGCAAAATATTCCAGATGGGTTAATGTCTCCTTCACAAAGAGAGAGTCATCTGAAAGTCTCTCATAAATCACTGTATCCTATTAAAAAAAAAAAAAAAAGTTCCTGTGACTAACATCTTATCTAAGCCTGACAGTCCAAATTCTAAATACTGCATTACAATTTTATTGTCATATACAATAGATGTGAGGAACTCAAGCAGTCCCAGGGAAGACACAATTCCAAAGAGGATACATTACATACAGAGGAACAGAGGTAACAGACTTTTCACTGAGACAATGCAAGTGATAAGCCAGTAAAGCACGATCTTTACAGAACTGAAAGAAAAAAATTGTCAACCTGGAATCCTATATTCCGCAAAAATTTATTTCAAAATGAAGGTGAGAGAAAATAAAGATGAAATAAAAATATTTTTCAGACATAAACAGGCTGAAAAAACTTATTGCCAACAGATGCATGCTATAAGATATGGTAAAGGGAATCTGTCAGAGAGGAGATTATAGCAAATAGAAACATGAGTCTGAAGAGCACTGAAAATGATAATGACATGAGTGTGTGTCACACACAGTATTTTTCTTATTTATTTTAACAAGGATAATTGCTTGAGCAAAATTAATAACAATACACTGTGAAGTTTATAACATTTATAAAATTAAAACGTCTGACAAGAGCACAAAGATTAGGTGGAAACAGATGGAAGTACAGAATTGTAAGGTATATAATCACTCCAAGACAGAATGTAATAAAGATGCCCACTCTAAGACCTAAAACAACTAATCAAATTTTAAAAAGGAGAGATATAGGAATAAAAAAATACTGAAGTAATTCTTGTCATAAATGAAAAAAGAACTGGAACAAATAGAAAATAAATGGCAAAATGATGTGTTTAAACCTAGCTGTATCAGTAAGCACATGTAAATGGTTTAATATCCAGTTAAAAGGGAGAGAATTCCAGGATGGATTAAAGATAAAAAAACAAAACAAAACAAAACAAAAAACAACCAACTACATGCTTCCTAGAAGAATCGTACTTTAAGTATGAAGACACAAATGGGCTAAAAAGAAAGAAAAAAATATACCATAGCAACACTAATGAAAAGAAGCCTGCGATGGCTATGTTATAACCAGACAATAGAGAATTCAGAGTGAAGAAAATTGCCAGGGATAAGGAAAATCATTTTGCACTGACAAAAGGGTCAATTTCACCAAGAGGAATTGGCAATCCTGAATGTTTATGCACCTAATGACATAGCTTCAAAATGAAGCTTAAACTAATAGAAGCAAATGCAATGAAGGAAAAGCTAAAAGAACTTGAAGATGAAAAATCACCATTCAGACACAATGATATTTGGGGATTTTAATATCCCCCTTTCAATCACTGATAGAACAAGTAGACAGAGTCATCAAGGATATAAAAGATTTGGATGACAGTATCAACCAACTTAACTAATAGTTATAAACTACTTTATCCCACAACAACAGAATACTCAGACTTTTTATGTGCCTACAAAACATTTAACATTTGATAGGTCATAATATGAACCATAAAACAAGTTCCAATAAAATAAAGGATTCAAGTTATATAAAGTATGTTCTCTACTAAAACAGAATTATGTTATAAATCAATTAAAAGAATAGCTCTAGCAAATGCGCAAATATTTAAAAACACATACTTAAAAAGAACCCATGAGTCAAAGAAGACATCAAAACAAAACTTAGAATATTTTGAATGAATGAAAATGAAAATGCAGCACATCAAAATTTGTGACATTCTGCTAAAGCAATAATTAGGAAATGTATAGGACTAAACATTTGTATTAAAAAAGAAAGAGGGGCGCCTGGGTGGCGCAGTCGGTTAAGCGTCCGACTTCAGCCAGGTCACGATCTCACGGTCCATGAGTTCGAGCCCCGCGTCGGGCTCTGGGCTGATGGCTCAGAGCCTGGAGCCTGTTTCCGATTCTGTGTCTCCCTCTCTCTCTGCCCCTCCCCCGTTTATGCTCTGTCTCTCTCTGTCCCAAAAATAAATAAACGTTGAAAAAAAAAATTAAAAAAGAAAGAAAGTTCTCAAATCAAGTTCTGCCTTAAGAAACTATAAAAAGACTGAGGTGTTTGGGTGGCTCAGTCAGTTGAGCATCCAGCTCTTGATGTTGGCTCAGGTCATGACCCCAGGGTGGTGGAATTGAGCCCCACATTGGGCTCTGCACTAAGCGTGGAGCCTGCTTAAGATTCTCTCTCTCCCTCTCTCTCTCTCTCTCTCTTTTCCTCTCTCTCTCTCTCTCCCTCTGCATCTTTCCCTTGCTCACACTCTCTCTCTGTCTTTAAAATAAAAAATAAAGAAACTAGAAAAAGAGGAGCAAATGAAGCCACAAGTAGGCAAAATAATAGGAATAATAAAGAGTAGAAGTTAATGAAATAGGAAACAGAGAAACATTGAAGAAAAATCAAATCTGGAAGCACTTTCTTCAGGAATATCAAAACCAATAACTAGCTAGCCCACCATATGATTTCACTCATATGTGGAATTTAAGAGACGAAACAGATGAACATATGGGAAGGAAGGGGAAAAGAGAAGAGCGGGAAACAAACCACAAGAGACTCTTAACAACAGAGAACAAAGTGAGGGTTGATGGAGGGAGGTGGGTGGGGGATGGGCTAAATGGGGGAGGGGCATTACGGAGGGCACCTGTTGGGATGAGCACTGGGTGTTGTATGTAAGTGATGAGTCACTAAATTCTACTCCTAAAACCAATACTACATTCTATGTTAACTAACTAGAATTTAAACAAAATCTTGGAAGAAAATAAGTAAGTAAAAATGGAATAATTATGAGTTAAAGAAGCTACACAATAAGTCATCCTATATGACTTACATATATCCTATATGACTTTATATAAAATTTAATAAATGCAAACGAATCTGTAGTTGACAGAAAGCAGACTGGTATCAAAACGTATCAAATTATACACTTTAAATAATGTGCAGTTTATTTTACCTCAATAAAGCTGTTTTTTCTTTTTTTTAAAAATTTTTTTAATGTTTTGTTTATTTTTGAGACAGAGAGAGAGAGACAGAGCATGAGCAGGGAAGGGGCAGAGAGAGAGAGGGAGACACAGAATCGGAAGCAGCTCCAGGCTGCAAGCTGTCCGCACAGAGCCCGACGTGGGGCTCAAACTCACGGACCGTGAGATCATGACCTGAGCCAAAGTCAGACGCTCAACCAACTGAGCCACCCAGGCTCCCTGTAAGCTGTTTTTCTTTTAAGTACATATGGCTGTGAACAAATATATACGTGCTTAAAAAAAAAAAAAAGATTTACAGAGGCAAAGCCATTTCCTGAGATTCACCAAATCCAAGCACTTTGGGCTTAAAATGGGGATCAAAATTCCTGCTCTAAACTCTTAGCATCAACAATCTACTCATTAGTTCTCAACAGACCAATTGAGTGACAACAAATTTTTCACTGACATTAAAGCTTAATAAACATTCTGGTGTGGATCACCATAAATTTCAATGACTTGAGTCTTGGGGAAGCTTTGGGGCTACCTAGAAAGGACTTTTCAGCCTTGGCTGATGCTGGCAACGACCAATGGTAACAGCAGATTCAAAGTAACATTGAAAAATAATTGCAAAGTTGTAAAAGGCTTCCTGCAAGTTGTTGAAACAGAGGGAAGGCGTTAATACGAATGATGAATCATGATACTTACAGCCCCTTTGCAGTACAGCCGGAGCTTTCCTGTAGGAGTTCAGACAATTACAGACATCCTTTTTCTATTACTAAGACAATATGAAATGCATTATTGGTTTCCATGTTCCTCAGTACATGGTGCTAACACACACACACACACACACACACACACACACACACACACACACAATCCAAGTTAAAAGAATTCTCAGAGTCCTCAGCTGACCATTAGTGAAAAGGCCAACATGTTTCTTGCCAGCCTCCATTTCTTTTTTCTTTACCTGTTTCTTTAAACTGAGATTCTAATCTAAATCTCCACCTTCTACTACTACTGTTTCTCAGTTACTATCCTTTTCTTCCATGGAAATTTATTAGCACAAATATATATACATATATATATATATACATATATATATTTTACATATTAATTACATAGCGTGATATGTATAACATATATTGTGTTTTATATTATTACTATTATGTATTATGTAATACATATGTAATGTAATATACACTTATCACACATTACACATATAAGACATAAATTATATATACATATAGCATATATAATATAATCACTTACGAACTGATGAGGAAAGAGGAAAGCTTCCCTGGTTGTGTATTTTTCAGGCCTCACAACATCTCTGTCAAGTAGATCCTCCTGTCCCCACTCTGCTGCACAGAGATGTTCAACTGCCGGCTTGAAAGATGCCAGTTATTTTTCTGTATAGTTCTGTCTCAAAGTCCTCTGGATTTTTTTCCTTTTTGTTTTTTTATGATTATAGACAGAACTTAAACTCATTGCTTTCATTCCTGAGTTAGCAGCCCAAATAGGCTTGAAGATCTCCCCTCTCCTCCTTATCCCACACCCTGCCAAAGTAAACTGGCCAAAATCTTTTTTTTTTTTTCCTTTTTCCTCATCTTGTCATTCCCTAACCTTAACCTTGGATGGCTCTCCATGGCTTACAACAACTTTTCAAGAGACTCAAACAAACTACCTGCAAATCAGCACCTTCTCAGATATTCATCATATCCTACAATGCTGTGTGTTGCACAGTCCAAGGGGGGAGGGTCCCAGTGAGTAGCCCCACACCTGAACACTTGAGCTAGGAAGCATCTCAATAGGGACAGGGGCCAGCAATTGCTTTAACTGCCTAGCTGTCAGAATGCCACTAAAGGCAATTGAGTCATTCCAGTGTCACCCAGCTAGGAGCTCGTACTTTAAGGGCAGGAAACGAGTGCTCTAGTAGCAGTGACAGTCAGATATGAAGTAAAAGGAGAGCTAGAATCAACACTGAGATACATTTTCTTGTAATACGGTTTTTAGAAGAAGCTGTCCTCAAGAGACAAGCTGGTAACAACAACTTTTCTGAGGTTCAAAGCTTTTTTTAAAAGTATGTCATTGGCCAGTAAGTCTTACTCATATGTGGATCTTGAGAAACTTAACAGAAGTCCATGGGGGAAAGGAAGGGGGAGAAATAGTTACAAACAGAGAGGGAGGGAGGCAAACCACGAGAGACTCTTAAATACAGAGAACAAACTGAGGGGGGATGGGGGGAAGGGGAAAATGGGGGATGGGCATTGAGGAGGGCACCTGTTGGAATGAGTACTGGGTGTTGTATGGAAGCCAATTTGACAATAAATTATATTTTTAAAAAGATTTTTAAAATCACCTGGCTTTGGGAAGAACGAATTATTCCTTTCCTAATTTTCTAGCATTTCTCTTTCTAATTTTTCAAATTCCACATTAGAAATGCTCAGATGGTCTAAGAGACTGAGACTCTGTGAGTCTTTAAAACAGTGCAATGAAAATAAAATCATCACCAATGTCCTCACAATAGGCTATGGGGACCAGGCCACAGTAGCTGGACCAGAAGGCCCTCTGAAATCCAAGAGAAGAGAAGACAATGTGGATGCACACTGCCTCCTTTGGGGGTAAAAAAAGGAGTTACTTCACTATCTATGTTTAAAGAAATCATTTTGGGTTTATTTGTAAAAATAATGTCCAATATTCATCTATTCATCAAGTGTTTATTGAGCACTTACTGAATACCACATTCCACAGAAGGTGACTCATGCGTTCCTGGGATCCCGAGTCTAGCTGGCGACACAGTCAATAAGTAATAACCCGGATGTGAAATCTCAAGTGTGACTCTGACGAGAGCTGAGAAGGCGAGGTGTGGGAACCCCTCTCAGCTACAAAAGGGGATTTGGCCTAATGAAGCCTAAAGAAGTGAGCACCAGGCTCAGATTTAAGGCTCGATGGGAGCTGACCAGCATGATTCTGCATTAAAGCTTTGATTTACATTTCCAGATCCTAACTGAAGAATCAGGGAAAGAGCCCTGGAGAATACATGAACAAAATGAAAAGGTAGCTTACCTAGAAAACTCCAGGATGTTAAGAATTTCAAATGTGAAGTTTTCTCCCATCTATTGGAAGGTAAGACAACATATTCTTACCTGAGGAAAACAGTACTCATCTTGCAAAACCACTCACTCTCCCAGTCGGAAACAAGTTTTACCGGACAACTACACATCTTTTTCAAAACAGAAATTTCCTTACAAACTTAATGAAATGATGGCGCCCTCTTCTGGCAAGAACATTGTTTGCAAACTGGGGAATAAGAAAAATGCTTCTCAGAGTGCAGATTTAAGGCTGAAACACCTCTTTTCAGTATAAAGTCAGCACCACAAGAAACAGTTTATAAACACTCTCATGTTGTAAGGGGACGTGGAGACCATCAACAGACAGAAATGGAAAAACAAGTAAGTCCCGTCATAAAGTCACGCAGTTCAAATGAAATCCTTAATCCTTAGATAATTTGAAGACATAAGCATGGACAGAGACGGAATGCTATAAAATTTTATATCAGTAAAATCTGAATTCTTTTATAAATTTTTCCAATTACAGATTCTTGACTTCCTGTAGCCATGATCAGTTCACCAAGAAGGCAGTGCAGAATTTCAAATAATTAGAGAGTGGTCCATGTGGCATGTACTCTGGGTATAAGGATGAATCATTCAGTCCATTCTGCCAAGGGCTGAATGTCTAGTAAATATCCCTAACCACTGCATTATTACTAGAAAAAAAATTAGTGAATTGAGCATCATGCTTGCATTGCATCAGTCCTTCCCCATGATATTAAAGGCTTGTGGTAAGTGGTCATCGAGACAAAATATATATATATATAGTACATAAATATATATGTTATATATATATTTATAAATAATATATATATTATATATATGAATCAAATAAAATGAACAAATCAACATAATAACAACTCACAAAAAATAGTTGGAAACATTTCAATTTTTCATAGAAAAAAGTCGTGTATTTCTTGAAGATCTGATGATTCTGACTCTTTGGAATAGTTCACCTTCTCTGTGCTTTCTCACTAATTCCGGTTACTTTTCATACATTAACTCATTTAGTCCTCACAAGAACCCTGTGACACGCACCATAGGGAAACTGGGGTAGACACAGAAGGAACACACTTGAGACAAATGGCTGGGAAGGTGTGGGTCCAGGTGGGCATCCCAGGCACTGTGATCCCAGAGCTCCCAGACTCAACCACTCTACTGCGTCTCTCTGGAAGGGGCACATGAATCATGAGAATGTAAGATGCTACGACAGCATTTATGGTGACAGAGGATGGCGTTCTTGTAGTGAAAACAAAGCCAAGTTTCTTCATTCCTTTCACTAAAGCTGCTTCATCTACCAACAAAAAGTCGGTATTAATGGAGACTGAATGAAGATATTAACACTGAATTTAATTTGATACAGATTTCTATTCTCTAGCGCTAAAATACCATGACATTTTTTTAACTTGGCTTTTTTTTTTTTTTTGTGGCTCCAAATGCACTTATCTAACTACCAGATAGCGTCCATGAAAGAGGAAATCTGCTTACATAGACCCCTTTCAGTGAGGCTGAGATCTATTTACCGGCCTAAATTCCTTTCTTAGTACTCATTACGGTTTTTGTTCGACAAGCCATTGATAGAATCGCCACAAAATGCCGCAGTGCCTCAACCTTACTCCTGCCTTGTTACTGATTATGACTAAATGTTCCACCGAGCCCTAGCTCAAAGAGCCGTCTCCACCAACGTCCTTAGGGCAGTCTTTGGGGGTGTGGGGAGCAGCATCCCCAGCGCTGCAGCGTGGCTCAGAACCGCACAGTACCATCCATAGCCCCGATCCATAAGAACGCCTGAGAAGGAGCGACGCGGGGGCAGTCGGGATCAGTGACGGCACCACCTCTTCTCGGGGTTCCTCACCTACCAGGTGCTCCAGGAGCACGCGACAGACACCTACCTGGGGAGGAAGCCTGGTAGGTTGTATTACCTCCGTCTCTCTCAGGAACAACAGTGTGACACACACATAACAGGGTGAGAAACTCCTTTATGTAATCTCTCGTGGGCTACAAAAAAGGCACAGAGCCAGTGAGTCTCTTCCAACACCAGTGGCACAAGAGTTAGATACAGTCTGCAGGTAGCAACAACTGCGGTTTTCACCTCAGGGACAGAGAGCCAAGCGCTGACTGCAAACCGCATCAGGCACTCGGAACGTGTTTGCACAGTGGCTACCAAGGCAGACAGTGCAGGGCCGGTGAGACCTCAAGGAACAAGATGACCCTACCCTCTTGGAGCTTCTCTCCTCCCCAGGGAAACAGGTTTTCTCAAAGCCGGAGGAAATAAGTAGGGGTCGTCACAGAGCAAGGAGGGGCATGTCTTAGGTAGGTGATCTGGGGGGAAGAATTGGAGGACATAATATCTAAACTAAGACCTAAATGGAAAAGTTGGTAGCTGTGTGACTGTGACATGTGACCGTGGCACAGGCTAGACAAAGGGGATGGACAGCACTTTCAGAGGCTCCGAGGCAGGAGACAGATTCACAGGTTTGCGAGCTTCAAGTTTGTGTGACTCCAGCGTCTTGAGCAAGGGGAATAATGACACAGAATCAGGTGGGAGAGAAAGCCACGGTGACGAGCTAGGATTTTATCTTAAGGGGCGTGCCAGTCCTCTGAAGGTTTTGAAGCAAAGGAAGAACACGTAAAGATTTATGTTTTTAAGATCACTTTTAGTTTTGATGGGTGGGGCGCCTGGGTGGCTCAGTCAGTCAAGTGTCCAACTCTTGATTTCCTCTCAGGTCATGATCTCACGATTTGTGAGTTCAAGCCCCACATGCGGCTCCATGCTGACAGTGCAGAGCCTGCTTGTGATTCTCTCTTTCCCTCTCTCTCTGACTCTGCTTGTGCTCTCTCTCTCTCCCTCTTTCAAAAATAAATACACTTAAAAATAAAAATAAATAGAAATAAAAGACCACTTTTATTTTTGAGAAGACCAAGATTTCAAATCAAGTAGATCAGTATTTTGAAATCGGTAAGTGAAGTTATTGGTAAAATACAATAGAACCAAAGCGCTTAAAAGCATTCAGAGATTTTCTTACACAGATTGCTACACAGTAAAATGTTCTTGAGTTACGTTTGGATTCATTCACACCAGTTAGTTTGGCACTCCCCTCATAACATCAGTATGGAATCCACTGTTCACTATATTAATATCAAAAAAATTTCAAGACCCTCTCTTTCCTGGCTCAGAAAATTATACCTTTTAATAAACCACATATATGTTTTAAAGTTATGTAGCATTACCGTGTGACATGGAGTGAAAACAGCAGACTTACGTGGCCATTCTCAAAGTTCTGCAACAATGTTGGGTCATTAAATCCACCGGATTCTGTGATGGCAGACGGTGATGCACTGAGGAAGAACAGAGAAGATTTACTGTAATTAAAAGTTCCTGACAGAGCCAGTCAGGGATCAAATGGACCTAAAGTGAACACGCAGCCCCATCTTCTGATTTCAGGAAGTTACACTATGAAGTCTACACAACTACAGCTGACGCTTGAACAACATGGACTGTGCGGGTCCACTGACACACATATTTTTCTTGTACAATATGGTAAATGTATTTTGTCTTCCTTGTAATTTTCTTAGTAACACTTCCTTTTCTCTAGCTTTACTGTAAGAGCACAATCTATAATACATGCACAAAATCTGTGGTAATCGATCGTTTACATTATCGGTAAGGCTTCTGGTCCAACAATAGTCTCTGAGTAGTTAACTGGGGAGTTAAAAGCTATACACGGATTTTCAACTGCCTGGAGAGGGTCAGCACCCCTAACCCCTGTGTTGTTCAAGGGTGAGCTGTATAGTAAATATTTAAGGTTCTGTCAAATTATACATCCTCTCAGCCCTCAAGTTGCAAAATGGCATTAGAAAATGCCTAAATCTGTGTTGAAAACCATGTAATTATACAGAGTTTAAGACAGAGTAACCATAAAAGCAATAAATCAAAGTCTGGATTCTGGGTTCTTTGAATATCACATGGGAAAGATCCATCCAGGGGAGATTTCTGGGAACTGCCTTTGGAGATCTGGACAAGGGATAGCTGTGTTACCATATATCAGAACTCCAGTACTGATAAAAAGCCCATTACAGGGGAAAAGGAACATGGGCAAAGTAGAAAAGAATGTTGTCTAGTTACCTTAGGTTGTCCAAAACGGTATCACTTCTGTTTGACAGATTTCTGAGGGAAAACGAGGGAGGTTATAAGGCTATACATATAAAAAACTTCAGGAATTCTTAAAAAAACACTTAAAAAAAGCTGATATAAACCATATTTTTTAACAACTGCCAGTTTTCATTTAAGTTTCAGTCTCATTCAGATATAGCTATGTTATTAGAAATTCATTTAAGTTTTGAAGTAAATAAAGACTTATTTATCTGTTTAAAAAATGAGAATTTTCAACAGAGTATGGCAAAAAAAAAAAAGCCACTTACCCATAAATTATACCTGCAATGGTACACTTCTTCAATGTCATAACATTGCAAGTGAGTGTTCCTGTTTTATCAGAAAATAAATATTTTACCTAAATAAAGAAAAAACAAACATGATAAACAACATAAATATAAAAATTAAGAGCTAAGACAAATTTAAGTTCTTTTCTTTAAAGCCTCAAAATATTTGAACTTTTAGTAAAAAGAAGTTCAGCCTACAAAAATTCTGCCTTTAATATTTATACTTCTTTCAGAGGTTCTCTTTGTTCTATACTGCAGGTGAAATTTTATGTTAATATGCAAAGTAAATTTCAGGCCATCCAACCTAAGAAAATCAAAACTCCAAGTTCTTTTTCTTGCCACAAGAAATCTCATCAAAGGTCTCTAGAAAACATTAAGTGTACATATAGATAGAAAGATACAGACACACACACACACACACACACACACACACACACACACACACACACACCCCAAAACCAGATAAAGACATTATAGAAAAAATGTACAGGCCAATATCCCTGATGAGCATAGATGCAAAAATACTCAACAAAATATTAGCAAATCAAATTCAACAGTACATTGAAAAGATTACACAACATCATCAAGTGGAATTTATGCCAGTGATACAAGAATAGTTTAAAAAATCAATCAATGTGATATACCACATCAATAAAATAAAGGATAAAAGTAATACAACCATCTCAGGAGATGCAGAAAAAGCATTTGACAAAATTCAACATCCATTTATGATAAAAACTCTCAATGAAGTAGGGGTTAAAGGGAACAAACTTCAACATAATAAAGGTCAATATGACAAGCCTGAAGTTAACACCAATGGTCAACGGTGAGAAGCTGGAAGCTTTTCTTCTGAGATCAGAAACAAGAAAGGGTGCCCACTCTCACCACTTTATTCGACATAGCATTGGAAATCCTGGCCAGAACAATTAGGCAAGTAAAATAAAAGGCACCTAAATTAAAAAGGAAAAAGTAAAACTGTCACTATTTGCAGAAGACCACACCAAAAACTCCTTAGAATGAATGGATTCAGTAAAGCTGCAGGTTACAAATTCAACACACAGAAACCTGTTGAATTTCTATACATTAATAATGACTGTTAGAAACATTAACAATTCCATTTACAATTGCATCAAAAAGAATAAAATACCTAGGAATAAATCTAATCAAGGAGGCAAAAAAACCCGTGATCAAAGAAACTGAAGAAAACACAAATAGAAAGATATTCCACAAATTAACATTGTTAAAATGTCCATACTACCCAAACCAACTACAGATTCAATGTAATCCCTATCAAGATTCCAGTGGCATTTTTCACATATTTAGAACAATAATCCTAAAATGTGTATGCAACCACAACCCCAAATAACCAAGGCAATCTTGAGAAAGAACAAAGGAGGTATCATGCTTCCTGATTTCAAACTCTATTACAAAGTTATAGAAATCCAAACAGTATGGGATTTGCATAAAAACAGACACGTAGGTCAATGGAACGGAAAAAAGAGCTCAGAAATAACCAATGAACATATGGTTAATTAATTTACAACACAGGAGACAAAAATGTGCAATAGAGAAAGGACAGTCTCTTCAATAAATGGTGTTCAATAAATAAATGACAATCTCACCAATAAACTTGACAACCACATGCAACAGAATGAAGCTGGACCACTTTCTTATACCATGTACAAAATTAACTCAAAATGGACTAAATACTTGAACACAAGACCTAAAACTATAAAACTCCTAGAAGAAAACATAGGTAGTATGCTCTTTGACATCAGTCTTGGTGATGATTTTTTGGATTTGACACTAAGAACCAAGGCAGCAAAAGCAAAAATAAATTAAGTGGGACTACATTAAATTCAAAAGCTTCTGCACAGCAAAAGAAATCATCAGCAAAATGAAAAGGTAACACAATGAATAGGAGAAAATATTTGCAAATAATATATTTGATGAAGGGGGTTAATGTCTAAAATATATAAAGAACTCATGCAACTCAACAGCAAAATAATAATCCAATTTTAAAAATGGAGAGGATCTCAATAGATGTTTTTCCAAAGAAGACATACAAATGGCCAACAGACCCATAAAAAGATGTTCAGCACCACTAATCATCAGGGAAATGCAAATCAAAACCATAATGAGATATCACTTCACACCCGTTAGAACAGTTATTACCAAAAGACAATAAGTGTTGGCAAGGACGTAGAGAAAAGGGGACTCTTGTGCACTGCAGGTGGGAGTGGAAATTGGGGCAACCACTATGGAAAACAGCATGGAAGCTCATCAAAAAATTAAAAACAGAACTACCATATGATCCAGCAATTTCACTTCTGGGTATTTATTTGAAGAAAATGAAAACACTAAGTCAAAAAGATAGATACACCCCTATGCTCATGGCAGCATTATCTACAATAGCCAAGATAAAACAACCTGTCAATGAATGAATGGAGCAAAGAAAATGTAGTGTATATGTAATACAGTAATACATAATTACACACACACACAATTGAGCCATAAAAAGAAGGAAATCTGGCTGTTTGCACATGAAAAGACTCTGAGGGCATTATGTTGTGTGAAGTAAGTCAGACAAAGAAAGACAAATGCCACAGGATTCACTTACTTGTGCAATCTGAACAAGAAAAATAACTAAACTCGCTACAGAGAACAGATTGGTGGTTGTCAGAGGCAAGGAGTGAGCAAAATGAGCAGTGAGCAAAATGGGTGAAGGGGGTCAAAAGGTACAAACTTCCAGTTAGAAAGTAAATGAATCCTCAGGATGTCGTGGAAAACACGGTGATTGTAGTTAATACTACCATACACTGCATGTTCAGAAGCTGCCAGGAAGATACATCTTAAAAGTTCTCATCGGGGCGCCTGGGTGGCGCAGTCGGTTAAGCGTCCGACTTCAGCCAGGTCACGATCTCGCGGTCCGTGAGTTCGAGCCCCGCGTCGGGCTCTGGGCTGACGGCTCGGAGCCTGGAGCCTGTTTCCGATTCTGTGTCTCCCTCTCTCTCTCTGCCCCTCCCCCGTTCATGCTGTGTCTCTCTCTCTGTCCCAAAAATAAATAAACGTTGAAAAGTTCTCATCACCAGAACTCTGTAACTATGTATAGTGACAGACGTTAACTAGACTTCTTATGATGAAAGTTTTGCAATATATACAAATACCAAACCATTATGTTGCACACCTGAAACTAATATAATCATAGATGCCAATTATACTCAATAAAGAAAGGAAAAGAGGCAATGTTAAACCATTTTTTTATTATCATGGTAAAGTGCTTTTGGATAAAACTTACCGTTTTGACCATTTTTAAGTGTTCTTATTGAACACATTGACATAGTGGTGCAACCATCACCACCATCCACCTCCAGAACGTCTTTCTCATCCCAAACTGAAACCTCCTACCAATTCAACAATACAATGACTCCCCATTCTGTCCTCCCTGCAGCCCCTAGCAACCACTATGCTACTTTCTGTCTCTATAAATCTGACTATTCCAAGTACTTCATATAAGCTGAGTCATGTTCCATTTGTGTCCTTTTGTGTCTGGCATATTTCACTTAGCATAATCTTCAAGATTTATCCATGCTGTAGCCTGTTTCCAGATTTCATTCATTTTCAGGACTGCATAATATTCCACTGTATGTGCAGACCACATTTTGTTCAATTATTTATTGGACGTTTGAGTTGTTTCCACCATTTGCCTATTGTGAATAGTGCTGCTTAGAACATGTGTGTGTATAATAGCTGTTTGAGTCCCTACTTTCAATTCTTCTGTGAAAATCCCCAGATGTGGAACTGCTGGAACATATGGTAATTCTAGATTTCGTTTTTTGAGGTTTCTCCATAGTGTTTTCCACAGTGACTGCACCATCTTACATATCCACATGAACACGTGTTCTCTGGTTTGAAAGTTTTACAGTAGGTGTCCTGGTGGCTGCCAAGTGCTATTTCATTATGGTTTTGATCTGCAGTTCCTTAAAGATCAGGGATGTTGAGCATCATTTCAGGTGCTTATTGTTTGTTTATATACATTCTTTGGAAAAATGTCTATTAAAGTCCTCTGCTATTGAGTTGTACTAGTTTTTATATATTCTGAATATTAAACTTATTGTCTTGTTTTATTTCTGCTCTTATCTTTATGTATTACCTACATAAACAATGTAATTAATTTTTTTTTTAAATTTTTAAATGTTTATTTAATTGTGAGAGACAGAGTGTGAGCGGGGGAGGGGTGGGGAGGGGCAGGGAGAGAGGGAGACACAGAATCTGAAGCTGGCTCCAGGCTCTGAGCTGTCAGCACAGAGCCCGATGCAGGGCTTGGAACTCACAAACGGTGAGATCATGAACTGAGCCGAAGTCAGATGCTTAACCGACTGAGCCACCTAGGCGTCCCAGTATAATTAATTTTCAAAGCTTGAGTTCCAAAGCCAGTTTTATTATATTGAATTACTACTCTAAAGTAGCTAGAGTCGACTGACAAGGCAAGAGGGATAAACTGATTTTTTTCCCAACTGTCAACAGAAAACATATGTTCTAAAGGATTAGCAAATGATCAGATTTTCACGAGCAGAAAAGTTGCTAGAGAGCTGATTATTCCATCCTCCTTCATTTTTAGTTTTCCAAGGTAAAAAGGCTATTAATGGTGTTCTCAGGTCAGGCATTTCCAAGAGCCAGAAATATTCTAAAATAAATATTTACTGAGAACTCACTATTCAAATGATACTATACAATGTGACCATAAATTAGAAATCATATAAACTAAATACTGGTTAATTAAATCCCTTCTTCACACTGCGTACTGTGCTGAGTGTATTACAAATACATTATCTTATTCAGTCCTCCAAACAACCTTCTGAAGTAGTTGCTACCGACATGCCCGAATTACAGATGAGGAATCCAGGCCAGCAAAGTTACCTAAGAAGCCCATGGTGACGCTGCTGGTAAATAGTGAGACCAAGGTTCACTCCCGGGACGTTTAACTCCGAAAGTCTGCTTTTTATCATAATTTACATATTGCTTCCAATTAATTGAAAGATGGGAACTTATAATATTGTTAAAAAAAACATTAATAGCAAAAATAATTACAAAAAAGTACCAATCGCAAGTCCCATCCTTCCAGGTACCATACGACTGTGGGAGTTAGCTGAGTGTTTCCAGCTGTCCTGAGGTATAACTGACAAATAATTGTGGGAGTTTTTAAACACAATTTATACTTGTAAAGCTGCCACTGTCACTTAGAAGGCAACCAACTGTCCACTGGTAACCTGGCATCATTCCTGCCCCTTTCTGTTGTACTGTAGGGGCTCATGACCTGAGGGTACATTTGTCCCTATCTCCCAGGATTCCAGTTTAGATTCTACCACTGAAAGGAACTTGCAGTAAAGAATTACAAGCTGCATCGTTGCCCTATTGGCAGCTATGGGCAGATGCATGGGTTAGATGGGTATGAAATTTTGCAGCAGGCTCCAGATGCTCCCCTGTGGGTCCTCTGCCGTAGGGAAGCAGGAGCATGGCCACCAGTGGCAGATGCCCAGGTTCCTGTGACTCCCTGAAAGCTAACTGAAAACTTGAGAGCTAACTGACGCTTTCACTACCTGCCTCTCCAGCTCTTCTACTCTTTCATAAGCACATTAATAACCTGTATTAGGTCCGTTTGACTTGCAACCCGTGATGCATTATCAGTATTTTTAGCTAATTATACTTTTGAAGCTCCACATGGGTATCATGTCAACTACAGCTTATGGCTGAATTCGCACTTTAACTTTGCACACGCTCTCCCTAGATCCACCTTCTTCAAAGTTCTTGTCACATACCCAGGCCCTGAAGGGGCCCTCACCTGCCCAAGCTCTTCGTTAAGATTGGACGTTCTGGCCATGGCATAGACGTTATTTCCTTCATAATGCATATCTTCATCCTGCAAGAAATGAGCAAAACAGCCAAGCCACGCAGTCAGAACTAGGCTCAAAACGTCTGCAGGTCAACTGGGCTGCCACTGGTCTTCTGACATGGCTGACATGAGAAAGAATTCAAAATGGAGTCTAGAATACTAAGAGAGTCTTGGGTGCTAGTTTCTCACACGCTTTGGCAGAGCTGATTCAGGACAGGCAATGCTACATAGAAACAAATATCAGGGGCACCTGGGTGGCGCAGTCGGTTAAGCGTCCGACTTCAGCCAGGTCACGATCTCGCGGTCCGTGAGTTCGAGCCCCACGTCGGGCTCTGGGCGGATGGCTCGGAGCCTGGAGCCTGTTTCCGATTCTGTGTCTCCCTCTCTCTCTGCCCCTCGCCCGTTCATGCTCTGTCTCTCTGTCCCAAAAATAAATAAACGTTGAAAAAAAAAAAAAAGCAAAAAAAAAGAAACAAATATCAGTGTGTCGTTGATTTGGTATTGGAAGACTTGGCTTCCAAATCCCGGCTCCGCCTCAGACGCTCCCACAGAGTGTCTGAGATCCTGAGTATGCTTTGCAGCACTACATCTATAAAATGGGAGCGATAACACGGATCTCACAGCGCCACTGTGAATTTTAAATGAGAATACACTTAAAAGCACTCTGTCTCATTTTGTGGTTGTTAAAAATAACACTACCCTTCAAGTGATGGTAATTCATTGATACAGGGAAACAGTAGAACATCTAGCAAAAAAATTTATTTCCACAAAAAAATCTTTTTAAATATAACTAAAAATTGCAAATGCACAAAGAAGAAAATTTGCTCAGTCACATGATACTAAGTATCAATTTAAGTGAATGCATGGTTTTCACCTAAGAAATCTTTTCCTTAGTTTGAAGTCATTCTGGAATGGCTGTTTCTGTCACTCTTGCCAAGATACGTAAATCTATTGTAAGTCTACTGGACTCTACTGTTCTAGAATATCTTAAATTTTAATGGGCCATCTCTTTGCAGTTGCTACTAAGTCACTACTCTTGAATCTTTCTTATCAGCTAGGAAAAAACATATTAAGAAACAGTGTCCTCAAGAGTGACACAGAGAGGCCCAGGCACTGCTGAGTCAGGCTGACCCTGATGTTTGGCTCTCCTGTCAGGAATGCAACTCACCCGTGCACCACGCTAGGAACTCAGGCACTCTGATTCTTAAAACCAAAGCCACAGGTCAAGAGAGAACTTGTTTTTAAACTTTCTGATTTTCATACTCACCCAGTTTATAAACAGGGCCTGAATATATTTCACAATTTCCAGAGTGACCAGCAGGCTAATGGGGATGAGATTGTGATACAAGATGATGAACACCAATATGTCAAACCCTAAGCTGTGGGAGCTGTAATCTGTGGAAGAAGATCAGAGGAATCATGTCACAGCTTCAGGCAATACCTCTATTCTTCTTTGCATTATTACGTTTTAAAATTGTGAAAATTTCTCCATGAAAATTACTATTAAGGGTAAAATTAAATGGACACATAAAGTAGTTTTATTATTTTTTAATATAGTTTATTGTCAAATTGGCTTCCATACAACACCCAGTGCTCATCCCAACAAATGCCCTCCTCAATGCCCATCACCCACTTTCCCCTCTCCCCCACCCCCATCAACCCTTAGATTGTTCTCTGTATTTAAGAGTCTCTTATGGTTTGCCTCTTTCTCTCTCTGTAACTTTTTTTCCCCCTTCTCCTCCCCCATGGTCTTCTGTTAAGTTTCTCAAGATCCACATATGAGTGAAACATATAGTATCTGTCTTTCTCTGACTGACTTATTTCACTTAGCATAATACCCTCTAGTTCCATCCATGTTGTTGCAAATGGCCGGATTTCATTCTTTCTCATTGCCAAGCAGTATTCCATTGTATATATAAACCACATCTTCTTTATCCATTTGTCAGTTGATGGACATTTAGGGTCTTTCCATAATTTGGCTATTGTTGAAAGTGCTGCTATAAACATTGGGGTACACGTGCCCCTCTGCATCAGCACTCCTGTATCCCTTGGGTCAATTCCTAGCAGGGCTATTGCTAGGAGGGATAGTTCTATTTTTAATTTTTTGAGGAACCTCCACACTCTTCCAGAGCGGCTGCACCAGTTTGCATTCCCACCGACAGTACAAAAGGGTTCCCGTTCCTCCACATCCTCGCCAGTATCTATGATTTCCTGAATTGTTCATTTTAGCCACTCTGACCGGTGTGAGGTGGTATCTCAAAGTGTGGCTTTGATTTGTATTTCCCTGATGATGGGTGACACAGCATCTTTTCATGTGTCTGTTTGCCATCTGGAGTTAAGTCTCAGTTAAGCACCAACACTGTAATAGGGCTTGTGCCAAGCGTCAACATACAAGATCTAGCAAGAGACAGACCCTGCTCCCAGGGAGCTTTGGATGCAGCTTGAGAAAGGAAGATGTGTCAGGAATTACGACACAATGAAATCCATGATAGCGCTGAACACGAACAGTTGCAACAACACAAAATGGAGGGCCCAGAAAGAGGGTGCACAGAAGAAGGTGAGCCCAGTTTTGAGGAAGGGAGTTTGTTAAATGGAGATGAAAGGAAGAGCACGAAGAGGACATTTTATTTAGGTGGAAGTACGTGGCTTGAAGACAAAGAGATAATTAATGATTTTTTAAACTTAAGAAATGAAGGAAAGTAAAGCCAAAAGGAAAAGAAAAAAAGTTCAATCTAATTTCACAGAAATTTACTGAAAAATATACAGAAGGTATTCAGGAGATATATACAGACTGCTTTCTATAGGTCTTTATGAAAACTTACATCTCAATCTTATGTATTAAATTTATATGTTGAGTTACAACTGAAAAGAACTAAACAAACTGATTTGTCAGATTAATTAAGCACAAATATGTATACTGAGAGACAAAATTAAATAATTTTAAGTTAAAATTTTATATTCATTTTTCCTAAAAGGGAACACACCTGTAACTCAGAACGATCATAGTTAAATCTAGATTTCTAAATTCCATCAACCTAAAGGTCAAGTTTAATTCACTATCATATCAATTCAAATTCTTATCACCTTGAGTTTACTAACTTTCCCTTATTTGCCATGATTACACTTTTATACTTACTATGCTACCTTATGGTCATAAATCAGTCTTTTAGGAATACTAGAGGCAGATATTATTAGGACCGTTTTTTTGGACAGAGAAGTTGAGAAAAGATCTCTAGTGCTTTGTTAAATGTATTAATTACTGAAAATGCAGTTGTAGTTTAATTACCCAATACCTTTCTCTTCTTTTAGACTAGAATATCTTGGGCAGAGTGATATAGTCCAGAGCCAATAACAGATTTTTATTCCAAATAAGCCAGTAACTTCCTCTGTGCTTTTTTTCATAAAACAAGGGGCTGGGCTAGAAAACAATAGAGTTCTGCTTCTAAATATAAAAATTATTTCTTTTACTTAAAAAATTAACTACTGAGTTCCTATTATGAAAAGGCACTGTTCTTGGAGTTAAAGATACAATGATTCCTGTCCTCAAAAATTCACAATCTAGCTGGAAGGATGGGGCAAACAATGATTATAAAACATGGAAATGGAATGATATCTATTAAGGACATCATCATAGAAGCCAAAGAGGCCTCCTAACTAAGAGAGGGAGATAAGATATAGGAAATCCTGCTGGAGAAGGTAATGCCTCATCTTGGACTGAAATGAGAAGAGACAGGTATCCCGTCACGAAGAGACCAGAGGTGCATTGAGGCAGAAGGAACTGTAGACAAAAGGCCTAGAGATGCTGAAGCAACTGGTGGATGGAAGGATCACGAAAGAGAACAAAAGTCAGTCTTCTGTGAATACAGACTGAGTATCAGATGATGGAGATAGGACCAGATATAAAAGTCCTGATGTGCCATGCTAATAGCCAGAGGATAAATAATTTTGGTTTTACAAGACATACAGTCCCAGTTCCAACTACTCAACTCTGCTATTGTAGCACTGAAAGTAATCACATGTAAGGGCATCTGGGTGGCTCAGTCAGTGAAGCATCTGACTTCGGCCCAGATCATGATCTCACGGTTCGTGGGCTCGAGCCCTCCGTCAGGCTCTCTGCTGACAGCTCACAGCCTGGAACCTGCTTTGGATTCTGTGTCTCCCTCTCTCTCTGCCCTTCCCCGACTCGTGACCTGTCTCTCAAAAATAAACATACATTACGGGCGCCTGGGTGGCTTAGTCAGGTAAGCATCCGACTTTCGCTCAGGTCATGATCTCACAGTTTGTAGGTTCGAGCCCCACATTGGGCTCTGTGCTGACAGCTCAGAGCCTGGAGCCTGCTTTGGAATCTGTGTTTCCTTCTCTCTCTGCCCCTCCCCTGCTCATGCTGTGTTTCTCTCTGTCTCTCAAAAATAAATGTTAAAAAATAAACAAAACAAATAAATAAGCATTAAAAATTTTGTAAAAAAAGAAAGAAAGCAATCACATGTAATACATAAACAAATAAATATGGCTGTGTAAACTTTATTTACAAAAACTAACAATGGGCCATCAGGCAGTGGCCCACCAAGCCATTGTAAACAACAGGATACAGTGAAGCTACTGCATGCATTCATAACTACTTTTTTTTTTTTTATATATGAAATTTATTGTCAAATTAGTTTCCATACAACACCCAGTGCTCATCCCAAAAGGTGCCCTCCTCAATACCCATCACCCACCCTCTCCTCCCTCCCCCCCCCCCTCAACCCTTAGTTTGTTCTCAGTTCTCAACAGTCTCTTATGCTTTGGCTCTCTCCCACTCTAACCTCTTTTTTTTTTTTTTTCCTTCCCCTCCCCCATGGGTTCCTGTTAAGTTTCTCAGGATCCACATAAGAGTGAAACCATATGGTATCTGTCTTTCTCTGTATGGCTTATTTCACTTAGCATCACACTCTCCAGTTCCATCCACGTTGCTACAAAAGGCCATATTTCATTTTTTCTCATTGCCACGTAGTATTCCATAGTGTATATAAACCACAATTTCTTTATCCATTCATCAGTTGATGGACATTTAGGCTCTTTCCATAATTTGGCTATTGTTGAGAGTGCTGCTATGAACATTGGGGTACAAGTGCCCCTATGCATCAGTACTCCTGTGTCCCTTGGATAAATTCCTAGCAGTGCTATTGCTGGGTCATAGGGTAGGTCTATTTTTAATTTTCTGAGGAACCTCCACACTGCTTTCCAGAGTGGCTGCACCAATTTGCATTCCCACCAACAGTGCAAGAGGGTTCCCGTTTCTCCACATCCTCTCCAGCATCTAGAGTCTCCTGATTTGTTCATTTTGGCCACTCTGACTGGCGTGAGGTGATA